>NC_139561.1:9841087-10176087 GCF_965112155.1 Podarcis liolepis | reverse complement strand
TGTTGTTTTGTCGCTCGAAACATGATTGTGTCTTTCCCACTCCCAGGAAGGACTGGCGCTCACATGTCATCTACAGTCATACCTCGGGTTGAAGTTGTTGAGCGCCTTCGGGTTGCGCTCCGCAACGACCCGGAAGTAACAGAATGCGTTCGCTGCTCGCGCATGCGCAGACGGTCAAAATGATGTCATGTGCATGTGCAGAAGCGGCGAATCACGACCTGCAGACGCAGGATGTGAACGGGGCTCCGGAACGGTTCCCGTTCGCATCCTGAGGTACCACTGTATTTGAACCTGGAGGAAAATGGCTGTACAGTCATACCTCGGGTTACAGACGCTTCAGGTTGCGTTTTTTTGGGTTGCGGACTGCCGAAACCAGGAAGTACCGGAACAGGTTACTTCCGGGTTTCAGCGGTTGCGCATGTGCAGAGGTGCTAAATCGCGCTTTGCACATGAGCAGAAGCACCAAATTGCAACCCACACATGTGCAGACGTGCCACTGCGGGTTGCTATCGCTGCAGGTTGCAAACATTTGCAACCCGAGTGTCTACTGTATTGTAGGTCTTTCTCAAGGCGTTGGGGTGAAATGGAGAATAGAATCGGCAGGTGTTTGAAGTCCAAATGGACTGCAACTCATGAGGACGTTAAGAAGAGCCTGTTGGATCAGGCCAATGGCCCATCGAGTCCAGCATCCTGTTCTCATGCCCTTTATGGGAATCCCATAAGCAGGATTCGATCTCAAGAGGACTCTCCCCTCCTGTGTTTTCCAGCAACTGGTATTTTCAGAAGCATTGCTGCCTTGGACTGGGTAGGCAGAGCATAACCAAATGTGGTTATTAGCCACCTGTGCTGGGCCTGGGGGTAACCCAAGAACCGCGGTCCAGGTCTGGTCCAGAATCCGATGGTTCCGCTAGGAGTCGGTCTGACAGGGTCAAGACAGGACACGAGGCAGGAAACCAGGCAAGGACAGGTACAGGATCTGGCATACACCAAGTTTGCTCCCGCAACCTGGGGCAGGGTCTGACAGCCTTTTATCTTTGTTGGGGTAACAGCTAGTCCTGATCCCCCGGCGACTCACCTCCCTGTCTCGCCTGGAGGCGAGCACTCCTCCTGCGAGTACTCAGGTCTCTCCTTCTCTCAGACCTTAGTCTCTGCAGCTCGGGAGACGTCGGTGGGTTACTAGACCCAGGGGCCGCCTCAGCCTCCCCTGACCCAATTGGTAGTGGAGCAGCTGTAAGTGATGGCCCAGCTGGAGGCAACGAGGTAATCCCCGCATCTGGAGCCAGGGCAGGCTCAGGCCCCTGACTCGGCCCAGCTGGTGTTTGTTGCAGGGGAAGCTGTACAGACTGGGACTCTTCAGGATCAGGCCGCAGACTTGGTTCAGATGATGCCTGGGGCAAAGGATCTGGAGCAGACTGAGACTCCTCTGGTTCCAAGTCCGAGCCCAAGTCCCAGGCCATCACACCACCCATAGCCCTCTTCTCCTCCATTAATTTGTCCAATCCTCTTTTAAAACCATCCAACTCGGTGGCCGTCGCTGCTTCCTTGTGGAAGCAAGTTCCATAGTTTAAGCACTTAAGTACTTAAAAAAGTACTTTCTTTTCTCTGTCTTGAATCTCCCAGCGTTCATTGGATGTCCACAAATTCTCCCTCGAGAGAGAGGAAGAAAAAGGGTTTCTTTTCCTATCCGACCAGAAGCAGCCTGCAAAGTGAGAAAGTGCTTTGGGATTGTTGTTGTTTCTTTTGATATACAAAAACAGGGGTGGTTGGCTTTTGCTGCCCAGCTCCCCAAGGGACTGAGTTCCCTAAGTTCATGATGGGTTAGAGATGAATGGATGGAGGCAGGATGCAGTGAAAAAAAGACAGATCTTTATTTTTCTGTTGCAACAGAGTTCCGTCCCCTCCTAGCAAGGAGGCAAGAGAGACCCAGAACCAAGAAGAAACATCTCTTTTAAAGGGTTTGCATTTTGGCGTGGAGAAGGAGGACATCCAGGGCTGTCTTAAGCATATCCGGTGCCATGGTGCAAAGACACGCCCCCCCCCCATTTCCCAGAGTTGTCACCTTTTCCCAAGCCTCTGCAGGGATTGCTCTCCTTCCACGGAGGCTTGGGAAGGAAGCTGCATGCCCGCCAGCCATATGGTTGACACGGCACAGCTGGCAGGTGTGCAGGGAAAGGGGAGGCTGCCGGCAAAGCCGCGCAGCTCCCCCACTCGCCGGGGCGCCCCTGAGAGGCCAGCGCCCTGGCGCAACGCGCCAGTAAGCCCAATAGGAAAGATGGCTCTGAGGACATCCCCTCTACAAACAGTCATAAATTGCATCACGCATACTGTAAGGTGGGGTTACTGTGGCTCAGGCAGGCCAAGGGGTGATATTCCTGAGGATTCCAGATTCATAATTCCAGACACAGTTTACACAAAACATTAGCATTTGATAAGACAACCGGGATGTCTGTCAGACATTGCTCAATGTGGAGCATCTGGGCAAACAATGACAATTAATCGAAAGGAGGTTGATAGATATAGGAGAGGAATCTCTTCGGAAACTTCCCCTGATTGCTATCTGCCTACGTTTTCTCGGGCAAGGGGGATTAAGGAGGCAGAGGAAATATTGAGATTCTTTAGAAGAGCCAAGATGGCTTTGGGGTTGCTCTCCTGTACTGTTTTAGACATGTGGTCTAGATACTTATGTATGTGTGTTTACCTTGTGCAGTTATCAACATTTATCCTACAGTGGAACCTCGGGTTGCGAACATGATCCATGTGGGATGCACGTTCGCAACCCACAGTGGCGTGTCTGCACATGCGCAGGTTGCAATTTGGCACTTCTGCGCATGTGCAAAGCTCAATTAAGTGTTTCTGCGCATGCACGAGCGCCGAAACCTGGAAGTAACCCGTTCCAGTACTTCCGGGTTCGGCACAGTGCGCAAACCGAAAACATGTAACCTGAATTGTCTGTAACCCAAGGTACCACTGTATATTTGAATTCCTATAACGCTTTGTACTTTTTGCCACTTCTCTCTTTCCGTCCATGTAAAGATCTCATCCCTTCTGGCTTTGGGCATGGGGAATTCAAACTTCAGGCCTACTTCATCTTTCTAAGGATGAGATGTAGCCAGCAAAATGGGCCCTGGCTGATGCCATAATAAATGTCTTTAAGGTGCTGCCATATCTTGAAAGGTTGTACCCTTTGGATAGATATTTGCCTTAAAAGACCTTTCAGTTTCTTCTGACTAATGGATTCCCCACCCCATAACCCCGTAATTGAGCTAAATTATAGGCCTGCAGTCAAATGCGATTTCCTGTTTATTTGAAGCTCACCTATGAAAGTTGGCCTTCTTTAGCTCCGCAGCTCATGTATATGAGAGACTATAAATAGAGAAGGCTAGCTGCGAGAACAGAATGTTGGACTGGGTGGTTTTGATCATTTTGGTAGCCCTTTCCTGAACTTTCTCCAACTCTGCTTCACTCTTTCTGAGGTGAGGCAACCAGAGCTGTACACAGTGTTCCCAAGGCAGCCACACCAGAGATCTGTATAATGTTATGGATTCTTCCACGAGGGCCAAAAGAAATACAAAGGCTCATTCAGTACGGAAGGTGATGTAACTGCTGGAGACATGCTATCTCCATGCTTTAATGTCTAAGTATGAAGCATTTGACGGCAGAAAGTCTGAACGCAGCTGGCTGCGAAGAGGAAAGGGTGCTGGCTACATCAAGTTCCGTCCAGGAAGGAACAGAGCCAGCTCTGACTTTGGGAAAGGAACCACTCTGTTGGCCGCTGGGCTTTATGAGCAGCGTCAGGAATTCAGGCCAGCCAGTGGGAGTGTGAGACCTCCCGGCAGATGTTCTTTCCACATCTGCTTGCGATTGCCGTTAATTACATGTCCGGACTGCCTCGCAGCCAAACTCCAATGACAAAGTTTCTTTGCGTGTTTATTCCGGCTTGTTGCTTTCGGGTTCTGATGTTGGTACCTTTCTGCTTCCACCCCATCAGGGGCATAGCACTGTCTGCCAGTGCCCGGGGTGTGGGTGGCTCAGGCCGTGGGGTGGGGCAGGGGTGGGGCATGGAAGTTGAAGAGCATCCTTCACGTTCCCCAGCCCTTGCCACTGATGGGTGGGTGCACATGGGCTGGATCTCTGTGGGTGGCACCTGGTTTACGCCCCCTTATATGCGCCCAGGGCAACGGCCCCCCTGGCACCCCCAACACAATGTCACTGCACCCCATCCCTCCCCACTCCGGAAAGTGGCCGGATTGCAGATGCAGAAGGGACCGGTTGAGACAGGCTTGTGCTTTAACTAGTTAAGGAAAAGGTCCTCCATCTAGCTTGGGAAGGATGGGGGGAAGGCCAGCCCCACCAGAAAGCAGAGAGGGGCGTGATGGAAGAACTGCAAATTGTCAGTTGTTTAATTTATTATTAGTGGAATTTTACTCTCAGGTGCCAAGGTAAGTTGGCCAGCCTTGGATATGATGAAGTTTAACTTTGGGAGGGAGATGCCCGTGTGTTGATGTGGTTAGAATGCTGAACTAAGTAAAAGGTAAAGGTAAAGGACCCCTGGACACTTAAGTCCAGTCAAAGGCAACTACAGTGGTACCTCTGGTTAAGAAGTTAATTTGTTCCGGAGGTCTGTTCTGAACCTGAAACTGTTCTTAACCTGAAATACCACTTCAGCTAATGGGGCCTCCCGCTGCTGCTGTGTTGCCGCCACGTGATTTCTGTTCTCATCCTGAAGCAACGTTCTTAACCCGAGAGTCTGTAACCTGAAGCGTCTGTAACCCGAGGTACCACTATATGGGGTTTTGGCGCTCATCTCTCTTTCATGCCAAGGGAGCCGGTGTTTGTCCACAGACATCTTTCTGAGCCATGCGGCCAGCATGACTAAACTGCTTCTGGCGCAACGAAAAACCGTGATGGAAACCAGAGTGCACAGAAACGTCATTTACCTTCCCGCCACGGTGGTACCTATTTATCTACTTGCACTTTGACATGTTTTCGAACTGCTAGGTTGGCAGGAGCTGGGGCAGAGCAACGGGAGCTCCCTCTGTTGTGGGGATTCAAACCACCGACCTTCTGATTGGCAAGCCCAAGAGTCTCAGTAGTTTAGACCACAGCACCACCCACTGAACTAAGTAGGACCTGGGGGGCAGTGTCCAAATTCCTGCTCAGCCATGAAGTTCACTGGGTGACTTGGTCCAACATTTCCCTGCTTGTAGGGAGGAGGCCAAGATGGTCCTCAGGGTCCCTTCCAACCCCACAATTCTATGATTCTGTGTGTGAATGTTAAAGGACAGCTGTAGTTCCCCTTCTCGTGTTGTTTAGGGATGTGTGAATTAGGCATGCATTAAAATGCAGCCCAACCCTACTACAAATCATGGGGGATTATAAATCATGAGGTAGATTACAGAATAAGAAGTAGGGGTGGAGGAGAAGATTGGTCCATTTGTGCAATGGATGCTTTCTGCCTTACAATTCACAAAATAATTTCCCCCCCTTCTCGTAGGACCTTAGAGACCAACTAAGTTTGTTCTTGGTATGAGCTTTCGTGTGCATGCACAGTTCTTCAGATACCATATCTGATATCTTCTGCAGGTATCTGAAGAAGTGTGCATGCACACGAAAGCTCATACCAGGAACAAACTTAGTTGGTCTCTAAGGTGCTACTGGAAGGAATTTTTTTTATTTTGTTTCGACTACGGCAGACCAACACGGCTACCTACCTGTAATTACAATTCACAGGCAACCAAGTGCTTTGTCTTTTTCATTGGCACTGAAATGTCGGAGACAAGAAGGCCCCCTTTGGCACACAGACTGAAAATGCTGCTTCAATAGCCTGCTTTGTGCTGCTCCACTGTAAAACAAGAGGACTTTCCCTTACGAAAACCGTGTTGGAGTTATTCCCTGGCTCTGTGACACGGGCATTCTCGCTGCCTGCTTGTTTTCTCGCCGCTGCTAACATGGTGGGCAGCAGCTGAGTCAGGAAGTTGGAGGCTTCTAATTTGGGACACACTGTCTGGTGGTTTAGCAAATGTGCTGAGGCAGCCTTGTGGGTGAGAGAAGAACTCTGCGAACTCTGACAAGGCAGAGGAACCACAGCCAGCCTCCCTGCCTTGCCATGTAGGCGGCGGCGGGGGGGGGGTATCTTCTTGGGCTTTGCCCTGACATTGCCTGCAACTGCAAAATTGCGGGATGGGGGAGGTGATGGGACCATAAACCATGGCAACCCCTTTGACTGGCTGTGCAAAAAACAGACGACAGTAAGCCTAAGTTCCTGTGAAGCAGAACTCAATGCCCTGTCATTTTCACTCATGGATTGTGAATGGTTGATGCAACTGTTTCAGGACATCAAGGTTTCTGTGAAATGTCCTATACAGGTGTATCAAGACAATAGATCCTGTTTGGCTTTGCTGAACTCAGAAAGTTGCAAGCAAAGAACCAAATACTTTCAGATAAAGTTACATCGTGCAAGAGAGTGTATTCAGAAAGGATTCATTCAGGTGTCCTACATGCCAGGAAACGAAATTCCTGCAGATCTGTTGTCTAAAGTTGTTACCAGAGAGCAACTTAAGGTTTATGTACAGGGGTTGCAATTGGGTTGAACCACAGGTACTACGGGTTACACAGAAAGGGGGAGGATGTTAGGATATAGTTCTGTTCCACCTTAAAAGGAACAGGCATGACTGTTGTGTGTCACATGCCTGTTTACTTCCAGCACAGGTTTGCTGGGAACTTCCGTTTGTATATTGCTTTTGCTATACTGCTGTTTTGCTGGACACGAAGGGAAGCAGACATGTTTTTCCTTTGTTCCTGAACTATGCTGAATAAACGCCTGTAAATAATGCCTACACATGTCTCTGTCCGCCGCTTCTGTTGTGAGGATTTATTCACTCTGCTGATAAGAGCGTGCACAGCTTCTGAACATTTTGGAGGCTCGTGTCGCCGATTGATGCTGCTCCGGGAACCGGAGTTCGCCTAGCTGCCGGCCGGTGGCTGGAGCCAGCTGGGGGCCTGCTAAATGCCCCCGTCTCCCCAGCAGCTTCCCAACACTTTCTTCACAGCTTCGCTTCCAGACACCCTCTAATGTAGGCATGTTTTGGGAGTCTAATCCGGCCCGCTGGTCAGTTTAATTCAGCCCCTGTGGCAGTTTATATCCTAGGGTAAAATCCTAAAAAAACCCTCAACAACTTCAACCCTAAAAAACGCTCAATAACTTTGGGGTAAAATCATAAAAAAAGCTCAACAACTTCAATCCTAAAAAAAGTTCAACAGCCCTTCGGTCGGCCCTCACAGCCCTTCACATCATCAAATCTGGCCCTCTTTGAAAAAAGTTTGGACACCACTACTCTAATGAGTCCATTAAAAAGGACAACTGCTCAGAAACACAGAAAATATAGGGGGCTTATTTCTGAGTAAGCACAAATAGGATGGCACTGTAAGGCTGGCATTGGGGCCCTCAAACTCAGTAGGACTTACCGTATTTTTTGCTCTATAAGACTCACTTTTTCCCTCCTAAAAAGTAAGGGGAAATGTGTGTGCGTCCTATGGAGCGAGTGCAGGCTGCGCAGCTATCCCAGAAGCCAGAACAGCAAGAGGGATCGCTGCTTTCGTTGCACAGCGATCCCTCTTGTTGTTCTGGCTTCTGAGATTCAGAATATTTTTTTCTTTTTTTTTACCTCCTCCAAAAACTAGGTGCGTCTTATGGTCTGGCGCGTCTTATAGAGCAAAAATTGTGGTAGTTAAGTAAGGGGTCAATAACTCCCTGTGGCCCTGGAGAACTGCGCCTCTGCATCTGAAAAAACTTCACTGGTCTCAGCCCGGAATTTGGCCAGAGACAAAAGGAAAAGTGCTATAAATTAGAATGCTTTATCCTGACTCACTTTCGCAGCCACGCTGTTGGGTTTTTGGTCAGGCTGCAATACCACTTCATAGACGCATCTCTATTGTCTTCGACATCAGTTCTGAATATTGCAAATGATGTCATTAGTTATCATATGAATTGTAAACTACTCCAGGGCAAAGGAAAAGCCACACTAATCTCCTTATGTCCTTTATCCAGAACACTCCCAACACTCCTCTGTGCATTGCAAAGAGAAATCTGCAGTAGTGAGGAAGGTGTCTTGACTGCCCTGATTGATTTTGGACTGAGCGTCTGTTTTGCACTGTCCGAGGTTCAATTCTCAGCATCAACGGACACGACTCATGCAGACATAGAATTGTATGCAGGAAGACTCAGAAAGGTTATTGCCTGAAACTCAGGGGAGCTGTAAGCCAGTCAGTGTGGTCAGTGTTGTATTAGACAGAACAGTGGTCTAACTCAGTAAAAGGTAGATTCACATGTTTACATATTTCCATGGGAAAACTCCAAATACACTTCCAATGAACTCAAAGTTTCACAACCACTGATAACAAGAGTGAGAGAGCTGATTGTGTGTAGCTTGAAAATTACAATCTGGTGGAAGGAATTCCAGGAATGTAGGGCTTGGAATCTTCATTGGATATATGCAATCTTATATCTTCCCGTCCTATATGCAGTATACCAGTATACCTTCTCTGTAACTCTTACTTCCTTTTGCAAAATTATTTTGAGGCATGTATTTTTAGGACCCGCTTTATTTTTACAGCTGCAGGTTGTTTTAATTGGTTTTTAATATTGTGTTTTAATTCTGTAACCCAACCTGGGAACTTAGGGTGAAGATTGGGCAATAAATATATTGAAGGCTCCCAGTTCTGGCCTTTGAAAACCCTAATTACTGGTGCTCTGTTGCCACCATAAAAACACCATTATCTCTTGATAGCTTGGCCAAATATGAGATGTGCTTGGAACAGCAAAACTTTATTACTCAAGTAAAAGCTAAATACAGCAGCTTCTTATGTGATTTGTTTCTAATACCTGTGTTTGAATACTTTGTATTTTAACATATAATTAAAACCCCATTCCTAATGCAAACCCTAATGCTAATCCTATCCCCTAATCCTCAGGACCCACAACAACCAGCCTTCTCCTTCTCCCCCTAAAACCCAGCTCACTCTTTCCCCACAACCTGTTCCAGCTGTCGCACTCCACCCTTAGCCAATCAGCACACAACGCTCCTCTTACAAATATCTCTCATGAAGCATTATACTGTGTATCTCTTGTCCCATCTTGTCCTTTGCCTCGGGTAGCAAAATGTCTTGAGCCGGCCCTTACTGCAACTCTCCCTCTCCTTTGTCAGTTAGCCTCTCTTGTTTACAGCTGCAGTCTTTAAACCTGTTCAAGCATCATGTTCACCTATGCAGGCAACCTACAGGTGATCAGGGCAAGCCAAACTTTGCCCTCCAACCTGTGCAGAGTGGTGGGCGTAGTGGCATGGCTGTTAGACCTTAGAGGGCTCGTCCTCACTTACACAGAGGCACTACACGCAAGTAGCATGCTTGAATAGGGCTCCTCCCTCTCCCCAATCATTCCAGGGCCAAATTTAGGGGGCTCCAGCTGTCTCTGCTCCTCTCCTTTGGAGTCTGCCCTGCAAGTCGTGCTTGCATAAAGTTAACTTTTTCACCAATCTGTGTTCCAACAGGTCATGGATCTACCTGATAATTTTACGGACTACTACGATGATTCAAGCCGCTACTACAATGACGACTACTATGTCACCACTGATGAAAGCCACCGGACGAAGGAATCAGCCCAAGACTTTACATTCATCACTCGAATCCTTGCTCTCCTAATCTTCACGGTCACTTGCATCCTGGGGCTCCTGGGCAACGGCTTGGTCATTTCCGTCATCACGCTCAAGATGAAGAAGTCGGTCAACGCCATCTGGTTCCTGAATTTGGCGGTGGCCGACTTCCTCTTCAATGTCTTCCTGCCCTTGAACATTGCCTACACCGCCATGGGCTACCACTGGGTCTTTGGCAAAGGGATGTGTAAGGTCAACACCTTCCTTCTTGTTCTCAATATGTACACCAGTGTGTTCTTGTTGACCATGATCAGCATCGATCGCTGCATCTCGGTGGCTTTTCCAGTCTGGTCTCAAAACCACCGGAATCCTAAGATTGCTTGGTTGCTGTGTGCCCTCATCTGGGTTCTTGGCTTTCTGTTGAGTTCTCCTGCCCTTGTTTTTCGGGACACAGCAGCACATCAAGATCGTGTCATTTGTTTTAACAACTACTCTTTGTCCAGCCTTTCAGCTCACCACCATCTAGATGAAAAGAGGCATAAGACAGTCACCATTCTGCGATTCCTGGCTGGTTTCATAGTACCAATGACTGTCATCACAGTGTGTTACATTATCATTATTGTCCGTCTGAAAAGAAACCGCCTCGCCAAGTCCAAAAAGCCCTTGAGAATCATCATTGCCATTATAATGACTTTTTTCTTCTGTTGGTGCCCATACCATGTGCTCAACCTCATGGAAACCCAGCACCAGTTTCTCAGCAAAGCCGTCCTTGAGAATGGAATACCAATTGTCACAGCCATTGCTGTTTCCAACAGTTGCATGAACCCTGTTCTTTATGTCTTCATGGGCCAAGATTTCAAAAAGTTTAAGGTGACTGTCCTCTCCAGGCTGGCCAATGCGCTGAGTGAGGACACTGTCCATTCAACTATTGCCCGCAGGAGCTTCACAAAACCCTCTTCACTGACTGAAAAGGAGACAATTCTAGTCTGAGCTGAGCTGTAGAATATACGCATCTGTTGGTCTGCTCACAGAGGCAAGGAGGAGGTCGGATATTGCAGAGTGGGTTTTCCAACTACAATCTGATATTCCCAGGGCTTCTAAATTTTCAATGGTTCCAAAAAAAAGAGTTATGTATCATATCAATACAATCCTGTCATTCATCCTCATGGGATAAATCACAAAGGCCATCCCATAAACATTTGCCCATAGTCACCCATGCAAGCTTCAAGGCCAAGTCTTCAAAAATCAGACTTTCCTGGATCAATCTATCCTTCAGTAATGGAAATACAGGAACTATGGAATAAACTTTGTTGTTCATGCTTCCTTGCGCCAAACATTTGAAAGTGTAGGACAGATTTTTAATAGGCTGGAGCAGACAGAACACTGTAGGCTTAGTTTTTAAAATAGCAATAATCTGATTGCAACTATGCATGTTGCAGACGGCACAGAAGCAATCAGGCAGTGCTGCTTCCAAAGCAGTATTTGTATCCTCAAATTCGTTTATTATTTCATTTATTTAGACCACTTGCACCCTGGCTCTTCAGCCAAAAAGGCTTGCAGAGTGTCTTATATACAATCAGTCAAAGCAAGCAAATTCCTGCCCACAGGTTTACAATCTAGAAAACAACAGCAACAACATGACACACAAGGGGCAAGGGCAGGGGAGGGAAGAGGAAACAAACTCAGGCACCTGTTCTTAAACAGTGGTTCCTACAATGACCAGTTGGGTGCAGTTCAGGGGCAGGAGATGCCTGACAGAGGTGGGCCTCCAGGGAAGCCAATGAAATGAGTCCTGCTTCTTGTCTCTTCTGCTGAGGCCGTCTGATGGAATGGCTGCCCATTCATGCCCCGACTGACTTCCTAGCAACTCCACCAAACCATGTACAACTGGTGTAGCCAAAATGACAAAAAAGCACTCATTATTCTAAATACCTGCAACGTAGTTCCGCTCACAGTGCATTCGCCCCCATTGTTGACCCCAATGACAAAGCCAAATTCTCACATTGTTCATATCAAAATGGGATCTGCAGCCTGGCATGCTGCTGTTCGGAAAGCCAGCCAGCCATGCTCTTTTCACGGAGATGCCGTTCCGTTCCCCCTCCCCCTGGTGAAGAAGAGTTTGCACTTGATACCCCGCCTTTCACTCCTCTTAAGGAGTCTCAAAATGGCGAACAATCTCCTTTTCCCTTCCACCCCCACAACACACACACTGTGAGGTGAGTGAGGCTGAGAGACTTCAGAGAAGTGTGACTAGCCCAAGGTCACCCAGCAGCTGCATGTCATCATCATCATCAAACCTTTTATTGGCATCACATACAAACATCTATGGGATGTTAAACCACAGAGCCTAGGACTTGCCGATCAGAAGGTTGGCGGTTCGAATCCCCATGACGGGGTGAGCTCCCGTTGCTCGGTCCCAGCTCCTGCCAACCTAGCAGGTTTGAAAGCACTTCCAAGTACAAGTAGATAAATAGGTACCACTCTGGCAGGAAGGTAAACGGCATTTCCGTGAGCATCTCTGGTTCTCCAGAAGTGGCTTAGTCATGCTGGCCACACGACCTGGAATCTGTACGCCGGCTCCCTCGGCCAATAAAGCGAGATGAGCGCCGCAACCCCAGAGTTGGCCACGACTGGACCTAATGGTCAGGGGTCCCTTACAAACATCCATAGCAAATCAATACAGAATTACCGCCTTCCCAGTGACACAAAACATTTGTCAAATGGAAGAGGCAAAGCAGTCCAACATTACATCTCTAGGTCTCCAGGGAGATCAGACGTCATGTTTCGACGACATGCGGAGGAGCGGGGAAGCGAACCCGGTTCGCCAGATTACGAGTCCACCACTCTTAACCACTACACCACTGCTGGTTCCATCCCCAGAAAACAGTGCAGCATTCTGAACCCCATGGGCACGCTCCGTCGTCATGTGGCGGTGCTGCATTCCTAAGAATTCCCCACCCTTCCCCCGAATTCATTTTAACCTTCTGCCAACCTTCTGCCAGGGGGCCCAATTTTCCGCATGAGGCCATTTCCCCAGACCCGCCAGGCCAAACCACAGGCAGCTGACAGTCAGCTGGTTCCACTGGCCGTTGTCTGCTGATGGGTGGGGTGGGGGTAGAGTTCAGTCCTTCTGGGTCCATGTACCGCACAGAATGCAGTGGCTAAGCAGACACCCCCCCACTGCCCCGCCATGGGTCCGTGGATGGGACCGCCCAGCTATAAATCACCTGACATCAAAGCTGATTCGTTGGGCTTAGATAAGGGTCGGGCCCCTCCAGGCCAAAATAGTCTCCCACTTCTGGTGAATGAAAACGGCTCAGAAAATGAAACTCTGGTGCTAAAGGAAAGACCATCTTTTGGGGGAGGGTCCACGAGGCTGAGTTTCTCCTGACTCCAGGCCAAAGGTTTCCAAGACCCTGCTTCAAACACAGCCAAAGATTCAGGATGAATCTTCTGCCCCTTACCCAGAGTTGTAAACAAAATTGCCCTTTTCCCTTATAGGGTATCCAAGAGCCCATACAGAGTCCTTACATAGGTTCCCTATTGGTAGGAGAGAATAACAGAGGCCAACCAGAGAATATTGAGACGCAAAGCAGCTAGTAAGCCTGATCTTTATTGATCTGTTGCAACAGGGTGCTCCCCTCACACACAGAAAAGGAGGAACCCAGAACAATGACGTGCAAGGCCTTATATGGACTTTTGAAATTGCCACCCTGTAGATCAAGACCACCCCCAGAAACATCATACCTACATCACAGAAAAAGGCAATCTTAAACAGAAATTTGAATGCTGTTTTTCCTGTTTGCCAGGTTATCTGCTTGCCTTTCCTGATTGTCTTTCCTGATAGTCTGTCACCCATTAAAATGCTGATTACTCAATTCCTGAGACAATGGGAAGGCTGCCTGACCCCCCCCCCTCCTTGCAGGGAAAACATTTGGTCAGTTTGGGAATCAAAATGGTTTCAGGTCGGTCTTCCTGTTCTGATCTATGTACGTGCTTGGTTGGTACACTTATGAACATTACCATATATCTAAGATCTCAAAATCCCTATCACACCAGATAATGTTTCATTTTGCTCCTTTGAGATGCCAAAGGGAGAGTCGTGGTTTTTTAATGATGGACGAGAGGGTTTTATGGTCAGAGCAGGGGCGGCTGAATCTGGGGTCTCCAGGTGGGAGTTCTAGCGCAGCATTTGGGGAGGGGGCCACAGGTCTTCACCGCTGTGCCAGGAGAACTGTTATAGATCAATAAAACGGGTTTTGTAGACAGGTGGAGCAACACAGCTCCACCCTCTAAACACCAGAGCTGCGCACTGCCTACTTGTTTTCAAAGTTATCTGACAAAGCATGAGGGCTAGCTACTTGAGTTTCAAAAAAGAAAGGCAGGATTCTCAGGCCCCAGCTGATTCTACTACACAGACAACTAGTTCTTGGTGCTTTGAATCTCCCACATGAATAGACCTACGTGAGATGACCATCCCTGAGTTCTCTAATACATATTCAGGAAATGTCACACACACACACACACACACACACACACACACACACCTCGCCCCCCCAGTGGAGGATTTGATTGAAGTGAAAGGAGTGTGAAGTCCCATGGGTATAAATCATGCTTCAGGGATTTGTTGTTTCACGGAGCCTGTCGAGCAACTTTCTTGCTCTTCTTGTTGTCTTTTCTGTTAATATTTCATAGTCCATTAATAAATATTTTCTACAAAAGGTGGGCTGAGCCAGTCTGTCTATCCAATTTCACGTGCAGTTAATTCGGGAGATAATTCACGATTTCACCAACGGGGCTGGGGCGGTGAGCAAAAACCAGAGGTGGGATTCTATGAAGATCGATTTGACCGGCGCACTTTCTCACAAAGAATTGTGGCGCAAAAGCACATTGAAAATGTGCTGCCCTGAGGTGACGGCTCTGCCACCTCCATACAGGAGTCCCGAAACCTTGTGCGCAGTTTACTTATGCGATCGCAGCCTTGCATGCTCCGTTGAAAAATATAGCGGATCAATAGAAAGAGGGCGAAAGAACTGCCAGAAGGGGTCGCTTGAGAGATCTCACGAGAGCCTCCAGAGACCCGTAAATAATTTTTGATGGATGTAAAAGTGGGGAATTGATTTGAAGGGTTGTAGTAAAATATGCAGGCATGTATGATACGTAAAATGGAACCATGGAAAAAGAAGAGGGGAAGTCACTGGATATTTTAAAGTTTGTAAAACGCTTATTTGAAACTGTAAAACAGAAAATGCAATGAAAATTATTACAAAAATAAATAAATAAAAAGCTCTTTCTGCAAGGCAGAAGTGCCAACTTGCATAAAATTTTGGGGGGACCCAGGTTAATGGTCACTGGTTGCTTTACCTGGGCAGCCTGGCCATTCTTTTGTGATGGTAAATACCGTATTTTTCGCTCTATAACATGCACCTGACCATAACACGCACATAGAGGAGGAAAATCCGTAGGCATGCCACCCGTAGGCATTCCCTCCATAACACGCACAGACATTTCCCCTTACTTTTTAGGAGGAAAAAAGTGAGTGTTATGGTGCAAAAAATACAGTACTTTAAATTCCTGAAACCAGGTCACAGGCTCACCCTGTTCATACACAAATGTGCCCTTAAGACAGGTAAGCAAAAGACAGTGGAGAGGCTTTCGCATTTCCTTCCTCCTTGCAGAGAAAAAATTGAGGTCAATTTGGGAGAGTCAAAATGACTTCAGGATTGCTCTCCTGTACTATTTCAGACACGTGGTTTATATATTTATGTATGTGTTTGCCTTGTACATTTATGAACGTTTCTTTTACAGTGGTACCTCTGGATACGAACGGGATCCGTTCCGGAGCCCCGTTCGCATCCTGAAGTAAACGTAAGACGTGACGTGTGTCGCGTTTTGCCGCTTCTGCACATGCGCGTGACGTCAATTTGAGCGCCTGCGTATGTGCAAGCGGTGAAACCCGGAAGAAATGCGCTCCATTACTTCCGGGTCTCCGCGGAGCGCAACCCGAAAAGATTCATCCCGAAGCTACTTCAACCCGACGTAGGGCTGTATATTTGGGACCTTAGAATTCTTATAACGTTGCAGATTTTGTTGACGCTCCTCCGGCTACTTCCCCCCTGCAAAGCCTCCCTGTTGAACCCGCCAGCCCTCGGTGCCTGTTTCTGACAGAAGCCGACACGGAACCTTCCGGGTCTCCACGGGGCGCTGCCACCCGCTTTTCTGTTGCGCAGCAGGCCTCTCTCAACAAGCCGTGCTTGACGCCTCGGCTTTTAATATGCATGGCGTTTAGCACGCTTTTTGCTAATTAATCAAAGTGTCAGCGGAAGAGGGCAAACCTGGTTCCCTGGAGGAAGATGAGGAGGCAGCTAGCGCCATTACTTGCTGAAGCAGCTGCCTTGCACTTCATTGTGCGGATGAGGGAGATACTCACGGAGAACCGATTCCCTCCAGAAACGGTACGCGAAACTTCAACTGAGGCGGCAATTCCATGGGTAGCCGTAGCTCTCTCAGTCTGTTTATTTGCTTCAGTTACTGATCAGTCACTTTTCGAGGCTGTGCCCTCACAAAGCAATGTGCAGGAGTGGGTTGGCAGAGAAAAATAGAATTGTAGGAGGGACACCAAGGGTCATCTAGTTCAACCCCCTTCTGCAATGCGGGATTCGTCCCTGACAGGTGGCTGTCCAACTTTTGTGGGAAGGTGTGGCATGCACATGTATGTTGTAAACAAACTCTCTGCTCCTTTTTCCTTATGGGGTACCCAAGAGCCCATATAGAGTCCTTTTGTAGGTTCCCTATTGGTAGGA
This sequence comes from Podarcis liolepis, assembly GCF_965112155.1. Taxonomy (NCBI): domain Eukaryota; kingdom Metazoa; phylum Chordata; class Lepidosauria; order Squamata; family Lacertidae; genus Podarcis; species Podarcis liolepis. The sequence goes on along the minus strand of NC_139561.1, from coordinate 10,159,637 downwards.
CAAAATAACAGAGGCCAACCAGAGAATATTGAGAAGCAAAGCAGCTAGTAAGCCTGATCTTTATTGATCTGTTGCAACAGGGTGCTCCCCTCACACACAGAAAAGGAGGAACCCAGAACAATGGCGCGCAAGGCCTTATAAAGACTTTTGAAATTGCCACCCTGTAGATCAAGACCACCCCCAGAAACAACATACATACATCACAGAAGGGGTGTAATCTAAGACCACCCCCCAGATACATCATACCTTCACAGAAAAGGTGGTCTAAAACGGAAAATTGAATGTTGTTTTTCTCCTCGTAGTTGTTTATCTCCTGTCTGGCAGGTTACTTGATTGGATTGCCTGGGGAGCCTGGCCAGTCTTTTGTAATAATAAATACTTACCGTATTTTTTGCTCTATAAGACTCACTTTTTCCCTCCTAAAAAGTAAGGGGAAATGTGTGTGCGTCTTATGGAGCGAATGCAGGCTGCGCAGCTATCCCAGAAGCCAGAACAGCAAGAGGGATTGCTGCTTTCACTGTGCAGCGATCCCTCTTGCTGTTCTGGCTTCTGAGATTCAGAATATTTTTTTTCTTGTTTTCCTCCTCCAAAAACTAGGTGCGTCTTGTGGTCTGGTGCGTCTTATAGAACGAAAAATACGGTAGTTCCTGGGCCACGTCACAGGCTCACGCCCTATTCAAAAACAGACATACCCTTAAGACAGGATTTGTGAAGGAAAAGACAATGGGGAGTCTTCCATTTTCCTTTGACCTTGCAGAGAAAACATTTGCTCAGTTTAGGAATCAAAAAAGGTTCCAGGTCGATCCCCCTGCGCTGATCTATGTACGTGCTTGGTTGGTACACTTATGAACATTTAACATATAACTAAGACCTCAAAGGGATGCGGGTGGTGCTGTGGGTTAAACCACAGAGCCTAGGACTTGCCGATCAGAAGGTCGGTGGTTCGAATCCCCGCGACGGGGTGAGCTCCCGTTGCTCGGTCCCTGCTCCTGCCAACCTAGCAGTTCGAAAGCACGTCAAAGTGCAAGTAGATAAATAGGTACCGCTCCAGCGGGAAGGTAAACGGCGTTTCCGTGCATTGCTCTGGTTCGCCAGAAGCGGCTTAGTCATGCTGGCCACATGACCCGGAAGCTGTACGCCGGCTCCCTCGGCCAATAAAGCGAGATGAGCACCGCAACCCCAGAGTCGGTCACGACTGGACCTAATGGTCAGGGGTCCCTTTACCCTTTACCTTTAAGACCTCAAAATTCCTATCACAGTAGTAAGCCTCTTTGAGCACAGAAAAGCAGCAAACAAAATTACGAAGGAAGGAATGACACAAACAGGCGCTGAGCATTCTCTTTAGAGACCGTTTGTCCTTTCTTACGGGATTTCAGCGGTGTTCCCTGGGTTCTGCTCGGGAGCCTCCCAGGGAAAGAACCGCAGCAAAGCTCTGTTTCACAATATAAATAGAGAACTTGGCACAGGTTCTTTTAGCAGGAGATCTTATTTTCCTGGGGCATATTGATGTCTAACACCCCACCCACAAAGCAGACATAACTCGCATTCTCTCATGCTCCAGGAGACCACTCCAAAATAAGCTCTTGGTGACAAGCAAGACTCAAAGGTGCCACTTATCCCCCCAGAGAGTTGAAGCAGAAGGTTTCTGACTAATGGGAAACCTGCAGCTGGAGATAAAGGAGCTTATCTGATTGTTCCACCTTGTATTGATGCTTGACGGCACAACAGTGCGCTAGGAGCAGTGTCAACAACGGGGAGCGTTTTCCCTTGTAAGGAAAAGAAGGAAGGAGACGCTATGGACCATGCCAGAATTGCCTCTTGAAGGGATTGCTCAAGAAGCACAACTATTTCTCAATGCCAGTCTCAAGCGTTACACTCTGGAACTACCTGCCTCTTGACACCAGGCAAGCGCCTTTGCTGTCCTCTTTTTGGCACCTGTGCAAAACATCTTTCTTTCTTTCTTTCTTTCTTTCTTTCTTTCTTTCTTTCTTTCTTTCTTTCTTTCTTTCTTCCTTCCTTCCTTCCTTCCTTCCTTCCTTCCTTCCTTCCTTCCTTCCTTTCTTTCTTTCTTTCTTTCTGTACTGAGTTGAACAGGATCCAAAAGGCAGCAGTCTGATTGATCCTAGAACAATAGGGTCCAGAATGCAGCAGTCTGATTGGTCCACAGGAGCCACCCAATCCAGCTCCAGGTGGAAGTGAATCCGCAATCTGATTGGCTTACAGGTGAATCTCTGAATTAGCCAATCACATGGGGCCTATTATGTAAATAATATATATACCTGTAAAGCAGACATTCTGGGGAAACTTCCATTCCTCCTCACCACTATGAGCTGAATAAAGAGCATGAAATCCACTCTCAACTCCTAGTTTATTTCTCTTTCTTTCTTTCTTTCTTTCTTTCTTTCTTTCTTTCTTTCTTTCTAATGGCAGGGGATGAGACTTGGGAATATGCATTATTGATCTGGAGGATCAGGGTGTATATTTCCACAGAGCTGTGAACATTTAAAGGAATTTCAAGGATACCCTTGAAATATGTCTCCCTCTGCCCCTTTCATGATTCAGTAAAATATATATTCAGTGGGGGGACGGGGACGGACATGTTAGTTTCTGTTTGTGCCACTGTGCAGTTGCTTGGAGTCACAGGACTCTGTTTACATTCCAGGGATTCCAGACTGTTGGAAGTCTCATGGAAGACAGGAGACGGATGTGACATTACTGGTTTCCTGTTCCTTTGTTTGTTCAGTTGTCTCTCTGCTCTCACAGAGAGGGGGTGTTTCTTTTCTGTCTGCATAGTTAGAAATAAAACTCTTTGCAATGTAGCTCAAACTTCTCGTCCTTCCCTGCATGCTGGATACTCTGCGTAATGGGGAAACGTGACTGGAGCCTCATCAGAGGCTCTGGTAGTTAATCATCGTTGGAGGATGAGCTTTTCCAGCTCGGTCGAATGCAGGTTCCAACACGACACACATTTCAGTTTGGGGAAACCAACACAAATAGGTAGAATGTCAATGTGTGTTTTAATCTGTTTTTAGCAGATTGCTGATTTCATCTTTTGAATATTCTAAGGAGTTAGTTGTAGTTTCATTGTTTTATTTGCTTTGTAAACCACTTTGAGGGTTGTTGTTTTTGACACTCAAGCACTACATAAATTTTATTTATGTATACACACACACACACACACACACACACAGAGAGAGAGAGAGAGAGAGGCACACACACATGTAGAGAGTGAGAGAGTTCTCAAGTTTTTATAGCTAGGAGATGCTACTGGGCTACATGCAGATGGTGAAATTGACGCCAAAAATAAGTGACCAAAAGGATGGAATATTTGGGAAAGAGTGGAGGCCCTTTTCAGATTATCTGAGAAACTATTATAGCCAAATGAAATTGCAGGCAGGACTGGAAATATAAGCAAAGGAATGAGAATGACAAAGGAACATAATGAGGATATATTTTATAGAAATAAGTATTATATTTAAGGCAATAAATATAAGGATTTGAAGAGAAACATCATGGAAGTAAGGATGGGAGGTCAAAATGCTAAGAGAATAGTGTATGGAAACTGAATCCAATATTGTATGAAAAGGAATAAAAAATTATGTCCAAAAAAAGAGATGCTCAATTATTTATGAAACTTGATGGCTCTTGGGTCTGTCTGATCCCCAGTCTGATGATTGGACCTTGAGAGTACCATTGCTGGTCAGTCCTCTCCTGGGTCAAAGGTGTTCAAGAGCAAGATTGCTTGAATCCTGGCAAGCAGAAGACAGGAGGTCAAGTGTGGATGCAAACCATCTCTCAGTTCACTCTTTGTTTCTTCCTGTTCTCATCTCCTTTCCAGGTTCCCTCCATCTTGGACCAAATGGGCCACTGGCCTGATCCAGAAGCCTCTTTTCATGTTCTCACCCATATTTGTAAAACTGAGAAGAACACAATTCTGTATTTTTCGCTCCATAAGGTGCACCGGACCATAAGGCGCACCTAGTTTTTAGAGGGGGAAATCAAGGAAAAAAATATTATTTCCCCCCCCAGCCCCAAAGAGCACGCAGCCTCTCCACTTCTCCCAGAGCTTCTTGGGGCTGCCAGAGGAAGCCCGGGTCCCCCCCCCCAGCCCCAAAGAACAAAGAAGCCAAGACAGCAAGCTGGATCCATCCTGCTCGCTGTCTTGGCTTCTTTAGCCGCGTGCAGCCTCTCCAGCCGGGAGAGGCTGCGCGCAACTATGGCAATTCCCCCACCTCCCGCAAAAGCCCACAGGAGCCGTGCACCTTTTAAGGAGCGCGCGGCTCCCTCGGGCTTTTCTACGAGGAGGGAGAAGGGACTGACTGGCCGCGCCAGTCCCTTCTCCCTCCTGGGGAAAAGCCCGCAAGAGCTGTGCAGAGTTTGTGTGCGGCTCTTGGGGGCTTTTCCTGCCTGCCTCCCCCCTGCATTCACTCCATAAGACGCACACACATTTCCCCTTACTTTTTAGGAGGGGGAAAGTGCGTCTTATGCAGCGAAAAATACGGCATTTCATCTTTAGCACTCACCGTCAGGGGCTTTCAGGAGCTTTAGATGGTCAGGACTTCACACCTGGAAAGATCTGCCTGACACATTGCACCGCCAGGGCAGGAAAGACGATGCACTGTTTATTCGGCTACCTTGGGCTTGAAAATCAAACTGGTTCCACTATAACCCAAGGGGTTCATGACTGTAGCATGACTGTCACCAAGTGAATAGGAGAGAGATTGCTGCCACCTGTTGGACATTTTGCCCAATGACTGTTGCATTGCAGAGAGATGGTAGAAACATGTTTATTTTGGGGAAAGAGAGAGGAAAAGGGGAATCTACTGGAACCCTGGAATCTACCGTATTTTTCGCTCTGTAACACGCACCAGACCATAACACGCACGTAGTTTTTAGAGGAGGAAAACAAGAAAAAAAAATTCTAAATAAAAGGGTGGATATATGATTTTTGTGGTTCATGCTGTGGCCACAGACATGAGATCTGACAGTGAGTTTGGAGTAGCCCAATGCAAAAATCATGAGGAACCATGTGGTTCCATGCTTTGTAACCACGGAGGAGGGAAGGAAGGGGAACCATGGATCCTCTGCTCACGACTGCAGCAGATCCCCCCCGCCACCCACAGGCATTCGCTCCATAACACGCAGAGGCATTTCCCCTTACTTTCTAGGAGGAAAAAAGTGAGTGTTATGGTGCAAAAAATATGGTACTTTGACTTCAGAGTTGCAAATAGGGGTCTTTCTCATTCTCTCCTGGGGATGCTGAGGACTGAACCACGGACCTTTGGCCTACTTATTTTATTTTATTCTTACATTGATACCCCAACTTTCCTCCAAGAAGCACCTGGTGGTGTACATTCCCCATTTTATCCTTGCAGCAACTCTATGAGGTCGGCTAGACTGAGAGACTGCGACTGACCCAAAGCTTCATGGCTGGTTTCCCAGGTCAGAGTCCCAGGTCTGACAGGAGACTCATCCAGAAATCTGGAGGGCACAGAGTTTGTGAAGACTAAGGGGAACAGTGAGGGCCAGAGGCTCCAGCTTGTGAGGGGTGTGGTCGAGGTCAATGGATGCCAATGTTCTAATCATTAGGCTTGCCAATAGACCAAAAAAAGGCAGTCTAGCCTGCTCCTGTGCATTTAACAACTGCTTAATTTGAACTACAGCTTGCGGTGCTTGTTCACAGCTTAGAACAGGGGTCAGCAACCTTTTTCAGCAGGGGGCCAGTTCACCGTCCCTCAGATCATGTGGTGGGCCGAACTATATATTTTTTGCAGGGGGGGGGATGAACAAATTCCTGTGCCTCACAAATAACCCAGAGATGCATTTTAAATAAAAGCACACATTCTACTCATGTTAAAACACCAGGCAGGCCCCACAAATAACCCAGAGATGTGTTTTAAATAAAAGGACACATTCTACTCATGTAAAAACACGCTGATTCCCGGACTGTCTGCTGGCTGGATTGAGAGGGCGATTGGGCCACATCCGGCCCCCGGGCCTTAGGTTGCCTAGCCCTGGCTTAGAAGTACCGTCACTCACTACAGTCTTCAGCTCAAGCTCCTGTAAAATGGCACAGGAGCAGTGGCCAGGATGAAAAGTTGGCAACCTTTCTGTTATTAGACCGTATATCCTTCCCATGCCTTTGTCAGTTGGGAATAAAGGTATAAACTGGTGTAGGACTCCGGGAGGATGCGCTGGATTCTCTCTCTCTCTCTCTCTCTCTCTCTCTCTCTCTCTCTCTCCTCCACCTTTCCTGTCTTTTTCCTTGAAATTCAGTCCACCTGTTTCTAAACAGCAGGGGGCTGAATGAGAGGGATTTTGCTTATTCTGTGTTTGGCAGCTATAGGGAGTCTTTGTTTGCTGTCCTCAATGGAAGATAATATTTAATTAAGTGCTAAAAGGTACGTTTCCAGAATCCTATTAACTCAACATGCGTAGAGGTCGAATGCTTGTCTAAATCATGCTGAAAGAACAGGCAGTTTTATAGCTGGCAGAAGGTGGAGATGTCCTCTATTCAGGGCTGAAAAGTCTGGGGCGTATCCTTCTCTCCCAGAACCACCAGCCACCATGGAAAGCACCAGTGAGAGCCATGGCTGCAATCTGTGCTGGAGAACATCATTCACAATTCACCCAATGGAGCTCCAAATCTAGGTAAGGTAAAGATAAAGGACCCCTAGATGGTTAAGTCCAGTCAAAGGCGACTATGGGGTAGTGACGCTCATCTCGCTTTCAAGCCAAGGGAGCCGGTGTTCGTCCACAGACAGCTTTCCGGGTCATGTGGCCAGCAGGACTAAACCACTTCTGGCGCAATGGGACACCGTGGCGGAAACCAGAGCACATGGAAACACCGTTTACCTTCCTGCCTAAGCGGCACCTAGTTATCTACTTGCACTGGTGTGCTTTCGAACTGCAAGATTGGCAGGAGCTGGAACAGAGCAATGGGAGCTCACCCTGTCGTGGGGATTTGAACCATCGACCTTCTGATCGGCAAGTCCTAGGAACCAGTGGTTTAGACCACAGCGCCCCCCGCGTCCCTGCCCCAAATCTAAACTTACTGAAGTCCCATTGGTAAAGCAAAGAGAAAAGAGAAAAGGTTATTTACCTTCAGTTTCTTCCTGCTTGCAAGGATGGCTTTGTGGGGAAATGATGCCCCAGTCAAAATATATACCGTATTTTTCGCTCTATAAGACGCACCAGACCATAAGATGACCTAGTTTTTGGAAGAGGAAAACAAGGGGAAAAAATTCCGAATCCCAGTCCTGGCTCATGGGATAGCCGCACGCAGCCTCTCCCGGGCAAGGGGAGCCTTCATCCTGCACGCAGCTATCCCCCAAGAGCCGCGCTCCCTTTTCAAGAGCACATGGAGCGTGTGTGCGGCTCTTGGGGGCTTTTCCCTGAGGAGGGAGAAGGGCAGACCTTCTCCCTCCTCGGGGAAAAGCCCCCAAGAGCCGCACACAAGCTCCACGCAGCTCTTTAAAGGGAGCGCTGAGGAGAGCCTCCCGTGTGCATTCGCTCCATAAGACGCACCCACATTTCCCCTTGCTTTTTAGGAGGGGGGAAAGTGCGTCTTATAGAGCGAAAGATACGGTAATTGCTAGGTGAGAAAACGGTTAGGGCTCATGGAGTTAAACTTAGCTGATTGCAGCTACAGGGCGAGATGCAGAGTTTCTCGATAGAGCTGAATGGACTGTGATAGAACGGCAACACAGGTGGGGGCGTCCCTAGGGAGGAGGAAGAGCACCCATTGCAAGAGGGGAAGCCCTGCAGGTACGTGGTGCCCAGAAGCAGGGCTGTCAGGAACCACCCTATGTCATTGGAGCGGCAAAATCAATTCCATGCTCTCACCTCGGACACCGATTCTGGGCCAGAGAAGCTAGGACAGCAGTTGCCGACCTCAGAATACACCAAGGTGGCTGTGAAAGGTGCTTTGCACAGAATAATTCCTGCCACCCCTCAGAGGAGGGAGAGACAGGAGGAAGTGGACTCAGAAGAGTCTTTTTCCATTCTTGCTCCTGCAGTCAATTGGAAGCCACGGAAACTGTGCCAGACGTTTGGGTTCCAAAGAACATTCGCAAACCAGAACACTCCAGGAGCCAAAATGTTCGACTTGCAAGGCGTTCATCAACCAAGGTATGACTGCACTTGCTACCTTCCAAGGAAATGATATCTGAGAAAGGGAATTGCAGTCTGGAGAAGGCAAGTTGAGAGGAAAGGAGTAAGAAGCACTCGATCCATAATGTTTTCTAAGAGGAATAAAAGGTAAAGGGTCTCCTGAACATTAGGTCCAGTCGTGACCGACTCTGGGGTTGCAGCGCTCATCTCGCTTTATTGGCCGAGGGAGCCAGAGTACAGCTTCCAGGCCATGTGGCCAGCATGACTAAGCCGCTTCTGGAGAACCAGAGCAGCGCACGGAAATGCTGTTTACCTTCCCGCTGGAATGGTACCTATTTATCTACTTGCGCTTTGAGGTGCTTTCGAACTGCTAGGTTGGCAGGAGCAGGGACTGAGCAACGGGAGCTCACCCCGTCGTGGGGATTCGAACCACCGACCTTCTGATCGGCAAGCCCTAGGCTCTGTGGTTTAACCCACAGCGCCACCCGCGTCCCTAACCTCCAAGTACCCCGCCTCAAATTTTACGTCAATGTTAAGTTGATTGTCAAATTACAGAACCAGTCCACTTCTCCAATACCTCAGGGTCCCAGGTCCCACCTTAGCAACTCCTGTTAAAAGAACTTCCAGTAGCTCAGCAGGACATGAGGACCTCCTCTGATTTCAGAGAGTGGTAGCCAGCCAAAATCCCTCAGCCAGCCTAAGCCAGCTCTCGGAGTCCTGGATGTGGTGCAGAGCAGTGGCGTAGCATGGGTTGTCAGCACCCGGGGCAAGGCAAGTAATTTACGCCCCCTAACCCGTGGATTTGCGCCCCCTAACCCTAACCCCCAGATGTTGCGCCCGGTGTGGCCAGCCCCCCTGCACCCCCCACGCTACGCCACTGGTGCAGAGCCTTGCCTCTCAGCCCTAAGCTAGCCTCCGCTCTCCCACTGTCCTTCTGTTCCATCATCTGTCATCCCTGTGAAATACTTTCCAAAACGGATGAGTAGTACATGAAACCCTTAGGTTAAACCACCAGCCTAAAGACTGCTTTGGAAAGCTAATATTTGATTTCTGTCTTTCCAGCTTGTTTGCCTATTTAATATAACAAACCCCTTTCACATATAAATACAGCCGCCTCTTTCTGCACTGAGCTGTTGCTGCTCACGCACAGGAGACGGGAGCTCAGAGCCCCACTCCCGCTCCCTGGGTTTTTTCAGCTGGCAGAAGCACCAGGGCCTCTTTCCACAACCAGCCAGCAGACAAGGGCTGGGTGAGAATCCTGCTCCTTGTCCATTGCCAGCTGGTTGGGTGCACCCATTGGTCATGATTCCCCAAGTTGACAAAGCCTCATTTGACAGCAACAGTGTTATCAGCCCAGTTCTGTGGAACACTCTGCCACTAGAGCTTTAGCAGGCACCTTATGTTTTAACGCCTACTGAAAACATTTTATTCCTTCAGGTGATTTTAAGACTTTTATATTTTTTTAAATTATATGGTGTTGTGTACAATCGTTGCAAACTGCTCTGACTTTTTAAAAAGTGAATGCCAGCATATTTTGTAAATAAACATCAACAAAATGTCAGAAATCCCTTCATATCACCCATACAGCACTGAAGTCTTGATATGTAGCAAGTTTGTACAACTTACTGGAGCAGCGATTTGGTCCAAGCTCAAGAAGATGTTGTAAAACGGATGTTTAGAAAGGACACAGTTGACTGTTCCTGCCGGAGGATTAAAGAGAAACCGCAAACAGTACTGCACTGTGTTTGAAACACGTAACTTTAAAAAAACAAAAAACCCACATTTGTTGATGTGCCTGGATCAGGGAGGAAATGGTCTTGGGTTGACCTCATGAATAACATTGGGGGAGAACTGTTTGCATTTGAAGCAAAGTCTATCAAATCCACACTCTCCCAAACAATATAAGAAATGAAACACAGAAACAACCTTCAAAATCTGCACTTATCCATATTTTACAATGCATTCTCCTGCCAAATAGTATTTACAAAACTGCATATATTAGGTGAAAGCGTGCCTGAAAAGAAATGTATCAGTGAAAGTAACATACAAGTAACATGCAAGAATGCAGCATGTTAGGAGAAATTGCTTGCAAAACTGTGTACAGTGGTACCTCAGGTTAAGAACTTCATTCGTTCTGGAGGTCCGTTCTTTACCTGAAACTGTTCTTAATCTGAGGTACCACTTTAGCTAATGGGGCCTCCTGCTGCTGCTGCGCCGCCACCACATGATTTCTGTTCTCATCCTGAAGCAAAGTTCTTAACCTGAGGTACTATTTTTGGGTTAGCGGAGTCTGTAACCTGAAGCGTCTGTAACCCGAGGTACCACTGTACTGCATTCAAAACGTATTCTTTACCCAAAACTCTGAAGAACTTTCATGAGGATTTTTTTTTTAACAAAAGAAAACCTTCAAATTACTATAGAAATGTGGAGAACTGCATTGACAGGTCCTTCCATCCCTACCCATGAATTAACAAGAATCACTCAAAACTGAGATTCTGAAACAGGAATCTGCCTTATAACAAATCAGCCGATTGCTCCATCTGACTCAGGGTTGTCAGTGCTGACTGACGATGGCTCTCCGGGGCTTCAGACAGTGCTTTTGCTCCCAGCCCTACCTGTAGATGCTGAGGCTCAAACCTGGGACTTTCTGCATGCAAAGCAGCTGAGGTTCCCCAGCAAGACTACTGCAATGCGCTCTACGTGGGGCTACCTTTGAAGGTGACCCGGAAACTACAACTAATCCAGAATGTGGCAGCTAGACTGGTGACTGAGAGCAGCCGCCGAGACCACATAACACTGGTCTGCAGGGAACCAGGCAGAGGGCCGTCTTGGTAGCGGCGCCCGCCCTGTGGAACACCCTCCTGTCAGATGTCAAGGAAATAAGCAACTAACTGACTTTCAGAAGACATATGAAGGCAACCCTGTTTAGGAAAGTTTTTAATGTTTGATTTTTTTTTTGCCGTGTTTTTAATATTCTGTTTGGAGCTGCCCAGAGTGGCTGGGAAACCCAGCCAGATGGGTGGGGTATAAATAATAAAAGTTGTTGTTGTTGCTGCTGCTGCTGCAATTCATGATGATGATGATGATGATAATTGCAATTCATGAGACAAGTGCAAGATGTACAATTTAGCAGCGCCAGCCCACTCATGAGGCAAAGTGGGGCAGTAGCTGTCTCATGCGCCACCACTTCCTCCTAACATTGTGCAGCAGTAGGTGTGGGGAGAAGGAGAAGGAGGGATTGGAAGAGGTGGTATATTTTGTTTTGCCTCTAGCAGCAAAATATCTGGGCTGGCTCTGCACTTCAGAGTTCCTTTGTAGGTATTACATACCCTCCTAACATTTCTCCAATGAAAACAGCGGCATCCTATTTAATAATAATAATAATAATAATAATAATAATAATAATAATAATACAGTCATACCTCGGGTTACAGATGCTTCTTCAGGTTGTGTTTTTTTGGGTTGCGGACAGCCGAAACCCGGAAGTACCAGAGCAGGTTACTTCTGGGTTTTGGCAGTCGCGCATGCGCATATGCGCTAACTCACGCTTTGCACATGCACAGAAGCGCCGAATCGCAACCCGCGTCTGCACAGACAGGGGTTGCGAATGCTGCAGGTTGCAAATGTGCATCCCGCACAGATCACATTCACAAACCGAGCGTCCACTGTAATAAGAAGAAGAAGAATGCCCCAGCCATCTTATTTGGTTGCCCCAGCCCATTATAAAAACATAATGAAACATTACACATGAAACAACTTCCCTAAACAATTTCCCTATCCAAGGGTTGCCTTCAGATGTCTTCTTAAGGTTGTGTAGTTACTTATCTCCTTGGCTCGGGGGAAACTCCATAGTCTCCAACATTTCTCTGATGAAAGTTGGGATGTCCTAAGGAAAAGCGGGACATTTTGGGATCAAATCAGAAACTGGGACGGCTTCTGTAAATCCGGGACTGTCCCTGGAAAATAGGGATACTTGGAGGGTCTGGAGTATGACAGCTCCATCACTGTACAGTGTTATCTTGGTTCTCGAACTTAATCTGCTCCAGGAGTCCCTTCAACTCTTGAAAACCAAGGCGTGGCTTCTGATTGGCTGCGGGAGGTTCCTGCGCCCAAGTGGAAGCGGCGTCGGATGTTCGGCTTCCGAAAAATATTTGCAAACCAGAACACTTACTTCTGTGTTTGCGGAGTTGGGGAGCCGATTTGCTCGGGAGCCAAGTCGTTCGAGAACCAAGGTAGCACTGTAACGTTTTCTTGGTGCCCTCTGCAGCGAAGTTGTGTGAGACACAGCTCAATACGCCAGCGTCTGCTCTCTCCCTCATGCCAGCTCTTAATAAATTAATAATAAATTTTTATTTATATCCCGCCCTCCCCAGCCGAAGCTGGGCTCGGGGCGGCTAACAACAATCAAAATAATCCAACATTCTAAAAACATTCATTATAAAATTAATTAAAATCAAATTAATGGCAACCATTAAGCAACATTCTGTGCAGTTTGCCAGAGGAGGGGGTCAGGCTGCGCCCTGATCAAAGGCCTGGTGGAACAGCTCTGTCTTGCAGGCCCTGCGGAAAGATGTCAAGTCCCGCAGGGCCCTAGTCTCTTGTGACAGAGCGTTCCACCAGATTGGAGCCGCAGCCGAGAAAGCCCTGGCTCTAGTTGAGGCCAGTCTAACCTCTCTGTTGCCTGGGATCTTCAGGATGTTTTTTATTTGCAGACCATAAATTTCTCTGTGGGACATACCAGGAGAGGCGGTCCCGTAGGTACGAGGGTCCTAGGCCATATAGGGCTTTAAAGGTTAAAACCTCTTCTCTCTGACCAATCCGTTTACGCCCTCGACAAGTGGCCTACGATATCTCACGCCGTATTTGTGTCAGTGCGACGTGTTCGCCCTCAGATAAGATCTAGCAAATATTCTGTTACGTTCATTTGAGAGAGAATTATTAACGACAGCTTACAAATTGCTCTCTGCTTTGCAGCAAATTTATATATTGTACAGCAGGGGGATGGCATTCCCATCTCTGCTCTGTGGCATTTTCAAGCCTGTCTTTTATTAGAATGATAAAAACATAGAATTGTAGACTTGGAAGGGACCCCGAGGGACATCTAGTCTCACCCCCTGCAATACAGGAATCCCAGCTAACGCTTCCATGATAGATGGCCATTCAGCCTCTGCTTAGAAACCTTCAAGGAAGGAGAGAGTCCATAAAGCACTGGGGTAACAAGGTACAGAATAATATAAACCCATCTAAAAAGCAGAGACATCACCTTGCCAACAAAGATCCGTATAGTTAAAGCTCTGGTTTTCCCAGTAGTGATGTATGGAAGTGAGAGCTGGACCATAAAGCAGGCTGATCGCCGAAGAATTGATGCTTTTGAATTCTGGTGCTGGAGGAGACTCTTGAGAGTCCCATGGACTGCAAGAAGATCAAACCTCTCCATTCTGAAGGAAATCAGCCCTGAGTGCTCACTAGAAGGACAGATCATGAAGCTGAGGCTCCAATACTTTGGCCACCTCATGAGCAGAGAAGACTCCCTGGAAAAGACCCTGATGTTGGGAAAGATGGAGGGCACAAGGAGAAGGGGACGACAGAGGATGAGATGGTTGGATAGTGTTCTCGAAGCTACCAGCATGAGCTTGACCAAACTGCGGGAGGCAGTGGAAGACAGGAGTGCCTGACATGCTCTGGTCCATGGGGTCACGAAGAGTCGGACACGACTAAATGACTAAACAACAACAACAAATCTACTATTTTATGATTCATGACCCTCACTAGCCCATGAGTGTGGGTTTGTGAGCCTTGCTTTAAAATATCATTACCTGTACATGTCTTTTTTGCTTTCTTCCTTTTCCTGGACTCATTGGTCAGTTTGACTGAGTTTCGGAAGTCTGCCACTGAGGTTTAGGAACTGACCCAAGTGGCGAAGCAGGACGTAAACGATCTGCCACAGAGCAGAAGGTCTCGTGCATTCAAAGCATTAATCTTGCAGCCACCAGGCTGACCTTGAGTCAGGCCGTCCCATTTATCTCATAATCACACCGAGTCTCCAGATTTAAGTTCCAAGGTGGCCATTTCCGGAAATTAAATCATGTCCTCCAAGTTGAAACCGGAGCAAAAACCTGAAGCATGAATTGTAATCAATGCTTCGAGTTGGCACTTCTCTTGCAGCCATAATGGGACGCGATAAAGAGATTTAGCACCTGTGGAGGCCAAAACAGCCCGTGGTTAGCTCATCTCTATCGGAAATAATCTGCTTCTGGGCTCGCCCGAGGGGCACCTTCACAAAAGATGCCAGCCTCATTGCCTGACCAGGGGACCATCTGGTATCAGCTTTTGCAGCCAGGATTGTTCCAGCAAACAAGAGAGGCAATGTGGTGAAGGGAATGTGTTGAATCAACATCTGTGCCACAAGCTTTTCGTCCAAATACGGCAGGGTGACATCCAGGGGTTTAGGAATCAGCCAGCTGCCAGGCATCTTCAGACAATTCTCTTTGAAATGTTGGTCTGGAACTAGCTTTGAACAAGGGGTGTGTGTGTGTGTGTGTGTGTGTGTGTGTGTGTGTGTGTGCAGCTTTCAAGATTCAGCCCAGCATAAGACAGATGCAAATTGCTAGATTGGTGGCTGTCTGCCTTCCTCTGCTCCTTCCTTCCCTCTCCCAATTAACCTCCATCTCCAGGGGTTAGCGATGGGAGCTCAGAGGAAGAAAACAAACTGGGCTGGGTTCAAGAGCTCCTGATGTGGGACCTGTCCCATGGGACATCACCCAGAAATCTTGGGGGCTGGGATTTCCCTGACCTGGCAACCCTAAAAGAAGAGGAAACCTGCCTGTTTTCTTCAAAAAATGTGTGATTTTATAAGCCTCTATTAAAGAAGGCTGATCACCGAAGAATTGATGCTTTTGAATTCTGGTGCTGGAGGAGACTCTTGAGAGGCCCATGGACTGCAAGAAGATCAAACCTCTCCATTCTTAAGGAAATCAGCCCTGAGTGCTCACTGGAAGGACAGATCCTTAAGCTGAGGCTCCAATACTTTGGCCACCTCGTGAGAAGAGAAGACTCCCTGGAAAAGACCCTGATGTTGGGAAAGATGGAGGGCACAAGGAGAAGGGGATGACAGAGGACGAGATGGTCGGATAGTGTTCTTGAAGCTACCAGCATGAGCTTGACCAAACTGCGGGGGGCAGTGGAAGACAGGAGTGCCTGGCGTGCTCTGGTCCATGGGGTCACGAAGAGTCGGACACGACTAAACGACTAAACAACAGCAAATTATGTCAATCTTTCGTCCTTTGATAAACCAAACAACCCCAAACATTTCCGCCTTTCCTCTTAGGCAGTGTTTTCTTACTGACCTAAGACCTGAAGGACATTTGTAGCCAAATGAGAGCCTGTGTCATGTAGTGGTTAGAGTGCTGGAAGAGACCAGGGTTCGAATCCTCACTCACCCGTGACGCTCACTGGGTGACCTCTGGGCCAGTCTCATCTACCTCACAGGGTTGTTGTGAGGATAAAACAGAGGAGGAGAAGTATGTGAGCCACCTTGAGCTCCCTGGAAGAAAGGTGGGTGTAAATGTGGTAAGTCAATAAAATAAAATTTTGTTTTCCAGCACTAGGGTTCTGTTTTCAGGGTCCTGCTTGTACTGGGGAGGAAAGGAAAACCCTTCCAGCAATAAAGAAGGGAAATCCTTTCAGCAACAAATAGGTCAGTTGCCCCTCCTGCCCCCTCCCCATCACATCTACCGTATTTACCGGAGTCTAATGCACCATCAAATCTAATGTGCACCTCAATTTTCAGAACCTTGAAACCAAAAAAAAGGATTTGCTGGTGAATGTAAATGTATCATTGAATCTAATGTGCACCTTAATTTTCACAGCGTAATTTGGCCCAAAAACAGTGAGCGTTAGATTTGAGTAAATACGGTATCATCCTCGCTTCCTGCGGCTGCTACTTCCTTTCCTCTGGCGCTGGCCGTTGTGCTGAATACGAAACGAGGCAGCTCCCAGCCTGGTTTCTCCCTAGACACTCCCCTTCTTGGACTGTTTGACTCAAGCACTGCATATGTGACCAGCATATTTCCCGGATATATTTTGGTGGACGACAGGAGGTGTCACGGTGGTGCTGGGTCTCCCCGACTGAAGCTCTGAGACTCTCCTCCAGTGTCCTGTGATACGGGTGCCCCACTGTTGACCTCTCCTTGCTTGATTCAGTATTTATGGAGAAAAGGGAGTTCATAATAGAAAAGCCTCATGAAATTTTAGCGACCTGGCAGAATGCAATTCCCAGGGCTATTAAGGAAGACATATATTAAGAAATGGAACTTTGACGTCTGCGTTAGACACAAAAATAGGGAAATGATTTATCCAAGGTGCTGTTTTCAGCTAGGTGTTGAGGCAAGCACTGGTGGGAGAGGAGGAATAATATTTTTATCCACTACCACATAGTCAAAGGTCTCTAGGAGGGATAGGGGAGGGGTTTAATTTAGTCTGCTTTCCACAGAAGACCAGCCCAATCTGATTCTCCCAAGTTTGGATTGGGATGCAACTCCCAGATAGATTACATGCTTCTCAAATTTGCAATTTTCAAAGGTGTTTTCAAAGATAGGCCAGCAAAGTTCACATTTTACTAGTGAAGGCACTGAAAAAGCACTGGAAAATGTGCATTTCACACGGAAAGTGTGTGTTTTAGATAAAGCATGCACACAGAATGTGTATGTGCTTGTCAGTGAGACTGAGATGGGATGAAATCAGCCGCTCAGCCCATCTCTAGGCTTCAGGATGTGTACAGGGCAATGGTAGCATTCAGTGTTCATTCTGTTACCTTCTCTGGGATTTTGGGTGGTCTATTCCCCCTCTCCAGCTCTAGTACCTACCCATCTGCACTCAATCTCGCCTGCTGAGAGTACTTAAAAAAATTGGCCTCACCTTGGCTTCCAATCTATCTTGCCCCTCCATTCGATGACCTGGCTGTCTAAAGTAGCCTGTTCCTACCTGCACCCTGTCCTGCTCTTCTGTCCTGACCTCACCCAACTCCCTGCCTTGCACCCAGCTTCAGTTTTGACGGACAGCCTCCATACCGCACCCTCGACCTCGGACTGGACTCGGACCTCACCGCACAGTTAACCCTCGGGACCAGCACAGCATGAAAGTGAATCTCCCCAATGATTTGTCCTAAATGCCTAGCTTAAAAGACCATGAATTCACAAGATCATAGAGAGTTGAATAAGACCTTAAAGGCAGCTGTGGAGGAAGCCTCTCAGGCACCTGGGGTGGTGTGCCAGGGGTGGGGCGAACTGCCCATAGAGGCGAGGCAGGGCGTGCGGCCCCCATAGGGACAGGATGGGGCGCGTGGCACCCATAGGGATGGGGTGCGCCACGGGACCTCAGCTGCCCTACAGCTTGGGAGGAGGCAGTGGGCAGACACCGTGGAGCCTGCGGGCACAGGAGAAGTGTGGCTCTGGTGCACTGCAGGCCCCATGGTGAGTGCTGCCCGCCATTTTATCACTCCCTCAGTGGGGACACCTAGGGCAGGCCGCACCTACCACACACCCCTGCTTAAAGTGTTGGAAGAAGAGGAGGAAGAGGAGGAGGAGGAGGAGGAGGAGGAGGAGGAGGAGGAGGAGGAGTTTGGATTTGATATCCCGCTTTATCACTACCTGAATGAGTCTCAAAGCAGCTAACATTCTCCTTTCCCTTCCTCCCCCACAACAAACACTCTGTGAGGTTAGTGGGGCTGAGAGACTTCAAAGAAGTGTGACTAGCCCAAGGTCACCCAGCAGCTGCATGTGGAGGAGCGGGGAAGCGAACCCAGTTCACCAGATTACGAGACTACCGCTCTTAACCACTACACCACACTGGAAACACGCCTGGGAAGGCCGCCAACTTCCCAAGTCATCGGAGCATCTCTCCGGTGGTCCTCCCTGGCTGTAAATCTCCCTCACTCCAGAGACACCGGTGATAAGCTTCTCTCCTGAGAAGAGCACACTCGTCTTCTGGCATCTCGTTGCAGAAGACTCAATCAGTAGCTCTAAAACTACTTTATTTACAGTCTATAATACAAAGACTCCATCAGCACATCTGTGCTCTTTGAGCACCAGTACAGAACAGCAACACTTCCAGAAGTGAAACTAACTTCCAACAGTACTCAGACTTCCTGTCCCACGCTCACATGATGTATACAAAAACATAGTGCAACAGTACCACTCGCTGGAGCAGCTCGGATAGATAAAAATCCTAACATAAAGGTCATGTAGCCCAACACCTGCTGATGCAGGAGATCTGTTGCTACAGCAGCCTGAATAAAAGGTGGTCATTCTGTTCCTGCTTAAAAATATCTACCAAAGGGGTCTGTTGTTGTTGTTTAGTTGTTTAGTCGTGTCTGACTCTTCGTGACCCCATGGACCAGAGCACGCCAGGCACTCCTGTCTTCCACGGCCTCCCACAGTTTGGTCAGACTCATGCTGGTAGCTTCGAGAACACTGTCCAACCATCTCGTCCCCTTCTCCTTGTGCCTTCCATCTTTACCAGCATCAGGGTCTTTTCCAGGGAGTCTTCTCTTCTCATTAGGTGGTCAAAGTATTGGAGCCTCAGCTTCAGGATCTGTCCTTCCAGTGAGCACTCAGGGCTGATTTCCTTAAGAATGGAGAGGTTTGATCTTCTTGCAGTCCATGGGACTCTCAAGAGTCTCCTCCAGCACCATAATTCAAAAACCTCAATTCTTCGACGATCAGCCTTCTTTATGGTCCAGCTCTCACTTCCATACATCACTACTGGGAAAACCATAGCTTTAACTATACAGACCTTTGTCGGCAAGGTGGTGTCTCTGCTTTTTAAGATGCTGTCTATGTTTGCCATTGCTTTTCTCCCAAGCAGCAGGCGTCTTTTAATTTCGTGACTGCTGTCACAATCTGAAAAAGCCTGCCCCACTGTTGGACAGCTTGCACTGTCAGGAAGTTCTTAGACCCGTATGGTTGTAGAGCTGGACCTTGAGGTCCTCTAGTCCAACTCCATGACATCTCAGCTAAAGAATCCATGACAGATGGCCATGCAACTTCTGCTTAAACGCCCCAACGAAAGAGAGTTCACCACCTCCCGAGGGAGTCTGTTCCTCTGTCAAAGAAGCTCTTACTGGCAGAAAGTTCTTCCTACTGTTTAGTCTAGATCCCTCTTCTTGCAATTTGCCCAAGCCTTTTCTTAATGTCGACTAGGCTGGTGGCCAGTGCATAGTCTTGTGGGTGGTAAATTCCATGCATTCTTATTATTTTATTTTTTTTGCAAGGCATCTGAAAACGGCTGAGCCACCCACAGCTGTGTGATATGTAGACTTGTTGCAGGCTGCATTCCAGCCAAGCTGGCTGTTTTAACAATCCCCGGGGGCAGAAGGAGCCTTCAGAAAAAACTGCTGGCAGGAATAAGGAGGTGCCATGGTCAGAGTCGCAATCAGTCTGCTCTTGGCAGGAGCGGCTGTCAAATTATCTGCTTGCTTCCCATATGTTATTCGGCGCTGCTTTCCAAAAACCACATTGGAAGCATATTTAGCCTGTCTTTGATTTGGAGTAATTTCATTAAGATTGTGAAATGTATATCCGGTAGATTTATAGGACCGCATTATCCAACACTGTCATTAAGTTAGTGAAACTAAACATCCTCAGTGACAGAAGGGGGGAGAGAGAGAGAGAGAAGCAACAGGGAGGGAAGGTAAGCGAATTGGAGGTCGCCAAAAGGCTATGATGCCCACTGCCAAGAAGAAATTGGGTCCCCCCTGAAAGAGGTATAAAAGGTGCAAGGAGAGAGGATAATACTGTATTAAGGATGGAATAACTAATAGAGTGAGTAACGCAACAATAAAAAAAACAATAGTAGACAAAGAAGATCACACACAGGTGGAGGGAAGTACTGGGTTGCTGGGGAGGGAGCTGAAGGGATTAATTGAAATTGTTAAAGATTGGTATAGGATTTAAGAGATTTAGATTTCCATAAAGATTCTATAAGGAAAGCAGAGAGCAGCAAGAAATATCAAGTAAAGGTATTGGAAAGGAGATCAGTGTAAATGAAAACATGAGTCTTATGGTTTTGCTATATATGATTTTATTTTGGAGTTGTCTGTTGTAAAGAATGTATATTATGTGAATAAAATAATAATAAGAAAGAAAGAAAGAAAGAAAGAAAGAAAGAAAGAAAGAAAGAAAGAAAGAGGTCAATAATGCCTAAGGCAAGACAAAAATCAGCACCTTAGAAAGAGATTCAGGTGGAAGTTTAGGACCACGGACAGTGCTTCTGCAGCTGAGACCAAACATCCAAGTTGCCTCAGCAGTATCCTGGAGCGACCGGCTGAGTTCACATAGCATGGCTAGGTAGACCTTGACTGAGTGCTGCCCCCTGAGTTCTGCCTCCAGTTAAAAGGCTGCCATTTTCTTTTGCAGTCATTCCTTCTTTGAGGTAGAACCCAAACCAACTGGTATTCAGAACTCTCCTATGAAGAAAGGTTACAGCGTCTGGGACTTTTTACTTAAGACAGAAAGCGAGGAAGAGTTGACATGATAGAAGTTTATAAAAGTTTTCATGGCATGGAGAAAGTGGATAGATATTTCTCTCTCTCCCTTTCTCATAACACCAAAATTTGTGGACATCCAGTGAAATTGAGTGCATGCCTGGCTGCAAACGGTATTTATGTTACTGCACCTTGATTTTTAGGGACGCGGGTGGCGCTGTGGGTTAAACCACAGAGCCGAGGACTTGCCAATCAGAAGGTTGGCGGTTCGAATCCCCGCGATGGGGTGAGCTCCCGTTGCTCAGTCCCTGCTCCTGCCAACCTAGCAGTTCAAAAGCACGTCAAAGTGCAAGTAGATAAATAGGTACCACTCCGGCGGGAAGGTAAACGGCGTTTCCGTGCGCTGCTCTGGTTCGCCAGAAGCAGCTTAGTCATGCTGGCCACATGACCCGGAAGCTGTATGCCGCTGGCTCCCTTGGCCAATAAAGTGAGATGAGTGCCACAACCACAGAGTCGGCCACGACTGGACCTAGTGGTCAGGGGTCCCTTTACCTTTACCTTGATTTTGCAAGATAAGCCAGAGCTGCTTTATGCAATAGTGTTTTTTGGAGTGGAGTGGGGTGCTGGCTGGCCTTTAACTTCCTCTTTTATCCTCATTCCCTCTTTTCAAAATGTCTTCCCCCCCCACACACTCTGCTAGAAGAAGCCACAAGCAGCCTCCAAGTGGTTGCTGTAGCAACGCTACCTCCAATTTATAAATCTTGCTTTATCACCCTGCAATTTTTTAAAAAATAATTTTGGATGGGTGAATGTTTCTGAAGATGAAGGGAAATGACTCAGAACCCAAACAACGAAAGCTATGGACTTACTGGTTCTGAATTATGTGACTTACGACATTTCACAGTTATGAAGAAGAACCTGGATCAGGCCAATGGACCATTGAGTCCAGCATCCTGTTTTCATGGTGGCCAACTAGACACCTCGACATGAAACCCACAAGGATGGGAGTGGAACAGAAGTCTCCCCACTTGTGGTTTCCAGAGGGCTACTGTGGAGGAACACAGCCGTTAAGGCTAGGACCCATTCATAGTCTTATCCTCCATTAATTTCTCCTGTCCTCTTAACCATTCGAGTTTAAAACCATCCCGGCCTCCTGTTTAACTACGGTAAGTGGAGCATGCAGAAATCTCTTTTATATGTCTTGAATCTTCCAGGATTCAACTTCATTGGATGTTCACAAGTTCTACTGTTAGGAGAGCAGAGAAGAGACTTCCCTATCCCCTTTCTCTACGCCATGCATGTGGGATGTGATACATCAGTAGCAGTCAAGTACAACTTGAAAGACCTACACTGGCTCCCAGTACTTTTCCGAGTACAATTCAAAGTGTTGGTGTTGACCTTTAGAGCCCTAAGTGGCCTTGGCCCAGTATACCTGAAGGAGCATCTCCACCCCCATTGTTCAGCCTGGACGCTGAGATCCAGCGCCGAGGGCCTTCTGGCAGTTCCCTCATTGCGAGAAGCAAAGCTACAAGGAACCAGGCAGAGGACCTTCTCGGTAGTGGCGCCTGCCCTGTGGAACGCCCTCCCACCAGATGTCAAAGAGATAAACAACTACCTGACATTTAGAAGACATCCGAAGGCAGCCCTGTTCAGGGAAGTTTTTAATGTGTGACATTTTGATGTATTTTTAATCTTTGTTGGAAGGTGCCCAGAGTGGCTGGGGAAACCCAGCAAGATGGGCAGGGTACAAATAAACAACAACAACAACAACAACAACAACAACAACAACAACAACAACAATTCTTTGTTTTCCTAGAATGGACATGTGATGGAATGTATGGTCCAGCCAGTCGAAAACTTCCTGTTTCCTCCTGGCTGAGACATACTTCCTTTGCATGTGACTAGAGGTGGGCGTGACCTTACCTGTCCAGGTAACAAAAAGGACAAAGCACGCAGCACTTTTCCCCTTTTCACTTCCTTCTTCATTGGACAAGCTTCTAGCTAGGACTGCTCTGCTTCCAGCTAGCAGAAGCACTGGGATCATTCCTCCCTATGGGGTAGATCCACATGTACATATCTGTAACCAAGTCTGCCTTCAGGAATCCAACTGTGAACCGATGTGAGTAAACTTCTTTTATTGACTTTACACAAGATAGTGGCGTGTTCATTCTTTTAAGAGGGATATAAGGGAACTTATCAGGAACCTGATAGTGAGAGGCTTACACAAGCCTGCAACAAGCTACCCGCTGTGTGTTTAAAAAGGGGAATGTGAAACTCTGCTAAGTAAAGGAACTCGCTAGCGCAAGTTAGGAAGGATATTAATAAATAATATATCCTCTCCTGCAGGAGACTCTTGAGAGTCCCATGGACTGCAAGAAGATCAAACCTATCCATTCTGAAGGAAATCAGCCCTGAGTGCTCACTGGAAGGACAAATCCTGAAGCTGAAGCTCCAATACTTTGGCCACCTCATGAGAAGAGAAGACTCCCTGGAAAAGACCCTGATGTTGGGAAAGCTGGAGGGCACAAGGAGAAGGAGACGACAGAGGACGAGATGGTTGGGCAGTGTTCTCGAAGCTACCAGCATGAGTTTGACCAAACTGCGGGAGGCAGTGGAAGACAGGAGTGCCTGGCGTGCTCTGGTCCAGGGGGTCACGAAGAGTCGGACACGACTAAATGGCTAAACAACAACAAACATCATCTCCTGCCTCCCTGAATATTCCCACAATGCATAGGTTTGTGGATGTCTATCATGTCGCCTTTTACACCCTTTCTATCTTAACTAAAAAGCCCCAAATGCTGCAACCTTTCCTCACAGGGCAGTTGTTCCATCTCCTTGATCATTTTGCTTGTCCTCTTCTGAACCTCTTCCTGCTCTACAATATCCCTTTTGCTGTAAGGTGATCAGAACCGTCCACAGAATTCGAACTGAGAGTGCACCACAGATTTGTACAGCATAGTTACGATACTGGCATTTTCTGTTTTCAATTTCTTTCCTAATGATCCCTTATATGAGTCTTTGCAAGACAATGACCTTAGCAGGCCACTTGGATGTCTTCATCAGCATCCCAAAAGAACGAGCTGAGTTGCTGCAGCTACAAAGACGTGATGGTGGCCTCCAGGCTAAGGGGAGGGCTTTTCCTTCACCCCCTCACCTAGCTGCTAGGGAGGAGAACAAGAGCTAGAGTTGGGTGTATATGAGCTGGAAGCAGGCTGGAAGCTGGGCATTGAAACCTGCTTGCTCTGTACCCAGATCTAAAGTTAATGGATAAGCAGTACCTGTTGGGTTGTTAATGCTGTGAGCCCCTCCAGCATATGCTGAGGTTGTATATAGCTAAAGGTAAAGGGACCCCTGACCATTAGGTCCAGTCGTGACTGACTCTGGGGTTGCGGCGCTCATCTCGCTTTACTGACCGAGGTCATGTGGCCAGCATGACTAAGCTGCTTCTGGCGAACCAGAGCAGCGCATGGAAACACTGTTTACCTTCCCGCTGGAGTGGTACCTATTTATCTACTTGCACTTTGATGTGCTTTCGAACTGCTAGGTTGGCAGGAGCAGGGACCGAGCAACAGGAGCTCACCCTGTTGTGGGGATTCGAACCGCCGACCTTCTGATCGGCAAGTCCTAGGCTCTGTGGTTTAACTCACAGCGCCACCTGCGACCCTCGAGGTTGTATATAGGTGTCAATAAAACCATATATCATAAAGACACCACAGTCTCCACCGACCTTCATTCCAAGGAAACCAAACCTGGGTAAGTGCTGGAATTCCTGGAGTTTCTCACTGCTTGGAGACTGGGGTGGTGTGCAGCATTATAGATACCCAAACAGTTCTAGATGAAAGGCAGGTCCAATTAACAACCCTGAAAATGAGATTTCCCCTACTGCCACACACCAGCCAAATATCCCGCAGCCAGCTTTTGCAGCTATTTAAATGAGATGGGGGGAGGAGGGGACGGTTAAAAATGTAAACCAGAGAGAGCCCTCGACTCATACTTTCATAAAAGCAATAAAATGTATGGGGAGATGAGAGTTATAAATCTGAAGAGCAATAACATTCATCCCTCAACAAAAGCAACATGTTTATTTATCACTTTTACTATTTTCCGTAAAATTTACCGCCCACAATCTGCCAGAATGCAGGAGCGATAATTTAAATGGGCTCTGAGCTTGGAATGCGGCGGTGGAAGGAACAAACAGCGATCAAATATGTCTTCCTTTTGTTTTGCTCGTGTCCAATTCTCAAACAAAAGGGGGTGATTTATCGGAGAGGTAACAAACCGCTTTATTTCAAGAGCCCGACAGTGCGCTAGGGGTTGTGGGCTGGGGGGTGGGGAAGGGAAACGCACTCCACCCAGGAATTATGGAAAGCAGTGCGCTAGAGCAAGATGGCATTTGTGTCGCCGAGAATAATCTCCCCAAATGTTTGCAATAATGTAGAACTGGAATGAATCCAGACGTTGAAAAGGAAGGGGAGAATGGTGTGCAGTCTTGCAGCAAGGCACCACGACAGACCAGCAACAGAACATTAAATGGGGAGGAGAGGCAATGCTGAAGCTCTGACTCACTCCAAGGAGGCAATATAAAAAACACAGTGGGTGGGTGGTTGCAGGGGGAGCAATTCAGTAAAAAAGGGCTGGCTGCTATCAGGTTCTCCGGGAACAAAGCCGAGGGGAGTTAAGGAGGGGTCTTTGGAACCAGAACACATCCAAGGAAGACAGAGTAGTTTATTTTCAGAGATGGCAACCCGAAACAATCAGGAGTCATCACAAATGGTACATGGGAAGTGGCCTTATATGGAGTTGTTGTAAATAAAAAATATGCCCTTTTCCCTTATGGGGTATCCAATAGCCCATATAGAGTCCTTACATAGGTTCCCTATTGGTAGGAGAAAATAACAGAGGCCAACCAGAGAATATTGAGAAGCAAAGCAGCGAGTAAGCTTGATCTTTACCGATCTGTTGCAACAGGGTGCTCCCCTCACCCGCAGGAAAGGAGGAGGACCCAGAAAAATGCTGTGCAAGGGCTTATAAAGACTTTTGAAATTCCCATCCTCTAGATCAAGACCACCCCCAGAAACATTATGCATACATCACAGAAGGGGTGTAACCTAAGACTACCCCTCAGATACATCCCAGAAAAGGCGATCTAAAACAGAACATTTGCATGTTGTTTTTCTCCTGTCACAGTTTATCTCCTGTCTGGCAAGTTAATTGATTGGATTGCCTGGGGAGCCTGGCCAGTCTTTTGTAGTGGTAAAATACTTATTTCCTGGGCCAGGTCACAGGCTCACACCCTATTCATATCTTAAATGTGTCCTTAAGACAGGATTTGTGAGGAAAGAGACAATGGGGAGACTTTTCCAGTTTGACCTTGCAGAGAAAACATTTGGTCAGTTTAGGAATCGAAATGGTTCCAGGTTGGTCTTCCTGTGCTGACCTATGTACATGCGGTTATGAACATTACCATATATCTAAGAGCATAAAACTCCTATTACAGAGTCAAGCACTGGTCTATCAATCTCAGAATTGTGTAGAGTGATTGGCAGCACCTCTCCAGGGCTTTAGGTAAGGAGTCTCTCCCAATCCTACCTGGAGATTGAACCTGGAAGCTTCTGCATGCGAACCAGGTGCTCTACCAATAAGCTACAGCCTGTTATGGACAGGCTGGATGCAGAGAAATTGTGGGAAGAACCTGCTGTGGAACCCCCAAGAGAAGAAGGCTCAGAGAACAGGCACTGGTGGTGGGACTACGGAGAGGGAGAAGAGGGAGAAGACAGCGAGGAGGAGGTGTCAGAAGCTGAGGAGGTAACAGGCCTTAGTGAGCAGGGAGAGTCTGTGTGTGAAAGCCTGGGAATCTGATTCAGAGGCTGAACTGGAGGAATCCCAGCCTGCACAGGAGCTTGAATCTGAAGGGTCCTCACCTGTGCTGGATCCTCAGGAGCAGACACCAGCTGAATCCGTTCCTGCTCTGGAGGTGATGGAGGACCCATTGCCTGCAGGTGCTCCACTCTCAGCCCCGTCAGGGGAAGGTGAGGTTGCCTCTGGGTCCAGTAACCCTCCAGCCTCTCCTGAGCTGCAGAGGCTCAGGGCAGAGAGGTGGAGGGAACTAAGTTCCCGCAGGAAGAGTGCTCACCTCCAGGCCAGGAGAGGCGGGGACTGGGGCCACCCTATGCCTCAGGGCAGATAAAAGCCAGCCAGCCCAGTCCCAGGTTGCGGGAGCAATGTTGTTGGTAGCCTGTTCCTGCTGGCACCCTGTCCTGCTTTCTGCCAGAGTTCCTGTCCACACCCGACTCCCTACATTGGACCCAGCTTCAGCCTCGGACCACGCCGCACAGTAACCCCCTGGGACCAGCACACTGTGGCAGAGAGAAGTCCAGAATCAGAGGCAAAAGCTAAAGCACGAAAGTGGGATGAGGGAGACCAAGAAGCAGAGATGAGTCTGGCTGGTGAAGCGTCACGGGTGTCTCGTCCTCCTACTGCGACAAGCTCCCCTCCCCCTGCCAAGCTCCCCTCCCCCCCCCCAGTCTCCCAGAACCAGAAGAGGCATGAAAAAGGTGGAGGAGAGATTGGTGGTGCTCAGATACAGTCTCCAATTGCTCTGGAGAGGAGGGGATTTAGGCAGCTGTGAGGATGTGGGGACCTTCAGTCTCTGCAACTGCTTCATGGTGGCCAAGACCTGCCTGACATGAGCTGCTGTTCTCATTAGGCGTAACACTCCTGTGCCAATCGTGTTTTGGCTAGCAAAGAGTTAACTCCAAGTTGCAGGGTGTGATTTACTGCTGGCTCATCATGGACACAGACTTCCTCCTATGTGACTTTGCCACACGGATAGCGTGGAGCTCATATTGTCAACTAACACGGCAAAGCTGCCAAGAAAATCTGCAAGAAGCCCATCGAAAGCATTCAGGCTCCCTAGCCTATCTCCTCCCACTCTGACCATAGATACGGCAGAGAACTTTGATTTGGTTCTCATCTGAATGCAGAAGTGCCTTTCCCAAAACAATACCCCGCTGTCATTCGAAATCTGCACTTCTTTGAATTTTGCGGTGCTGTTTAACCATAGAATGTGCAGAGAAAATTGTGTATTGTGAGAAAGTCTGCCTAGAAATGCACATATTGGTGAAAAACAAGCATCATATTATAGGAAATGGCTAGCAAACATATTTATGTTAGACAAAATTGCATATAGAAATGGATGTTCCCCATGAAGACAGATTGACCGTTCAAACGCTCTGAAAATTGTAGCTCTGTGGGGAGAATCGAGGTCTCCTAACAACTCTTAGCACTCATAACAAACTACACTCCCCAGAATTATTTGGGGAAGAGACAGCTTGAAGTGGCATTCCAGTGCTTTTAATGTATGGTGTTAATGTGGCCTAAGATGCCAGTGAATTTTTGTGAGGTCTTTTAAGAAAACAGATGTGGAACTATGGTGAAATGAACTTCAGAACGGAAACCCCAATGGACAGATGCATCCATCCCAATCTTGTCCTTTTTTATGCCTAACAGCTGGACAGGAAGAGTTTATCTGTTTCCTTTTTGCATTTCAAAGCTCTCCAGATCCCATCAATTGGGACTGATGAGCTCCTGTTCTTGGGCTTCTACGGAAAAAAACAGCTTAACTTGCCTCTAGGTGCTTGTTTTTGAAGAACAATGGTTTCAACCAAGTTATCTTAACGATTGTAAGATTATAACTCGGAAAGCCGTGCTTGTAATTATGTCAGGAATATGCAGGAGCCAGATTTCTTGAGAAGGAGAGGCGCAGGAAGGCTTTGTAACATTTAAGACAAGAAGGTTCTATTTTTCTTCGTCAAGATGAGCATTGTGTTGATAACCTGTAAAGTTAATTGATTGGATAACGACAACAATAAAATATCCCATTTATATTAATGTCCTGTGATTTCCTGCCATTAAGCGAAGAATCTCATTTAAGTTTTAAAGTAACATTTCTGCTTTGTGAGTGTGGGGAGCACACCTGCTTTGTGAGTGTGGGGAGCACACCTGTATAATGCAAACAAATATTTACTACACACACACACACACACACACACACACACACACACACCATAATTGGACACACACCAGTGGGCCTCAGATTCCACATCCACTGATACACCAGATTCCAAATAGGTTCCATGGAAACAATCAAAATGGCAGAGAGGAGTTCAGCTCAGAGAGAAGTAAAAGGGGGACAAGAGACAGCAGGGAACGTGTGTGACTCCATCTGGCTTTCCCTGAACATGGTATAACCTTATCCCTGACATTGAAAGACCCTTTTTTGGGGGGGGGGTCTGGAGATCAGCCAGGATAGAATCAATCAGCTTATTGGCCTCTTCAGCCACATTGCAGCCGTGTGAAAAGGTGACTTAATCCACACACTCACACCCAGTTCTTTCAATGCACATTTGTGTGGAACCGGAGTTTTGTGACACAACCACAGCTGTGGGTGGTGTTATTCCATGCACACCCTGGACGCAAATGGCTAGGATTCTGTAAGTGGAGTCAGAACCACCCTGCCTTACAGCATGCTATTGCGATAGGGTAGAGACAGGGTTGCTAGAAATTTGCTCTGAAAATGCTAAGCTCCCTGGGTGACTTTCAGAGAGGTTAGTACGTGTACCTGTTCAGGAAAAGCAAAGAACGAGTCTTGTGGCACCTTAAAGACTTGCATATTTCTTAAATGTCTTCATCAGATACATCTGGCCAAAGTAGACTCTCTTGGCCATGCAAGCGGTTTCCATAACCAGTGTGAGAACCAGACTAGGAAGGTTTTCAGCTACAGTGGAACCTCGGGTTAAGAACTTAATTTGTTCTGGAGGTCCGTTCTTAACCTGAAACTGTTCTTAACCTGAAGCACCACTTTAGCTAATGGGGCCTCCCGCCGCCGTGCAATTTCTGTTCTCATCCTGAAGCAAAGTTCTTAACCCGAGGTACTATTTCTGGGTTAGCGGAGTCTGTAACCTGAAGCATCTGTAACCTAAGGTAAAGGTAAAGGTAAAGGGACCCCTGACCATTAGG
Organism: Podarcis liolepis; assembly: GCF_965112155.1. Taxonomy (NCBI): domain Eukaryota; kingdom Metazoa; phylum Chordata; class Lepidosauria; order Squamata; family Lacertidae; genus Podarcis; species Podarcis liolepis. Next base: position 10,130,026 of record NC_139561.1, on the reverse strand, counting down.
TCCAGTCATGGCTGACTCTGGGGTTGTGGCGCTCATCTCGCTTTATTGGCCGAGGGAGCCGGCGTACAGCTTCCGGGTCATGTGGACAGCATGACTAAGCCGCTTCTGGCGAACCAGAGCAGCGCACGGAAACACAATTTACCTTCCTGCTGGAGCGGTACCTATTTATCTACTTGCACTTTGACATGCTTTCGAACTGCTAGGTTGGCTGGAGCAGGAACCGAGCAACGGGAGCTCACCCTGTCGGGGGGATTTGAACCGCCGACCTTCTGATCGGCAAGCCCAAGGCTCTGTGGTTTAACCCACAGTGCCACCCGCATCCCTGTAACCCAAGGTACCACTGTATTATTATTATTATTATTATTATTATTATTATTATTATTATTATACCGCCCTATACCCGGAGGTCTCAGGGCGGTTCACAGAACAAAATCAAAATATAAAACCACAAAATATATAATCAAAATAAAAACAACAACCCAATAATGTCCCCCCCAAAAAACAACAACAACCACCACACCACATTTTAAAAGGGCATAGGATGTCAATCAAATCAACCAAAGGCTTGGTTAAAAAGGAACGTTTTTGCCTGGCGCCTAAAGGTGTACAGTGGTACCTCGGGTTAAGAACTTAATTTGTTCTGGAGGTCCGTTCTTAACCTGAAATTGTTCTTAACCTGAGGTACCACTTTAGCTAATGGGGCCTCCCGCTGCTGCCGTGCGATTTCTGCTTTCATCCTGAAGCAAAGTTCTTAACCTGAGGTACTATTTCTGGGTTAGCTGAGTCTGTAACCTGAAGTGTCTGTAACCTGAAGCGTCTGTAACCCAAGGTACCACTGTATAATGAAGGCGCCAGGTGAGCTTCCCTGGGGAGAGCCACTGCAACTCATGGAATGGCCAATGTCGCTCCTGCCGACGATCTTGATGACTGAGTTGGGAAAGCAGGGTGCCCCTGGTCCTAACTTGTTTGGGGCTTTGTAGTAGGTAGGCAACCAATGCAGGTGTTTCCACGATGGTGTCACATGTTCTTGGCTAGATTGTCCCCACCTGCAATCTGGCCACTGCTTTCTGCACCACCTGGAGCCCTAACCAAGTCCCAGGCCAGCCCCACAAAGAACCCATTGCAGTAATCAAGCCTTGTGGTTACCAGTGCCTGGACTACAGTCCAAGAAGAGTTGTAGCTGGAGAACAAGACAAAGCTGGCCAAAGGCACTCTGAACCACCGAGGAAACATGGACCTCTAGTGGCAAAGATGTACATGACTATGCTCTCGTTCCTACTTGCATGGTGTAGAGGCACTCACATCAACATTTCTCCAAGGAAAATAGGGATGTCCTATTTATCATCATCAGCTTCAACATCATCATATTTTTATTATTTATACCCTACCCATCTGACTGGGTGGCTGCAAACGTACCTCGCTATATAAGACGCACCAGACCACAAGACGCACCTAGTTTTTGGAGGAGGAAAACAAGAAAAAATATATTCTGAATCTCAGAAGCCAGAACAGCAAGAGGGATCACTGCGCAGTGAAAGCAGCCATCCCTCTTGCTGTTCTGGCTTCTGGAATAGCTGCGCAGCCTGCATTCGCTCCATAAGACGCACACACATTCCCCCTTACTTTTTAGGAGGGAAAAAGTGAGTCTTACAGAGCAAAAAATATGGTATATAAAAAGACAATAAAATATTAAACATTCAAAAACTTCCCTGCGCAGGGCTGCCTTCAAATGGTTTGGGTGTCGGAGAACTCCACACTCTCCAACATCTCTCCAATGAAAATAGGGACGTCCTATTCAATTATTATTATTATTCTTATTAATCTTATTATTATTATTATTTCATTATTGATAGCCCTCCATACCCTCCAATGAAAATAGGGACGTCTTACCATACAACATTACTCCAATCAAAATAGGGATGTCCTAAGAAAAAAGCGGGACATTCCGGGATCAAATGAGAAACTGGGATGGCTTCTGCAAATCTGGGACTGTCCCTGGAAAATAGGGGAACTTGAAGGGTGCTGTGTAGGGGGAATGCTTCGCCCCCCCCCCCGGCACTTGGGCTACATAGTTCCACAGGGCGCACTTTTTAACATCAGCATGAGCAAACACCTGACGTTTGGGGGCACTTCACAAAAGACAGCCAAGAACACAGTAGAAATATTAAGAAAACGTTTGTTTAATGAGCGGCATTTGACCTGAGGATTGTTTAGAGAGAGTCCGGCAGCTTTGGGGCTACCCCACGAATGACGGGGGAAAGGTAGAAATCATATCATTTTCACTACAACTATTTGGTCTCCAAAAAACAAAGAAAACCCATAAATAATCTTGCTTCACAAAGGCTCAAAGCACACACACACAAAAAAACCCACACTCCCCTGCCCCCCGCAATAACTTTGCTGTTGCTCCTTATCAAATACATTCAGGAACACAGGAGCTCTGTTGGAGCCTTTTGGTCAAACATCAAAACAATAAAAGAAAAGCAAGAGGGAATAAGAAGCCAATGTAGACAGCAGCATCGACACCCCCCAGCAGCAGCAGCAGCAGCCCCAAGCAGTGCAAACGGTCTGTGAGTCCCCCCCGCCCCCCACGAAGGTGCATAAAAAAATAGAGTTCTCTTGCAACATCCGTCATTGCAGCAGAAATATCTTTGCTGTCCTTGAACATGGAGAGAGAATTGTGCAGCCAAGACTTTGGATCTAAGTTAACTGGAGATAGAAAAGAATCTGGGTTCGACATATGGCTTTTGCGTCTACATGTGGGCAGGAGGCGTCAAGCTGGGAAGTGGGGCCTCCTTGTCCTGCGCCTCATCTCAATCTGAGATGCACTGGATCGTGGGCAGAGCTTTTACATTCCTGGCTGGTTCCATCCCCCCTGACCCTGCAAATACAATTTGCTTCACTGTTATGTACTGAGTTGAATAGGATCCAAAAGGCAGCAGTCTGATTGGTCCTAGAACAATAGGATTCAGAATGCAGCAGTCTGATTGGTCCTAAAACAATAGGATTCAGAATGCAGCAGTCTGATTGGTCCTAGAACAATAGGGTCCAGAATGCAGCTGTCTGATTGGTCCACAGGAGCCACCCAATCCAGTTCCAGGTGGAAGTGAATCCGCAACCTGATTGGCCTACAGGTGAATCCCGGAATTAGCCAATCATGTGGGTCCCATTGTGTAAATAATGTATATAAAGCAGACATTCTGGGGGAACTTCCATTCCTCTACACCACTATGAGCTGAATAAAGAGCATGAAGTCCATTCTCGACTCCAAGTATACCGTATTTTTCACCCTATAGGACGCACTTTTTCCCCTCCAAAAATGAAGGGGAAATGTGTGTGCGTCCTATGGGGCGAATGCAGGCTTTCACTGAAGCCTGGAGAGCGAGAGGGGTCGGTGCGCACCGACCCCTCTAGCTCTCCAGGCTTCAGGAAGCTCTGCGCAACCCTCGGGAGACCGGCTCCGAGGGTTGCGCAGAGCTGCCTGCAGTCCTGGGATCAGCGCAGCTCTGCACAGCCATCGGGAGTGGGGAGCGAAGTCCCGCCCCGCTCCGGATGGCGGCGCAGAGCTGCCTGCCGTCCCGGGATCAGCGCAGCTCTGCGCGGCCACCGGGAGCCGGGGGCGAAGCCCTGCCCCGCTCCCGATGGCCGCGCAGAGCTGCCTGCAGTCCTGGGATCAGCGGAGCTAAGTCCCGCCCCGCTCCGGATGGCGGCGCAGAGCTGCCTGCAGTCCCAGGATCAGTGCACTTCTCCCCATAGCCAGCCCCACAAGCTCGGGGGACAGCGGGGAGGCGGAGCGTGCCTTCCCGCTGTTCCCCGACCTGGTTCTTCAAGCCCCGCACCTGGGGGGGAAATAAAAAAAATTTTCTTTATTCCCCCCCCCCCAAAAAAAAACTAGGTGCGTCCTATGGGCCGGAGCGTCCTATGGGGCGCAAAATACGGTATTTCATTCACCTTCACCTCCTTGTGAAAAAAGGAGAATTGCAAAAAGCTTGTCGTTTTTGAGATGCTCTGTAGAGACTGAGAAATGACAGTGAGGGAACAGCCACAACCTGGGGATTTTCTATCAACTGGAGGCCATTTTCTCTCCTAGGTCTCTGCAAACCTCATCCTTTTGGGTCTTTTTTTAACCTCCTGGCTCCTAAGAGGCCCTTATTCCAGGTTGGAGCACTGTGGCGTTTTGCCTTGTGCATGCACACCTAGGAGGTATGAAAGCAAAGAGAAATAGATGCTGGTAATTTAATCAGTTTCATAGGTCATTGTAGTGAGCTTTTGCCACTGCAACTGGCCAAGTGGAAGGGAGATTCAAAATATAAATATAAGATTCCATGTTTGTCAGGTGAGAAAAGGGTTAGGACACATAGAGTTCCCTGCAAGTTCCTAGAGGGCACTCTGTGAGGTCACATCCTCTGTTTGCCCAGGTGAGAAGGGTAACAATAGGATGATAATCTTCATCATTTCTTCACACCTGAGGAACAGTCACTCTCTTGTCATGAAGCCGTAGGGAGAAGGTGATCTAAACCAGTGTTTCCCAAACCTGGGTCTCCAGCAGTTTTTGGATTACAGTTCCCATCATCCCTGACCACTGGTCTTGCTAGCTAGGAATGATGGGAGTTGTAGTCCAAAAACAGCTGGAGACCCAAGTTTGGGAAACACTGATCTAAACCATGTATTTTGTAATCTAGAAGGATATTTTGCCTGATTTACTTATTTCACTGATATTTCCTGCTTGAATCGAGTCTGCAGCTTTATGTAAGTAAACAATATTTTTATATCTTTACATTACAGACTTCCATGTTGTTATTTTGTTTAGAGGGATCAATAAAGGGGAAGATCCAGTCTGCCACAGGCATCCTGGATAATTCTAGAAAGTTACACAGCTTTTCCCCAAGTTGCTGTGTTAATGCTGCAAAGGGTGGCATATTTTCAATTTTGCGAAACTAGACTCCGATCTTACTAAAGTGAATAGGAGAGAAGATAATTAATAAATAATATAATAATAATTTATTATTTATAGCCCATCCATCTGGCTGGGTTTCCTGTCCCAGCTTCCAAATCCATCCCAGAATACATGAATTCCATGTGTTAGGGATGAGGCTGTTGTAACCCTCCAGATTTTGTAGGATTACTATTCTCCTCAGCCCCAGGCAGCATGGCCAACGGCCAGGGATGATGAGAGCTGTTGTCCACCAACATCTGAAGGGGTCACAGGTTCCACATACCTGCCACACACCAAACATCATCAAGGACAGCTCTGGACATGGAGGCCTGTGAACTAAGCCTTGATGCCCCCAAAGTGAATGTGATAAATGGCAATGACCCATTCCGACATGCAAAACTGCAGGTCTGGCCCAGGTAGTTAAGTGGGACTGGAATGAGGAGACCCCATTCCCCTCACAGATCTGCACTTCCCAGAGTGGTTTAACAATGCGTCCCTCTTCCCAGGGAACTCTGGGAATGTGGAAAGGGCCATAGCTCACTGTTAGAGCATCGGCCATGCACACAGAAGGTCCCGGGTTCAACCAAACAAAGAATCTGACTTCGTGTAAGGCAGCTTCCTGTAATGAGGAGGTAGAATGCTCAGGGTGGGTGGTACCACTTTTTGGGACGCTCCCCTACAAGCAGAAAATGAAGTCCGCAACAGGAAGAGAATGGCGACCTTGTATCCCTGAACTACCAACCACCAACAAATCAGGAACTTGTGTGTTGTATTCCCGCCCCACTGGAAGGGAATGAAAAAATGGCGTCCTCCAGCTGAAATTTAAAGTGGTACAGCCCACTCAACCACCTCAGGTCTGCAACTGTACTGTACTGTATGAGTAGACCAGGTGTTTGTGTGCAGATATGTGAACCAGGCTCAATTGTACAGAGCAGAGGAACCCAGAATGTGCGTACAAGTGCCAGCCAGGTCTGAATGAAAGACCTGAAACTTGAGGAGTGTCAGGGCAGCCAAACGGACCATGGGTTTTTGACCAGGAATAGAAAACTGCCTGGCTCGGATAAGGCCCCAGCAATGCCTGGGTACTGCAACCATCTGGAACAAAGCTGAGGTGATCCGTATTATGAAGTGGGGCAGGAGAGACAACACTCTTCCAAACAGCAGCAGCAAAGATCCAGCTTCATTTTGCAAACCTCCCCCATCCGTATGTTAATGTTGGTCCCTAGTGAACGTAGATCTGTGTGGGCGGGCTTGCCAAGGCATCTTCTACTGGCAATGGTGGATGTTGACTGTTATTTGCTCATGCAAGGGGATTCATTAACAGCGAGCAGCAGAGGTCCGAAAAAGGGCCACCCACTGGGTGGAAATAGTGACTCGCCAGGTGAAACCAAGCCGCACCTGCCTGGGCAGATCCCGTTCCTCCCAGCCGAAAGATGTCCCTACCCAACACGACCATCATCTTGGGTAATAGTCCTCTGGTACCCCCGTGAGGTTTCTGAGTTTCAGGGCCGTGTCCACTGTTTTGATGTAGCCGTTGATCAGTTTCCTCATCTCAAGGGTATAGGGGTCGTATTCCAACTTCCTGAGCCCAGATCGCTTGAAGTTCCCATCCTTCTGGCCTTCCACACACAGAAGACGGTCCTCAAGGACTGCGATGCCCAAGAGGCTGACCATTCTCTTGAGCTGAATGAAGAGGTCTTGTTTCAGGTCCTCAAAGTGCACCACCAGGACGCTTTTGCCGTATTTGAGCCAGTCGAGGGTGTGCGTCGCCCACCAAGGGGCATAGTTCTTGACGAATTCTGGCCATTCTGAAAGAGGAGAGGGGGCATCCTGTTAATCGGCAGCAGGGCACAGGGTGGGATTCTGAGCACATTTGGTGCCAAGTGCAATGGGACCCACAACAGACCCACATTAGAAACAGCTTGCCCTTTGTCCATGATGGTAGAAATAAGGTAGCTGTATCAATTAAGTGTTTTAAATTTGTTGTTAGCAGCCCTGAGCCCGGTTTTCTGAACCGGGAAGGGCGGGGTATAAATAAAAAATTATTATTTATTATTAGTCTCTGAACAGACCTGGATCAGCTCAGCTTCAAAAAGGTATGAGTGGGAGGCTGGCCAGAGATATTTTGCTTCCTGAGACCCAAGACAAGATTTTTTTTTAAATTGCTTTTTTCCATCCCCCCCCCATAAAATTTATATTACACTAAAAAACCCAAAAGGAACAAAACAATCAACTCATCCATGAAAACAGTTTAGAACAGAGCAGAAATTTAAGGCTAGAAAAATGGAGAGAGCTGCAATAAACAGGTTCATTTGTCCCTAAGACACAAACCTGAATGAATTCCTGCCCCATGTCTACACCCGTGCTATGGGTTTGGAGGGAACAGAGATAAGAGGATAGAGCCCTCTTATACTTGAACAAATAAGAAGGCAACAAGACACAGATTTTAGTCTCTCTGTGTGTGTGTGTCCCAGGGTCTGGGGCAAACCTACAGGAGATTGGTGGAACATAAGCTGGGGTAGCAAACTGGGGTAGCAAGTTGGATAAAGAAGCCCAACGATGAAAAGGAAGCCTGAATTCTTGTAGAGATGTTCTGAAGTAGGACTATATGGGAGCTCTGTGGTTCCTCGTGTGGATAAGCAGAGCAAAGATGACAGCCACCTTGAGCTGCTTAGAGGAAAAGTTGGATGTACAGTGGTACCTCTGGTTACATACTTAATTCGTTCTGGAGGTCTGTTCTTAACCTGAAACTGTTCTTAACCTGAAGCACCACTTTAGCTAATGGGGCCTCCCGCTGCTGCCATGCCGCCACCGCACGATTTCTGTTCTCATCCTGAAACAAAGTTCTTAACCCGAGGTAATATTTCTGGGTTAGCGGAGTCTATAACCTGAAGCGTATGTAACCCGAGGTACTACTGTAGATGCAACAACAATAATAATAATGAATAATAACCAGTCTGGTTCTTTGATTCTGTGTACCTTGGAACCCGTTTATAAGGGTTGCTCCAACCTCACTACCAGGGCAGCAACCCAGAGAGGAACGAGTTATTGGCTCCAGGCAGATCAGCTCCTGACGTGGGTCCAATATAGTCAATGCTGTTTTGCAGGGAAGGGGCTGATTGGGAGGGTCATCTCATCATGTCTACCTTACCTCTGTTGCCATAAATGCATAATTCCCTAAGAAAAAACCTTTCCTGGCTAGGCTCTTTTTGTTGATGATTGATACGATCTCATTAGCAAGCTGCTCCGTTGGCCACCAGGTCCTGGGCTCAGTTAAACATGCTCCCTTGCTTTAGAAAAGGAGAGGAAATCTTTCAATTACCCCTGAGGTTTCCTGCTAATTGATCCTCACATTAAAATCGGGTGATAAAATGGATAATGAACCAGATATAATCTGCCAGAATTCCGTTTGCAACTGTAACGGGCCCAATGCCTCATTTGCGGTGCAGGAAAAGTTTGGACCCTTGAACTTTTCGTCTTCGCCTCCTTGAGGAAAAGACAACCTTGTCCACCCTCCCCTCCCCACATCCCTTATTAATCCTCTTGAACTGTGTTTTATCCCCCACCTCTGAATTATTAAATGGACTCTCTGTTCCATTAAACAGAAGCGGGACAATTCACCTTGCATAATCATATCACATAAAACTTTGCTTTGGAACCGATCCAAGGGATATCATAAAATTAATGCCATGGAACAAAAACACAGAACTTTTTTTTTTTTTAATAAAGTAAAAATCACATAGACTTAAGCTTGGGGGAGCCAGGAGGAAAAGTGTAATCGGAAGGAAGGGAGCAGGGTAAGTCTGCAGTCTGGCACTAGGGTGGGCATCGAAGATCTGCCCATCTGACCACATGGTAGTACAACTGACAGCTACAGCAACCCAGCAAGAAGCTGACTAGGTGCAATTTTAAAGCCTGGAGTTGCGAGTGCAACCAGTCTGGTTTTATTTCTTTTGGCTGAACTTGTGCAGTTCTGCAGGGCAATCTATTTAAATTCCCTTGCAAGGGTCAAGACATGGGGCAGGGATTCATTCAGTTTGTGTCTTGACCAGGGACAGTTGGATCCGTTCATTGCAGCTCTCTCCATTTTTCTTTTAGTCTTAAATTTCAGGTCTCCACATTTCTGCAGCATTCTTCCACTGAAACAAAAACCCTAAGCCTAAGGCTATATCATGGATAGTTGAAACTTTGGTGATGCATTCAATGATACAGTTATTTGACAGTGTAAAGGTAAAGGTAAAGGGACCCCTGACCATTAGGTCCAGTCGTAGACGACTCTGGGGTTACGGCGCTCATCTTGCTTTATTGGCCGAGGGAGCTGGCATACAGCTTCCAGGTCATGTGGACAGCATGACTAGGCCACTTCTGGCAAACCAGAGCAGCGCACGGAAACGCTGTTTACCTTCCCACCGGAGCGGTACCTATTTATCTACTTGCCCTTTGACGTGCTTTCGAACTGCTAGGTTGGCAGGAGCAGGGACTGAGCAACGGGAGCTCACCCCGTCGCGGGGATTCAAACCGCCGACCTTCTGATCAGCAAGTCCTAGGCTCTGTGGTTTAACCCACAGCGCCACCCACATCCCTATGCCGGCCATAGTGTTTTACATATGTGGTGTAAATATGGCCAGACATTGTGCTTGTGTGCTTTTGAGAGTTTTGTCACGCCGCCTTGTGAGGGCACTGTGCCCTAAAAGGTAGGTTAAAAAAATAATCTTTTAATAAGCAGATAGAAGCTGGTGGGGTGGATCCCCATATTTACCTTTCCCTTTCCAGTGGGCGTGAGCAGCAAACCCAATGTGACCTCCATATTTCCGGTTGAATTCAGCCATGAGCGCTTTGTAGGGGTTGCGGATCAGCAAGATAGCTGCATCAAACGCCTCGATTTCCTTCTGCCCGCTCTCGTGAGTTTTGATGCAGATTGTCCTCCCACTTCGCCAGTGGTCCCGTTCACCTTTGAACCCTGTTGTGGGGGGTGGGGGGGAGGAAAAGGAAGAGCAAAGAATGAGCTCTAGGGACAAATATGGGAAGATGGAGTAAAGCTGAAGAGGAAGAATGAAAGAAGACCCAACAAACAGCTTACCCTCTAAATCATGGGTAGGCAAACTAAGGCCCAGGGCCCAGTCGCCTTCTAAATCCGGCCCACGGATGTTCCGGGAATCAGCGTGTTTTTACATGAGTCCTTTTATTTGAAATGCATCTCTGGGTTATTTGTGGGGCATAGGAATTCGTTTATCGCCACCTCAAAAAAATATAATCTGGCCTCCCACAAGGTCTGAGGGACAGTGGACCGGCCCCCTGCTGAAAATGTTTGCTGACCCCTGCTCTAAATGTCCGTAAAGCCCACACCTTCCCTAATTCTCAGCATTGTTGTCTCTGCTATCTCCGACCAGCTGATTTTCCTGCGTTCTCCTTGACATCTTTGTGGCTCCTTACAAACACAAATCCTTTTCTCCCTTACCACCGCCCAACAGGGCCAAACGCAGTGAGGGTCAAAGAGATTTGTTTCAATGGTGTCTTCCTGGCTAAGACATTTCAATGGGCCTCATAACTCAGAAAACGGTGGTTTGTGTGCATGCGTGTGAGAGAGAGAGAGGCAGAGAGATAGAGAGAGGAGCTCTGGCGAGAATTCTTAAAGTGAGGAGAAACATTTGAAAAGCCAACCAGCCAACATCTGTAACCATCCTGCCCATTAATGTCAAATGGCCTTTGTCTCTCTCCACAGATGGTTCATCTTGAGGCTTTATAGCAGTTTGTTCATTAAAGAAAGAAGAGAAACTGGGGTGTGTGAGGGGGCACCCAATGCCACAATAGCTGAACAGAAGGTGATGGCCTCATGCCACATTCCAGAGAAACAGAGGAATGGTCTGTTGGGGATGTTTAGTCTGGAGAATAGGGGACTAAGAGGTGACATGAGATCCATCACCTGGTACTTTGGGGCTTAGGTGAATCATAGAACTGTGGAGTTGGAATAATAATAATAATAATAATAATAATAATAATAATAATAATAATAATTTTTATTTATACCCCACCCTTCCCAGTTCAAAAACTGGTCTCAGGGCGGCTAACAACAAATTTAAAACACTTAATTATAAAAGCAGCATAAAATACAGTATAAAAACATGAACAACAATAAAATTCAAAGTTCAGAAATCAATTTGGGGGAAATCCATCTAATAAGCATTAGATAGTCACCAGGGCTAGCTGGCTGAATTGGTCCTACTTGGGCCAGCAAGGAGGACAGGGGAGAATTAGCTGTGGGGTCTCAGAGCAGGTAATCTTCATAAAAGTGGAGGGGGAGGGAAGAGAAATAAAAGATCAGGCTGAATTCAAATTAAAGGCCAGGTGGAATAGCTCTGTCTTACAGGCCCGACGGAAGGAGGTTAAATCCTGGAAGGCCCTAGTCTCATGAGACAGAGCATTCCACCAGGTCGGAGCCATCACTGAAAAGGACTGGCCCTGGTGGAGGATAGTCTGACTTCCTTAGGGCCCAGGACCTCTAAACTATGGTTATTCATGGACCTTAAGGTCCTCTGCGGGGCATACCAAGAGAAGCGGCGCTGTAAATACGAGGGGCCTAAGCCACAAAGGGCTTTAAAGGTCAAGATCAGCACCTTGAACATGACCCTATACTCCACCGGAAGGAATCCCAAGAACCATCTAGTCCAACCCCCCGCGGTGCAGAAATCACAACTAAAGAATCGCTAACAGGTGGCCATCCAACCTCTGCTTTGAAAGCTCCAGTGAAAGAGAGTCCACCCCCCTCTGAAGTAGTTCGTTCCACTGTTGAACAACTCTTACGAAGTTCTTCCTAACATTTTAGTTGTCATCTCATTTCTGATGATTTGAACCCATTGGTTCGGGTCTCAGCCTCTGGAGCAGCCAAAAACAAACTTGCTCCATCTTCCCTGGGACAGGCTTTCAGATATGGCCACGAAGATAGCTATCGTGTCACCTCTCAGGCTGCTCTTTTCCAGGCTAAACATCCCCAACTCCCTCTGTCATTCCTCATAAGGTTTGTTCCTTCCCTTTGCTGGGGCAACACCTCTGCTTCTCTGGAGCTTTCCAGGGTCCTGAAGGCTCCAACCTCTGGACACCTGGAATGTTCTGCATCCTGCCTCCCTGCATTGACCTGCTTCCTTGTGAGGGTCCAGCTTCTCTGCAAGTGACATTTAAGGCGAACGAAGCCCTGGTTGAGCATCCCTTCAATTGAGGGGTGGACAGGACTCCCTTTGCAATTCCTCCATCAGTTAGCCAAGTAACCAGTTTCCTTTGTGGCAGACAGTGGGCATCTGTCAGCACAATTTCATCTGAAAACCATCTGTTTGGCTCTCAGTCAACACAGTCAAAGACTGACAAAGCTCAGCGATGTTGGGAGGGAGGACAGATTGGGACACTAACCCATGCTAGCTACTATTTCTAGCCAACGGGGAGAGATCAGATGGCAGGAGATACAAGATATTAATTACATACATGTAATTTGCTTCTTTCAATTAGAACATGCACAAAAGAGTTTCATGGCAGCTACTTTGCTCATTGCTCGGATATGCTTTGACCCAGCGAGGTAAGCGGAGACTGGCTCAGAACAAACAACCACCAGCTACCATCTCTGATATCTGGCCAGCAGAAGCAAACAGTCATAATGATTGGCCACCACAATTATCGTGTGGCAATGAGTTCCATAGGTTTAATCTCATAGCAATAATAATAATAATAATAATAATAATAATAATAATAATAAGAAATTGTACTTATATCCAGCCCTCCCCAGCCGAAGCCAAGGCTCAGGGCGGCTAACAACAATCAAATAATCAAACAATCAAATAATCCAACATTCTAAAAACATTTCATTATAAAAATTAATTAAAATCAAATTAATGGCAACCGTTAAGCAAAATTCTGTGCAGGTTGCCAGAGGAGGGAGTCAGGCTGCGCCCTGACCAAAGGCTTGGTGGAACAACTCTGTCTTGCAGGCCCTGCGGAAAGATGTCAGGTCCCACAGGGCCCTAGTCTCTTGTGACAGAGCGTTCCACCAGATTGGAGCAGCAGCCGAGAAAGCCCTCGCTCCAGTTGAGGCCAGCCTAACCTCTCTGTGGCCTGGGACCTTCAGGATGTTTTTATTTGCAGACAGTAGGTTCCTCTGTGGGGCATACCAGGAGAGCGAGTTACAATAATCCAGTCTGGAGGTGACCGTCGCGTGGATCACAGTGGCTAGGTCAGGGCGAGAAAGATAAGGGGCCAACTGCTTAGCTTGGCGGAGATGAAAAAATGCCGCCTTTGTTATAGCTGTAATCTGCGCCTCCATAGAGAGGGAGGTATCGAAGATTACACCCAAACTCTTAACGGACGGTGCTGGCACTAATTGCACCCCCACAAGAGATGGGAGTTGCCCCCCAATCCCATATCGTCCCGTCCCAGCCAGAGGACCTCTGTCTTCGAAGGATTTAACTTCAACCGGCTTCCACGTAACCATCCGGCCACAGCTTCTAAACATCTGGTCAGTATGTCTGGGGCCGAGTCAGGATGGCCATCCATCAACAGATAGAGTTGGGTGTCATCGGCATACTGATGGCAACCCAGCCCAAAACTCTGGACAAGCTGGGCAAGGGGGCGCATAAAGATGTTAAAAAGCATCGGGGAGAATATCACACCCTGAGGCACTCCACACACCAAGGAGTGGCGCGATGACAATTCCCCCCCCAAGCGCCACCCTCTGTCCCTGACCAGAGAGAAACGAGCGCAGCCATTGAAGGACTGTGCCCTGGATCCCCACGTCGGCAAGGCGGTGGTCCAGGAGTTCGTGATCGACCATGTCAAAGGCTGCTGACAGGTCTAGAAGAATCAGCAGCCCCGACCCGCCTCGATCCAGCTGCCTGCAGAGATCATCTGTTAGGGCGACCAGAGCCGTCTCGGTCCCATGACCAGCGCGGAAGCCGGACTGGAATGGATGTGACAGTAGTGCTCATATACGAATATAATAGCTATACATTCTAATTCTAAATAAATAACTGTAAATCTTCGTTGTTGTTGTCACATAGGCTGCAAACTGTGCAATCAGCCCAAATTAAGGAACATAATAGGACTGACTTCTGAGTGGGCATACATAGGATTGGGTTGCATATATGCCAGGTATTAATTTCAGTGCTTCATTACGAGTCATCATTACTGCTATCACGTAGCATTACAATGACTTTTATTACCACCGGGAATAAGTAACTCTTGGGTTTTATAATACCCGCTGGCAGTGAGCTGCACGGGGCACGTAACGCAAGACTGATGGTTAACAAATAAGAACATAAGAAGAGCTGTGCTGGATCAGGCCAGTGGTCCATCTAGGTCAACATCCAATTCTCACAGTGAAGAAGAAGAAGAAGAAGAAGAAGAAGAAGAAGAAGAAGAAGAAGAAGAGGAGGAGGAGGAGGAGGAGGAGGAGGAGGAGGAGGAGGAGGAGGAGTTTGGATTTGATATCCCACTTTATCACTACCCTAAGCAGTCTCCTGCCAACCTAGCAGTTCGAAAGCACGTCAAAGTGCAAGTAGATAAATAGGTACCGTTCCAGTGGGAAAGTAAACAGCGTTTCTGTGTGCTGCTCTGGTTCACCAGAAGCGGCTTAGTCATGCTGGCCACATGACCCGAAAGCTGTACGTCGGCTCCCTTGGCCAATAAAGCGAGATAAGCGCTGCAACCACAGAGTCGGCCACGACTGGACCTAATGGTCAGGGGTCCCTTTACCTTTAAGGAGTCTCAAAGCGGCTAACAACCTCCTTTCCCTTCCTCCCCCACAACAAACACTCTTTGAGGTGAGTGAGGCTGAGAGACTTCAGAGAAGTCTGCATGTGTGCAGAGCAGCTGCATGTGGAGGAGCGGGGACGCAAACCCGGTTCACCAGATTATGAGTCTACCGCGCTTAACCACTACACCACACTGACCATCCAGATGCCTGTGGGGAAACCAGCAAGCGAGATCCGAGCACAAAAGCCCACTCTTCTCCTGTGGTTTCCAGCCACTGGACAAGCTCTGACTGTGGAGACGGAGCATAGCCTCTGACTTTGCAGGTACATGTCATAGACTCATAGGATTATTGGCTCCCAGGACGTTTCCGAGCACAATTCAAAGTGTCGGTGCTGACCTTTAAAGCCCTAAACGGCCTTGGCCCAGTATACCTGAAGGAGCGTCTCCACTCCCATCATTCAGCCCAGACACTGGGGACAAGCTCCTTCTGGCAGTTCCCTCCCTGTGAGAAGCAAGGTTGTGGGGAACCAGGCAGAGGGCCTTCTCAGTAGTGGCACCCGCCCTGTGGAACGCCCTCCTGTCAGATGTCAAGGAAATAAACAACTATTTCACTTTTAGATGACATCTGAAGGCAACCATGTATCAGGAAATTTTTTACTGTCTAATGTTTTATTTTATTTTTATTTGCTGTAAGCTGCCCAGAGTGGCTAGGGAAACCCAGCCGGATGGGCAGGGTATTATTTATTATTATTATTATTATTATTATTATTATTATTATTATTATTATTATGTTGGAAGGTACCCCCAAGGTCCAATCTCCTGTAATACAGCAATCACAACTAAAAAATCCCTGGGAAATGGCCATCCCTCTTCAAAATCTCCAAGAAATGAGAGTCCACCTCTTTTGAGGGAGTCTGTTCCACTGCCAAACAGCTCTTACTGTCAGGAAGTTCTTCCTGATGTTTAACTGAAATCTTTTTTCTTAACCATTGGTTCAGGTCTCACTGTCTGGGGCAGGAGGAAACAAGCTTGTTCTGTTTTCCATGTGACTGCCCTTCGGATATTAGAATATGGCTCTCGTATCTCCTTGCAGTCTCCTCTTTTCCAGGCTAAACTAAGGTTACCAGATTTTTTTTTCAAAGAATCCAGGGACACCTTTTTTTGAAAAGAGAAAAAAAAAGTTATTTTTAAAAAGTTATTTTTTTAAAAAAAAGAAGTAATATTTTCTCTTCTGTGGTCTCCTCTGTCGTGCAACCTTCCTCTGGGTCCCAGCCTGCTCTCTTGGAGCGCTAGCCGACGTACAGTAGGCTTGGGTCGGGCCTGGGTTCAGCCACGTGTCCTTGCTCTCCCGGTGCTCTCCTACCTCTCCTCTTTAGTGGCAGCAGCGGCGTGACAAGGTCAGGGCTCCCCTCTTTTTTCTCCTTCTCTCTCTTCCTTCTCCTTCTCCCTCCATCGGCTCCGGGGCTTTCCTGGCCCTGGAACATCGCTGGGCAGTTGGCCAGGTGGCTGGGTGCTCTCGCTCCCGGCTCAATTTGGGATGTGGGGGTGGGGTCAGTGGTTCCCCCAGTTGATGTGCCGGGCATCCCTGGTTCCCCCCCCCCAGCAGTGGCAGTCTCAGCAGCCCAGAGCCAGCCTGGTAGCGCATTTGGCTCTGGCTGGCTTCAGGAGCTGCCCGCTGCTGTGGCGCCCACCATTTTGCCTCTCCGGAAGTCCCCATATGATGTGTCTTGTGCCGTTGAACCAATCACGCAACATTCATTCCCTACTAATAAATCTACAACACTTAAAATATAAATCCGGGGACATTAAATGAAATCTGGGGACATTCCGGGGACGGATTTTGTCCGGGGACAGATTTGTAAATCCGGGGACTGTCCCCGGGAAATGAGGACATCTGGTAACCATAGGCTAAACATCTGCCACTCCCTCGACCATTCCTCATATGGCTTAGTTTCCAGATGCTTCACCATCTTGGTTGCCCTCCTCTGTACACATTCCAGCTGGTCCTCCTTAAACTGGGATGACCAGAACTGGAAACTGGGCTCCAGGTGTGGTCTGCCTGAGACAGAATAGAATGGTAACCTTCCCTGTTACAGTGAGGAATTTCCTCTGCTAACCTTTCATTCACGTGGGCTGCCTTGTTCCTGTCCCTTAAACCGCCTTAGGGGGAGAAGTAAAGGATGATCTTGTTGCCCATGAAATATTAACTCTGTAAATAATTTCCCACAGGAACGGAAAGATAGATGGCCTCTGAATCAGCGAGGGCAAGGAGAAACATGATGATCCAACCCAAAGCATACAATCACACATGACAGAGAAATGTGCTGCATTATTTCCAAAAAGCTGCAGTATTTGCTCTGGAGAAAGGCCCGTTTGTAATAGATTTCTTTCTTGCCCAAGGAAGCAGAGTGCCTGTGTGTAAGAGAGATTTACTGTACTGCTCTGCCAGGGAGTCTTCTCAAACAGTAGGAAGACTTGGGGTGAAATGACCAGCTTTGTCATAAGATTATGACTGAGCTGGAGGAGTCTTAAGAAAACCCAACTCATCTCTCTCTCTCTCTCTCCACTCACAACTGAAGCCGAAAGCTGTCACCTGACCCTTCTCTCCCGTGACGCTCTCCAGCCATTGGTGCTGCTGCTGTGATGTCATGGAACACCCAATACAGCTTTGAAGCTCACTGAGTGAGTTTGGTCTGTTCAGCTAACCTACCTCTCAGGGTTGTAATGAGGATAAAATAGAGAGGGGGAGAACTATGAATCTGCTTAAAACATTTTTTGTTCAAATAGGCCTACCCAGATATGTAAAAAGCTGGTGTGTGTTTTAATCGGGTTTTGGGTTATCTGATTATTATTTGTATGTTTTAAAAAGTTGCTATTTTTAAAACAACTGATAATTTTATTGCTTTACCTTTTTTGTAAACCACTTTGAGGCTTTGTTCTTTTTAACTGTCAAATGGTATATAAAAGGAAGATTTTACAGCCTGGATCTTTGCTAACCCAAAGACTGTATGAACCTTTTTGTAAGGAAACCAAGTACTTTTCTTTTTAAGTCATTTTGAACCTTTTTTTTTTTTCATTTTCATTTTACTGCCGATATATGGAGACTTGTATGCTGGAACTTCTGGAAACCAAGTAACACACCTGGAAACACAGATGCTAAGCACCTGTGATTTATTCTAGCCTAAGTATTTTGATGTGGAATGTTTGTTTTAAGGTGGATGAGGGCAGATGCAAACCTAACCAAATTTTAAAATGCTTGGAGTGATCACCATTGTGCTTAGCTCTGTTACTGGAGAGCAGTCCTGACAGAAACATACCGGGGGGGGGTGTGAGAGGTTAAACTGACTGCTCCCCACTCCCCAAAACATTTGGCCTCTTTCACACCAGGATCTGAAGATATTCTTACTTCTCTCTTTTTTTCCCCAAGTAAATTTTTATTGTTTTCCTTATATATTCTTTTCCAACAAACCATATTAATGCCATACATTCCCTTTGACTCTGCCGAGTCGCGACTCCCCTCCCTCCCTGCAATTGGTATATTTAACCCTTTCTATCACGCACATCATTCTCACAATAGTACTATTATACACTGAAGGTATTATGTCAATCCTGCTAGTGTCTTGACCTCTTTACAATTCTCCTTTAAATATTCAATAAATTTTGGTATCTTTGGTCTTCCTGGTCCCGGATCCTCCCTGACAATTTGGCAAGTTCTGCATATTCTGTCAACTTCATCTGCCACTCCTGGATGGTTGGTATGTCTTGTGTTTTTCATCTTTGGGCCAGGAGGGTTCTTGCAGCGGCCGTAGCATACATGAACAGATTTTGGTCTCCCATTTTGATTTCCATTCCTATTAAACCTAATAGACACGCTTCCAGAGATATTCTTCTCAATTTGCATGTCTCTGTTTAAGGCTGTTAATCCTGCTCCCTGCTCTTCCTAGCTGGTTTTATGGTCACAAACAAGCTGCATGTAGCTGGCCCTGACTGTGCCAATAAGCCGAGTCTCTGCACATTCCTCGCCTCTCTGGGAGATTATCGGAGATTGATTGATGTAATGGGGCTTTTCTTTGGTATTCTGAGTTGGCCTTGAGGATTTCCCCCCCTGGTTCCCCAGGAAGACTCCTCTTGTTAACTGATCTGCTTTTGTATACCATGGATATTTTAAAGCTCTGATGATGCAGAACTTCCAAGGGAGTATCGCAGTTAGTTTCCAGGCAACCGATCGCAATTCACATAAAAGGGTCTGAAGTCAGCCTGTTTCACAGTGGCTCTCAGCCCTGGGAGGAGGAGCAAGCTTGTTTTCTTCTGCTCTGGAGGGTAGGACCCAAACCAGTGGCTTCAACTGACAAGAAAGGAAATTCTGCCTAAACAGCAGGAAGAACTTGTTGACAATAAGAGCTGTTCAAGAGTGTTCAAGAGACCATAGATAGTCATGGCTGGGATAATCCTGGGAGCTGTGGCCTGTTAAGGGTGCTGAGATTTCTTTGTTCTTGTTGTTGTTTAGTCGTTTAGTCATGTCCGACTCTTCGTGACTCCATGGACCAGAGCACGCCAGGCACTCCTGTCTTCCACTGCCTCCCGCAGTTTCGTCAAACTCATGTTGGTAGCTTCAAGAACACTGTCCAACCATCTCGTCCTCTGTCATCCCCTTCTCCTTGTGCCCTCCATCTTTCCCAGCATCAGGGTCTTTTCCAGGGAGTCTTCTCTTCTCATGAGGTTGCCAAAGTATTGGAGCCTCAGCTTCAGGATCTGTCCTTCCAGTGAGCACTCAGGGCTGATTTCCTTCAGAATGGAGAGGTTTGATCTTCTTGCAGTCCATGGGACTCTCAAGAGTCTCCTCCAGCACCATCATTCAAAAGATTTCTTAGGAAACCCTTATTTCCCTTACAAGAACTACAATTCCCAGAGTTATCTGGGAAGAGCGACTGATAGTTAAACTACTCTGGGAATTGCAGCTCTGGGAGGAAAACAGGGGCCTCCTAACAACTCTCACTACCACAAACTACAACTCCCAGCATTCTTTGGGGGAAGCCATGACTGTTTAAAGTATTATCATAATGTTTCGAATGGATGCTGCAGATGAGGATTCACTACAGGAAAGGGTTTCAGCCCCCACCCCCTTCCTGATTCTTTTTATATTAAAAACACCAATAAATTCCAAAATAAAACAAGTGCTCCCCTCTCACCTTTGTTATAAAGAGAGCCGTCGAAGTAGTAGCTGCCAGTGTAGAAACCTGTTGCCAGTTCAATGAGGTGCCTTGCCCAGGTATTGCCGGCCCCAGGAAAGCTTGCAAGGGCAACAAACTGCTTGGCCCGAGCCGTTAAAAATCTCCGGTCCATACAGCGGTTATCTGTGAGCAGATCAAAACGAAGGCGTTAGCTAGGAATGGAGGGATCCTGCGGTCACTGGGAGTGAATAAGTGCACAAAACACCAAGTAAATCAAGAGGAGGCCTTGGACATCTCCCTGGAGAGGGAATCCTAAAAGTGAGGGGACAACACCAAAAAGACCCCGCCTTTCTCTGCTAGTTTCTTTATTATTTTTTCATTCAGAAACCACTTCCTATAAAGTGATTTCACAATAAAATTAAAAACGTATTGTTGTATGCACCCCAATCTCTGAGTGGCAAGAGACACTAGGGGTTCTTGCACCTACCAGTGGGTTGGTTTACTTGGAATGAAGGCCGATGGAGGGACTACTGCGATGTTCTCTACATGGAGCTACCTTTGAAAATGACCAGGAAACTACAATTAATCCAGAATGTGGCAGCTAGACTGGTAACTGGGAGTGGCCGCCAAGACCATATAACATTGATCCTGAAAGATTTACATTGGCTCCTACTACGTTTCCAAGCACAATTCAAAGTGTCAGTACTGACCTTTAAAGCCCAAAAAGGCCTCGGCCCAGTATACCTGAAGGAGCGTCTCCACTCCCATTGTTCAGCCCAGACACTGGGGTCCAGCTCCGAGGGCCTTCTGGCAGTTCCCTCACTGTGAGAAGCCAAGTTACAGGGAACCAGGGAGAGGGCCTTCTTGGTAGTGGCACCTGCCCTGTGGAACGCGCTTCCATCAGATGTCAAGGAAATAAGCAACTATCTGACTTTTAAAGACATCTGAAGGCAGCCCTGTTTAGGGATGTTTTAAATGTTTGATGTTTTATCATGTTTTTAATCTTCTGTTGGGAGCTGCCCAGAGTGGCTGGAGAATCCCAGCCAGATGGGCGGGGTATGTACGTATACATACATACACACATACATACATACTGGGGTGCAAGTAACAGTATGCATAGGATTTGCTGCAGTGGCGTAGCGTGGGGGGTGCCAGGGGTGCCAGCCGCACCGGGCACAACATCTGGGGGGGGGGCGCGAGTCCAGAGGGAAGGGACAAGTTCCTTCCTCCGCCGGGCTCCCCGCCGCCACCGCCAGCCTTGCGCCCCAGCGTGCGCGCCCCCTGCCGCCACTGTGGCTGCACTCCACTCACTGCTCGCAGGAGGAGCAGCCGCTGCAGCAGCACCGACGCCGCCACCGACGCCTGGCCGGGCACGGGCAGCCTCTGCACCCCGCCGCCGCCGCCACCCCCTTGGCCCAGCCACAGGCGGCGGCTGCTTCTGCCGACTGGGAGGGAGGAGAGCTCCGAGGGGCCTCGCCGTGCCCTGCACTCCCCAAAACCCTCCGAGAGGAAGCCGGCGGGCGGGCGAGGGTCTCTTGGCAGAAGGGGGCACCGCTGGCTCCGGCTCTCAGCGCAAGTCTCAGCCGCGGGGGGGGGGGCGAGGACGGAGCACGGCTGGAAGTCCCCGGACCCGGCCGGGAGGAGGAGAGGCGCTCGCCAAGCCCGGATCTGGAGCTCCACCTACAGCCAAAGGAGAGGAGGGGGCGGGGAGGCGCCCGAGGGGAGGCGGATTCGGCTGACTCGGCCCGCGGGGGCTCCGCAAATAATAAATTTAATAAATTCCTGCTGAGCCTTTGGGGGGGGTCCTTGGCTCCTTCGCTTGCCCCCAGCCCCAGTGGCGTAGCGTGGGGGGTGCAGGGGGGCCGGGCGCAACATCTGGGGGGGGGGCGTGCTTGCACTCGAGTGCTAAAATCCACGGGTTAGGGGGCGCAAATTACTTGCCTTGCCCCGGGTGCTGACAACCCACGCTATGCCACTGATTTGCTGCCTAAGTTATTGGAACTTTGTTCCCCCTGAAATCCGCAGCACTCATTGTGAATGTCTTACATCCATTTCAACAGAGCCAAAAGGAGATTGGTCTGAATGGAACACATAGAAATACAATGCATGAACAAATCCAGAGAGCAAACTGAGTTAATAGAGTAAGAAGAAGAAGAAGGGAACGAGAGGGAAATGGAGAAAGGAAGCGGGCAACCGCTTCTTGCAAAAGTCAAACAGCGGTTTCCTGCATCTAACCAATGGAGCTATCCATCTGATGGAAGCCGGAACTAATTACTGTTTCCTTCCAAAGCGAAATTTATATCTTTGGTAATTAAAAGAAATAAAGGGGTGAGGGTTTTTTTGTTTTGTTTTTTTAAAAAGCAAACAATTGACTCTCTAAGGATTCAGACGGCGGTGGGCTGGGGATATTCCCCAGTCCTACGCAGATGCCAGATGGGTTGAGAAAGGAACCTTCTTCCTGCAAATCACTTCCATACAAAGCAGCCCTCTACCTTGAACTTAAGGGGACATGGGTGGCGCTGTGGGTTAAACCACAGAGCCTAGGACTTGCCGATCAGAAGGTCGGTGGTTCGAATCCCCGCGACGGGGTGAGCTCCCGTTGCTCGGTCCCTGCTCCTGCCCACCTAGCAGTTCGAAAGCACCTCAAAGTGCAAGTAGATAAATAGGTACCACTCCGGTGGGAAGGTAAACGGCATTTCCTTGTGCTGCTCTGGTTCACCAGAAGCGGCTTAGTCATGCTGGCCACATGACCCGGAAGCTGTACGCCGGCTCCCTCGGCCAGTAAAGCGAGATGAGCGCCACAACCCCAGAGTCGGCCATGACTGGACCTAATGGTCAAGGGTCCCTTTACCTTACCTTACCTTGAACTTGAGTCTGATAAACGATGAAATACTTGGAGGTGCCACAGCTCTCGAATTCCTCCCCGCTGCATTTTTGGGAGCAGAGCTGCTCATCTTCCCTCTCGTGCAACGTGAAGAGGGTTGTAGGGAAACCGCAGTGGCAGGTGGTGGCAGCCAGTGCCGCGAGTGGGTATTCCTGGTGGAAGAACAGGGGAGAATAATTTTGTGCATTGCCTTTGAGAAGGAGTGCAGTTAGAATCATGAACTTTAGACCTGGAAGGGTTCCGGGGGGTCATCTAGTCCAGCCCCCAGAATGGCCAGTGGTGCAGGATGATGGAAGTTGTGGTCCCTCTGGAAGGCCAAAGCAAAGAAGAGGATGTACCAATGAAGGAGGAAGGGATAACTAAGATGATAGGTAAAGGTAAAGGTACCCCTGCCCGAAGGCCAGTCGTGTCCGACTCTAGGGTTGTGCGCCCATCTCACTTAAGAGGCCGGGGGCCAGCGCTGTCCGGAGACACTTCCGGGTCACGTGGCCAGCGTGACGAAGCTGCTCTGTTGAGCCAGCACCAGCGCAGCACACGGAAACGCCGTTTACCTTCCCACTAGAAAGCGGTACCTATTTATCTACTTGCACTTCAGGGGTGCTTTCAAACTGCTAGGTGGGCAGGAGCTGGGACCGCAGACGGGAGCTCACCCCCCCGTGGGGATTCGAACCATGTGATCGGCAAGCCCTAGGCGCTGAGGATTTACCCACAGCGCCACCCGCGTCCCATCTAAGATAATAGACCATGCCAAAATGGCAAAGACGACTGTGAAAATTTGGGACCAAGATGAAAAAAAAGTTTATACAAGACTGGACTGAATATATAGAATATTTTAAGGTCCACTTACATGTAGGTAGCCGTGTTGGTCTGCCATAGTCAAAACAAAATAATAAAATTCCTTCCAGTAGCACCTTAAAAAGGTAAAGGGACCCCTGACCATTAGGTCCAGTCATGACCGACTCTGGGGTTGTGGTGCTCATCTCGCTTTATTGGCCGAGGGAGCCGGCGTACAGCTTCCAGGTCATGTGGCCAGCATGACTAAGCCGCTTCTGGTGAACCAGAGCAGCGCACAGAAACAGCGTTTACCTTCCTGCCGGAGCGGTACCTATTTATCTACTTGCACTTTGACGTGCTTTCGAACTGCTAGGTTGGCAGATAGTGTGCATGCACACGAAAGCTCATACCAGTAACAAGTTTAGTTGGTCTCTAAGGTGCTACTGGAAGGAATTTTTTTATTTTGTTAAGGTCCACTGTAAAGGTCATGGGTCCCTTTACCTTAACCTTACTGATTATTTGATAGTTTTCTTCCTTTTGTAAGCCACTTGGGGTTTTTTTTAACAATCAAGAGGCACATAAATTTTATGAAAAAAATAAATTATATGTATATTTCACAGGGTTGCTTCCCTGCACATTCCCTCCAGATATGTGCAAATTTTTTTTTGCACACAATTTCCCCTAATAGATGCATTTTTGAAAGCCATCCCCCTATAAGTAATGCATTTTTGGAGGTAATTTTCACAAACGTACACTTTGTGTGTACCCCTTCTTCCTTCTTTGCACACATTTGTTGGCTGGATAACGCATTGCAAACATTTGCAGAAGTGCAAATTTTGAAGGTGCAGTTGAGTCGATGCGTTTTTGCTCAGAAATGTGGACCAGGCAGGTTTGCATCATTGCAAATGCAAACCAGATTTCTTTCCCCACTTCTGCACAGCTGAGTTGAGGATATCCTCATCTCTCCCTTCCCAAAAGCAGTGGTGTGGAAATTGCTGTTGCCGTCAGGGAGTTATTTACTACAGTCAAGAGTTATACAGCCAGGCTTATGGCACCCCTTTCAAAATCACGGCCCAGTGGCAGTTGGATAATGCGCGAGTTTGTCACCTGGACGAAGGCCGCTTAAAAGCCCATGGAGTACGACATCCGTGCCCTCATTTGAGCCTTAAAACGCAGAGTTATGAAGGCCGTGGTGAGGCCTGACAGGCAATTTAATACCCAGGAAGGCAGCAAGGCTGGGTTAATCAAAGGGCACGCCACAATGAGTTTGTGTTGCCGCCTCAGAGAGCTGGCTGACAACAGCAGGGGCAAGGCCCAAACTGTGTGCCGTAAGAAAGCAGAGATAGTCCATGGTGGGGTGTGGAAGACCAGGGTTCAAATCCCCATTTGGCCATGAAACTCATACTCTCCAAGTCTCTGTGATAGGAATTTTATGGTCTTAGATATATGTTAATGTTCATAAGTGTACCAACCAAGCACGTACATAGATCAGCACAGGAAGGCCAACCTGGAACCATTTTGATTCCTAAACTGTGTAGGATACCCCATAAGGTAAAAGGGCAGATTTTTGTTTACAACATCTCCCAATTTGCCAGGGATAGTCCTGGAATTACAAAAGCTGCCTCCGCTTTCCTTTTTCCGGTTTTCTTGGAGAACAATCAAAAGTGGTGTGTGTAGGTGCAGAAACAGAGTCCTGTTTCTACAGGGGGTGTGAGAATACCTGCACCAAAATGAAGGAAACTGTGAAGGTCTTCCTATAATTTAGAAGGAAAAGGTCACCAATCCACTTTAAATTTTCAACTCCCATGCTTCCACAGCCAGCCGTTTCTTAGGAAACACAGGGAGTGTTGATTCCTTTGTTGTAAATGGAGATTTACACTGTCTACTCAGAAGGAAGTCCCACTGTATTCAATGGTGCTTGCTCCCAAGTAACTGGGTCAAGACTGGGCAGCCTTACATGGCAATCCTAAGCATTTTACTCAGAACTAAGTCCAACTGAGTTCAATAGGATTTGTTGTCTCCTGATCACTCTTACAGTTTCTATTATTTCTTCTCCCCTTGCATAGCAGTCAAGTGTCCCTTATTTGAAGGGACAGTCCCTTATTCCAGTGCCATGTCCCGCTGCTGTCCCTTATTGATGGATGTCCCTTAAATGTCCCTTAAATGATGTCCCTTAAATTTCAAAGGAAGCAGCTCCTCTCCCTCCCTCCCTGCTGGCCAGGGAGGAGGGAGACTTCAACTGTGTTGCTTGGCTGTGTTGCTCACCCAATAAGAAGTCTAAGAACGACTGGGGGGTGGAGCTTGCATGCCTTGTGTGTGGCTAGTTAATGCAAGCTGAGGGGGTTTTTGAATGCTGGACGCCATTTTGTTGCACGTGCTGCTGTAAACTTTGCAGTGCAAAGCCAGGCCAGGGAGCCATCTTAAGTTGAGGCTGCATAGGCCTTGTGGTGCATGTGATTCAGATTCTATTCAGTTGAACCTCAGGTTACAAAGTTGGTTGGACAGTGTTCTCGAAGCTACCAGCATGAGTTTGACCAGACTGCAGGAGGACAGGAAGACTGGAGTGCCTGGAACAGGTGAGGCTGCAGGTCCCTTATTTTGGCTGCTGGTCCCTTATTTTCAAGGCTGCTGGTCCCTTATTTTCAAATCTGTAAGTTGACAGCTATGTCCCCTTGTGATTTATGTTAAAGAGAAATTCAATCCCAAAATGATCTTGAAGGATGATGTTGGAATATATGTTGCAGTGGAATTGACAGTACAAGTTGAAAAGCTTTTGGTGCTTGGAATCTATGCACCAAATGAGGGCAGGTCAGAATTTTTAAAAAATCTACAGGCCACTCTTATGGACTATTTGGATTACAAAATTATTGTCTTGATGGGGGATTTGAACGGCGTAATCTCAACAATGATGGATAGAACCCAAAGGCAAAAACTTACTAATGACAGGAGGCTACCAAAGACGTTTTTCGAGATGGTGGACAATTTTGATCTGATAGACATATGGAGATTGAGGAATCCAATGGAGAAAGATTTTACATTTTTTCAGATACAAATCTATCGTGCAGTCGCCAGGACTATATATGGTTAACTAAAGACTTGACCCCAAGAGTGAGTGACTAAATCTGAGATTTGCCCAAGGACTTGTTCTTGCGGTGTTGACAGAATTAAAATTGTCTCTGCAGGGTTCTTTGAGATGGCGGATGAATGATGCTTTACTGAGAAATGATTTGATTGTAAATAAAGCTCAAAAGACCCTCAAGAACTATTTTGAGTCGAACCTAAATCCTGCCTCTGAGACTTCTCCACTTGGGGGTTCCTAAGCTGGTGGCTCCCTCCTCTGTATGCAGCCAATCACTGACAGTCTCCTCCTTCTATCTGCAAGATCATACCCCTTGGGTTCCAATCCTTGGTCACACTGGAGGGCTTGTGACCCAAACTTAGGATGTTGGGGCACAGCATCCTTCATCTCTTGGCTAGCTTACCTTTCCCGTGCAGAAGTCAACGCACCGGTCCACAGACATGTTTCTCATGACCCTGCTCACCGGCAAAGCCAAGGAGATGTTATCCGGCCGGCGGAAGCATCCGCGGAATATGGCGCTGCCGTCTAACCAGGAGAGGAGAGAGAAGTGGAAGGAAGGAAGTATTTAATGGCTGAGCTCCCAAAGTCAAAGGCACAGATGGTCCTGCAGGATTCCCAAAATGTGCTGGCAAGCGTCCTTTGAAATTGAGCGTTTGAACAGGATTTCCAGGATTTGTCAGCCTGATCATCTAGCTCAGCCCAGATCGTCATTTCTAGGAAAAGAGGTGCTGGAACTCACCATGAACGCCTCCTTTTTTCTCTTATACAGTGGTACCTCGGGTTACATATGCTTTAGGTTACATACGCTTCAGGTTACAGACTCCACTAACCCAGAAATAATCCCTCCCTTTGCTTCAGGATGAGAACAGAAATTGCGTGGCGGCGGTGTGGTGGCAGAGGGAGGCCCCATTAGCTAAAGTGGTGCTTCAGGTTAAGAACAGTTTCAGATTAAGAACAGACCTCCGGAATGAATGAAGTACGTAACCAGAGGTACCACTGTAATGGCAATGGTGCCCACCTCAGAGGTGCTAGAACTGAGTTCTGGCTGGAGAAAAGCCATGGGCCTGACCCAGCAAGGCTCTTGGGGGACTTCGAAGTTGTGTTTCTCAATAATAATAATAATAATAACAACAATAATTTATTATTTATACCCCGCCCATCTGGCTGGGCTTCCCCAGCCACTCTGGGCGGCTTTCAACAAAATATTAAAATTCTGTAATGCATCAAACATTAAAAGCTTCCCTAAACAGGGCTGCCTTCAGATGTCTTCTAAAAGTCTGGTAGTTGTTGTTCTCTTTGACATCTGGGGGGAGGGCATTCCACAGGGCGGGTGCCACTACCGAGAAGACCCTCTGCTTGGTTCCCTGTAACTTGGCTTCTCGCAATGAGGGAACTGCCAGAAGGCCCTCGGCACTGGATCTCAGTGTCTGCGTAGAATGATGGGGGTGGAGATGCTCCTTCAGGTATATTGGACCGAGGCCATTTAGGACTTTAAAGGTCAACATCAACACTTTGAATTGTGCTTGGAAACGTACTGGTCTTTCAAGACCAATGTTATGTGATCAAGCATTGAGCCCCACACCCACCATCACAACATACAAAAAATACATTTGAAACCAACCAGGAGATCATGTGACAAAGCCAACCATTTCCTCCCTGACAGAGTTTTCCACCCACCCACTTGTGGGCCATGGGTGGGCAACCTTTAGCCCTATGTTTCAGAATACCTCTTGACACTCCCTGTTTCTTCCAACCCAAACAGGACTATGGTGCCCATGTGCCAGTGTTGGTCAATGTGCTGTCTTCCAGATGTTGCTGAACTACAACTCACATCCTCCCTGACTGATGGGAGTTGTGGTCCCAAAACATCTGGACTGCCTTTCTACAAACCAAGCCACTGCTTCATGAGTTAACCAAACCAACTCTATCAAGGCTTCCTGAAATAATATTTGAAAGTCCTCTTTGCAGATTTAACCCAAATGACCACTCGAACTGGAATGACAGAGCAGATCCAAAATAGATTAGGCTTCATTCAGATGCTATAAATGCAAGGTGAATATTTGGGTCACTGCACATCTCTAGAGGGAGATGTGAAAAATCCTGTGGGTTACTGGGATGTAAGCAGACACCAAAGGATTGCATCGTAGGTTAATTTCTGGTTTTGTTTTGTTTTTTTTAAATTACCTAGGATTTATTGATCCACTGATACGAGAAGTTTTCAATTACCATTTTCCTGGTCTTTTAAGATGTACTAATATGTTGAAAATTGACCCCATTCAAAATCATAATAATAATAAAAGCTCACAAATCTAGAATATTGGTTTTGTAAAATTTGGCAAATACCTTTCTTCAAATGAGAGATCAAAGAAAGTCAGACAGTTTTTGGCACTCTGGCATCTGTTGATTTTTAAAATAGCCAGGAATCTGGTAGAACAGTTCCAACTCCATATAAAATGGTTTGGTCTTTTAAAAGGGGAAACAGGATCAACTGAAGAAGGGTTAGATGAATTAAAGAAAACGAAATGTGGATCGAATTCACTGAATCATTTTGATTTTGATTTTGATTCTGCTATAGATTTTGGAGCATCTTAAAAAGCAGAGAGCTAGCCGCTCTAACCGGAAGAGTCTGCGACCAGAAGGAGGAGGAACATCACGAAGAATGGAAGAAATTTAATGATTACCGTATTTAGCTAAATTTGTTAAGCTAAACTAACTGGAAATAGCTTTCAGATACTTATTGGGCTTAGGACTGTATTTATGTTAACTGATAAAATAATATGTTTAATACAAGAAGGAGAAGATTTAAAGATGTTAATGTTTAAATTAAAGGGTATCAAAATTGGAATTTGGAAAACCGTTATAAGGATATGCAATGAAATTCTACTAAGGGGAAACGAGGAAGTCATTTTACAAAGTAAATAACTGTTCTTTTCAATAAGGTTATGATTTATGTTTGTTATGTTTTGTTTGTTTTGTGTTTTTGTTTGTCATTGATATTGTAAAAACGAATAAAATTTTTGGAAGAGAAAAATAGCAGAGACATCACCTTGCCGACCAATGTCTGTATAGTTAAAGCTATGGTTTTCCCAGTAGTGATGTATGGAAGTGAGAGCTGGACCATAAAGAAGGCTGATCACTGTGGAATTGATGCTTTTGAATTATGGTGCTGGAGGAGACTCTTGAGTCCCATGGACTGCAAGAAGATCAAATCTATCCATTCTGAAGGACATCAGCCCTGAGTGCTCACTGGAAGGACAAATCGTGAAGCTGTCCTCCAATACTTTGGCCACCTCATGAGAAGAGAAGACTCCCTGGAAAAGACCCTGGTGTTGGGAAAGATGGAGGGCACAAGGAGAAGGGGACGACAGAGGACGAGATGGTTGGACAGTGTTCTCAAAGCTACCAGCATGAGTTTGACCAAATTGTGGGAGGCAGTGGAAGACAGGAGTGCCTGGCGTGCTCTGGTCCATGGGGTCATGAAGAGTCGGAGACGACTAAACGACTAAACACCACCACCACCACCACCAACAACAACAACAACATAGATTTTGGAATGCAGTTTCTCTGTGTCCTGTATATCTTGAGATATCTTCCCCAAACCTAGTATGAAGGTTGATGGGGGGGGCAGTAATCCCTGTTGCTGTTTGGACATTGGCTGACATTTTGAATCAAAATGGTGGATCAAAACATGACTTTGAGGTGATTTCATCCATTTTTTGACATCGGTTTCGCCACCTCTTGAGATATTGTCACCAAACTTAGCAGAATAGTTCCTGAGGTGAGATGGCAGGCTTTGTGACTGTTTGGACTACAGGCACCATTTTGAATCAAGACCGTTATCCAAAACATCCTTTTGGTATGAACTGCCCACAAGGTTTCAACCACCTCTTGAGACATCAACGAAGTCAGCATGATGGTCCCAGAGGTGAGGATGGGGATCTATGTTGATGTTTGGATACGAGGCGCTATTTTGACTCAAGATGGCAGACCGGAATGTGGCTTTGACATGACTTTACTCCATTTTTGGTGTGGTGGAACTCACAAATTATACTATCCACTTAAAAACACAATATTTTTTAGTTTCTAAAAAATCCTGGGCAGCTCCAGGCATAGGAGATAGAAGAAGAAAAAGAATGATGTGAAAGAAAAATTAGTACTATCTACTATAAATTTTTGGAAAGCGTTTTGTCCATCTGTTCTCTTTAGGTTTGGCTGCCTCTCAAGTTATCATTGCCAAACTTAGCACAAAGCTTCCCAAGGTAGGGACGGCAGTCATAATCAATGTTTGGACGCCAGGAGTCATTTTGAAACAAGCTGATGGCTTGAAACATTTCTTTGGCATGGCTTCACCCATTGGGGGGCATAGGTTCAGTCGCCACTGAAAGCATGGAATCGTAGAGTTGGAAGGACCCCCAAAGATAATCTAATTCAGCCCCCTGCGATACAGGAATCACAGCTAAAGGATCTTTTACAGGTGACCATCCAACCTCCATTAAAAAAATTCTAACAACTGAGAATCCACAACATTCCTAGGGGGTCTGTTCCAACTGTTGAACAGCTCCAACACTCAGAAGGTTCTTCCTAATGTTCAGTTGAAATCTTTCTTGTCATTTGATTCCATTTGTTTGGGTTCTCCCTTCCTGAGAAGCAGAAAACAACTTTGCTTCAACTTCCATGTGACAGCTTTTCAGATATTTGAAGATGGCTCTCATATCTCCTCGCAGTCTCCTCTTTTCCAGGCTAAACATGCCCAGCTCCTTCAGCCATTCCTCATAAGGCTTGGTTTCCAGTCCCTTGATCCTCTTGGTTGCCCACCTCTGCACACTCTCCAGCTTGCCAACACCCTTCTTAGATTGTGGTGCCCAGAACACCAGGACACCAGATACCGCCTGACCAAGGCAGAATAGCAATATCATCGTCAGACTTGGCACAAGCATTCCCAAGCTGGAGGCAATGGACTTTGTCAATATTTGGGTGCCATTTTGAATCAAGATGGCAGACCAAAACGTGAATTTGGCTTGGCTTCACCCGTCCTTTGGCATAGGTTTGGCCAACTCACAATATATCATCACCAAACTCGGTATGGAGGTGGGGTGAAGGTATTTGTTAATGTTTTTTATTCTTCTTTATTGAATTTCTATACTGCCCTTCATCTGAGGATCACAGGATGGTTTACAATATAAAAGCACAAGAATACGAAACATGGTAAAAAACAAAACAAATACAATACCCCCCCAGTTTAATTAATTGTTTAATTAAAGGCCTGGGAGAAGAGAAATGTTTTTGCCTGTTGCCTAAAGATTTGTAATGAAGGTGTCAGTGGAGTCTCACTGGGGAGAGCATTCCACAAGCAGAGAGTCACTGCAGAAACCTATGGATACTGGGTGCTGCTTTGATTTAAGACAACGGAACAAAATGAGTCTGTGGTATGACTTCACCCATTTTTTTGGTGTGATGGTCAAAACTCACAAATGACACTGTCAGGGAACTTCCATTGGCTCAGAGGCGAGAAATAGAAGGGCAGTTGTGTTACAGGGAGCCTCCAAAAATCTTGCGTAGCAGTTAGTTCCTCTTCCGGGGAGGAGGGAAGCACCATCTCCAGGTGGGGAAGAGGTGCAAGGACCAGAGGATGCAAGGACCTTAACACCACTCCTGGGCAAGCCGGACAGGAGGCAAACACGCCCTTACCATCACCCATCCTGCGCAGTAGTCTAAGGATCAAAGAGGGAAGAAGAAGGCTTGGGGTAATGAAACACTTATGTTAGGGGAGGTCCAAAAAAGGACCACTCCCGGATTCTGCTAGCGATTGAGCCAGACATGAGCTTTGGAGCTCTTCACTGTAAATAGTTTGCACCAAAATAAAACCTGTAAATCACAGGTTTGGAGTCTTGCCTGGTTATTCTTGAGCAACCGCAACAGCCACCTGACAGACACTATTACGGGGTCTTCGCTGCGGGATCACATTCATCCGGTGCTATACCAGCTGCACTGGCTCCCGGTGGAGTACAGGATCAGGTTTAAGGTGCTGGTTTTAACCTTCAAAGCCCTATACGGCCTAGGACCCTCGTATCTACGGGACCGCCTCTCCTGGTATGCCCCACAGAGGAACTTACGGTCTTCAAATAAAAACATCTTGAAGGTCCCAGGCCTCAGAGAGGTTAGGCTGGCCTCAACTAGAGCCAGGGCTTTTTCGGCTGCGGCTCCAACCTGGTGGAACGCTCTGTCACAAGAGACAAGGGCCCTCCAGGACTTGACATCTTTCTGCAGGGCTTGCAAGACAGAGCTGTTCCACCAGGCCTTTGGTCAGGGCGCAGCCTGACTCCCTCCTTTGGCAATCTTTACAATACTTTAGTTTATGGTTGCCATCAATTTTGATTTTAATTAATTCTTTGATGTTTTTATAATGTTGCACTATTTTAGTGTTGTTAGCCACCCTGAGCCCGGCTTCGGCTGGGGAGGGCGGGATATAAATAAAATTTATTATTATTATTATTATTATTATTTGGTTTTTTAAAAACACACACAATATTTTGGGGTTTCTACTGATTTCTGGGCTGCAACAGGCACTCCCCGAGAGTATATTTATATAGTAGATTGAATATTGTGTTAAATGGAAGATTCTTGTAGAGTATATTGTGCTTTGAAGAAATGTATTCTGAATCCTGAAATCCTGTTCAAAGGCTACCTTTGAAGGTGACTCGGAAACTACAACTAATCCAGAATGCAGCAACTACATTGGTGACTGGGAGCGGCTGCTGAGCTCACATAACACTGGTCCTGAAAGACCTACATTGGCTCCCAGTATGTTTCTGAGCACAATTCAAAGTGTTGGTGCTGACCTTTAAAGCCCTAAACTGCCTCAGTCCAGTATACCTGAAGGAACGGCTCCACCCGCATCATTCAGCTGAGGTCCAGCGCTGAGGGCCTTCTGGCGGTTCCCTCCCTGCGAGAAGTGAGGTTGCAGAGAACCAGGCAGAGGGCCTTTTCGGTAATGGTGCCCACCCTGTGGAACGCCCACCAATCAGATGTCAGGGAGATAAAGAATTACACAACTTTTAGAAAACATCTGAAGGCTCAGGGAAGTTTTTAATGTCTGACATTTTATTATTATTTTTTGTATTTTGCTGGAAGCTGCCCAGAGTGGCTGGGGAAACCCAGCCAGATGGGTGGGGTATAAACAATGAAATTATCATAATCATCATCATTATCATCATTATTAATGGGGGATTTAATTTATATTTATATTTTAAGCAATGTTAATTTTAGTATAGAAAATAAATAAATATAATGAAGAAAAAACTGACCCCCTTCCAATTTATTTGTCCAAGTTCTTTAACAGGCTATAAGCCATGAAGCCAACAGAAACTCTTATTCCTGTCATTTGGAAAATTGCATCTGTCACCAACATCCGGAATATTTCTAAGCAAGCTGCCATAGCTCCTCTTTCGCCGCTTTTATGCCAAACCACAGCTCTCCACTATTGATCTCTCCCTCTTTAGCAATCTTTCTCTCTCGAGGGAATTCTACAGTTCTCACGAACTCTGCACAAATCAAAAGCTAAAATTAATCTCTCATGGCCACTGGCCACCAATCGTTAACAGTCACTAAGGTTAGACCCAATGGGCTCCTCTTTCGATTTTTGAATTTGAAAAGCATTGGTGTGTGTGTGTGTGTGTGTGTGTGTGTGTGTGTGTTGGAAGTAACACAACAACACTTGTTGTTGGTTACCTGAACCAGTGGGGGTGTCAATAGATAGAAAGGTAACTTATTCCTCCAGCATCAACCCTTGTAACTGTACAGTAAGACTGCAACTTATGTATGTCTTATGCTTCCAGGGGTTGCACTTAAAGGCAAAACCATGCAAACTCAGAATGATCCCCAAAACTACCACCACTGTCAGAGATCTTGTGAAATTGGGGGTGCAAAATGCAGGGGCTTTTGTTGCAAAACGCTGCAAAGATTCCCTGCGAGATTTGCTGGCTTCATTCTTCTACATTTTTCTGTGTTCCAAAATCTTAATAATTTCCATTGTATTCCATTCAGATATAATAATCCCTTATATGACAGCTACAATATTGTGGTTTCGTTCGTGTTGTTATGTCAGGTAATTTATAAAGTTTCAAGTGAGGAACTCTGTAATCCTTATTCTTTCCTGCACATGACAAGTTTCTCCCCAGGATGTTTCCCCATCTATATATGGTGTTTTATCCTTCCTTCCTACAACTTTTGATGGTTTCCGCCACGCCTTGGGAGAAGCGGTTATCTCAGTTTCCAAAAGTCACTGCATCACTTCATCCCGTGATTTGGCTTCCAGTAAACAAGCCATCTTCGCCATTTCTCCAGCCTAGGAAGAACGGTCTGAATCCAGACTGCAAGTAGTTAATCCGAAAGCTTCTATTCCTGCAGCTGGTAGACTCCTTTCTTCCCTGCCACTGATTTATGGCCAATTGTCCTTATCTCAAACACACTCCTTTATGAATAACAGAGGTTTGGGAGGACTTTGCTGCATATTTTCAAAGCATAGCAATTCCCCCCACTTCCCTCTCAGTTCCTTTCTTTCACGCACGCAGTTCCAGTTTTGTTAAATTCCAAATTTACATTCCAGTTTCTTCCTTTCTCACTTGTACATGTAGATTGCATTCCAGGGAGGGTTGCCATATCATAAACGTAGAGAAAAACCGCACCGTCTCTCACTGAATGAAATCCCGTCTCAATCCAAACCTTTTAAATCCTTGTAGCTGGGTTCGTTTTCGCAGTTTCTCATCTCTAGCATGCGCCTGTAGTTTACCCCAGTAAAAAAAACAAAAAACCCTATTAGCAGGATTGACTGTGCTTCCAAGAATAGGATTGGAGGGTCGTGGCAGCCGGAATGCTCCATGCACCCAGTGCCTTTGCCTGCCCTCATATTCCACGGGGAAGCAAGTGCCAGACCGCCAGGCAAACTGCGGGTGAGAGCCAGGTTCCTCTTTCCACCAAAGGGGAATGCAGGAAATGCCATTCCCCCATCATTTTCTGATTAGCGCTCTCTCTCTCTCTCTCTCTCTCTCTCTCTGGGGTTGGAAGAAGCGCCCATCCCCTGGTGCACAGGAAGTAGGAAAGGCACTGTGAAAACACCTTTTGGCCTTTACCTTCGCAGGCTTGCTATGGACAATTGTGCTTCCTCCTGCAGGTTGCCAGCTTGATCTCGCTGCCCCACGGCCCACCAAGGTTCCCCCATAATCTCTTCCCTTCCCCTGCCTGCCTGGATTCTCCTCTCTGCCGTTGACATTTAAGCACCAGCTAATGAGGCTCCTGGCCCACCTCCTTAACTACAGAAGACAGGGAGGAACGCAATGAATGCAAAATTAGAGGCGAGATGCAGAAAAGCCTTTGAGAGCAGGGAAGAGATCAAAAGCCTATTTCAAACTCATTAAGGCAGCTCAAGCACCTAGGCCTTCCTTTCCCTGCATTGCACTCAATTGGTCGGCTGAGAGTGCTCTGGGAGGGATTCCTTCCCTCCCACAAACACCTTCACATTTTCCAGACCCGACTATCCAAGGCTGTAGATCACCAGTGTTCACAAACGCACCTCAAGCGTAGGATTTGAGATCATGGCACAGCATCCAAAGGACATCAGCTTTGGTTTTGAAACCCAAGCTTTCTTGTTGTTGTTCTTTAGTCGTTTAGTCGTGTCCGACTCTTTGTGACCCCATGGACCAGAGCACGCCAGGCACTCCTGTCTTCCACTGCCTCCCACACTTTGGTCAAACTCATGCTGGTAGCTTCGACAACACTGTCCAACCATCTCGTCCTCTGTCGTCCCCTTCTCCTTGTGCCCTCCATCTTTCCCAACATCAGGGTCTTTTCCAGGGAGTCTTCTCTTCTCATGAGGTGGCCAAAGTATTGGAGTCTCAGCTTCAGGATCTGTCCTTCCAGTGAGCACTCAGGGCTGATTTCCTTCAGAATGGATAGGTTTGATCTTCTTGCAGTCCATGGGACTCTCAAGAGCCTCCTCCAGCACCATAAAGCATCAATTCTTCGGTGATCAGCCTTCTTTATGGTCCTGCTCTCACTTCCATACATTACTACTCGGAAAACCATAGCTTTTACTATACGGACCTTTGTTGGCAAGGTGCTGTCTCTGCTTTTTAAGATGCTGTCTAGGTTTGTCATTGCTTTTCCTTGTGAAAATAAGAACACAGAGCCAGCTGGATCAGGCCCTTCAAGTCCAGCATCCTGTTCCCACAGTGGCCAGCTTGGTGCATGTAGGAAACTAGCAAGCAGGACCCAGGCACAAGAGTTCTCTTCTTGCCTATGATTTACAGCAACTGTTAATCAGAAGCTTACCAGTCTCCAACCATAGAGGCAGAACATACAGCCATCTCTATGCACTCCTGGGGGAGCGAGTTCCATAGTTTAACTACAGCCTAGTAACGGTAAGGTAAGGGATGTGGGTGGTGCTGTGGTCTAAAACAGTGACCCTCTTGGGCTTGCAAATCAGAAGGTTGGCGGTTTGAATCCCCACGACGGGGTGAGCTCCTGTTGCTCTGCCTCAGCTCCTGCCAACCTAGCAGTTTGAAAGCACACCAGTGCAAGTAGATACAGTGGTGCCCCGCAAGACGAATGCCTCGCAAGATGGAAAACCCGCTAGACGAAAGGGTTTTCCGTTTTGGAGGCGCTTCGCAAAACGAATTTCCCTTTGGGCTTCCTTCGCAAGACGAAAGCCCATAGGGAAATCTCCGGGACAGCGGGGAAGCGCAGCGTGTCTTCCCCACTGTCCTCGGACCTCCTCCAAAGGCTGGCGGTGGGGCGGAGAGACCTCCTCCCCGCGCCAGCCTTTGGATGGCTGTCCTGAAGACTTGCGGTGGGAGGAGGGTTTTCCTTCCCACCGCCAACATTCAGAATGCTATTCTGAATGTTGGGGGTGCGGAGGAAAAACCCTCCTCCCACCGCAAGCCCCGGGAACAGAGGAGAAGCGCTGCGCCCCTTCCCCTCTGTTCCCGTACCTGTCCTGAAGGCTTGCGGTGGGGAGAAAAGCCCTTCTCCGCACCGCCAGCCTGGCAAGCGGTTTCCATAGGAACACATTAATTGATTTTCAATGCATTCCTATGGGAAACCGTGCTTCGCAAGACGAAAAACTCGCAAGAAGAAAAAACTTGCGAGGCACCACTGTAAATAGGTACCCTTGTGGCTGGTAAGTAAACAGTGTTTCCGTGCACTCTGGTTTCCATCACAGTGTTCTGTTGTGCCAGAAGCGGTTTAGTCTTGCTGGCCACATGACCTGGAAAGCTGTTTGTGGACAAACACTGGCTCCCTTGGCCTGAAAGCGAGAGGAGCGCCACAACCCCATAGTCGCCTTGACTGGTCCAGAGGTCCTTTACCTTTTTTTTTTAACAGCCTAGTAAAATTACCAGAGGGTATGTAGCAGCTGCAGCTGTAGTAAGGGTACAGTGTGGAGGGTGTAGTGCAGGGGCCACCAAACTTACCGCGCCTTGGGCCGGTGTCTCCAGTGCCAATTGCGCAATGGGCCAGAGGGCGGGGGAGCACATGCCCATACACGTGCACACACGCTATTTCTGGCGCACTTCCGGGTTGGAGGAGCCCCGGAAATAGCTTGTGCGCATGTGCATGGGCCTCCTCCGACCTGGATGTGCACCGGAAATAACGCTTGCGCATGCGCAAATAACGCACAAGCTATTTCCAGTGCTCCTCTGACCTGAAAGTGGGCAGCCACACAGCGCAGCATCGGTAAGAGTGGGTGGTGGCAGCAAGCAGTGGGGGTCGCTGCGGGCCGGATAAACAGGTCCCTCAGGCCTTATCCAGCCCACAGGCCTTAGTTTCGGGACCCCTGGTTTAGTGTTCTGCAAAGCCACTTCTGAGCTAGGGAGGAGGTGGGGTTGCGGGCTTCACGCCCCTCCCCACACTCGCGGGGGCTGGCTGATAGCCCCCCGCAATACTAGGGGAATCCTTGGACATGTCATCCCCCTGGCCAGCCAATTGGCTGGCCCGGGAGGTGTGGCCGGCCCTATTTAGGGCCAGCGCGGGCTATGCCTCAGCTGTTCAGGTTTCCCCTCCCACCCATTAGGCTAGGC
This sequence comes from Podarcis liolepis, assembly GCF_965112155.1. Lineage (NCBI taxonomy): Eukaryota > Metazoa > Chordata > Lepidosauria > Squamata > Lacertidae > Podarcis > Podarcis liolepis. The sequence continues at coordinate 10,091,379 of NC_139561.1, read as the reverse complement.
TCTCCGACTTTGCTATGGACTCGGGTTGGTCGCCGTCGAGAGGCCTGGCCTGGTAGGAATTTTTCCAATTGGCAGCTTGGCACCAGCCACTTAGTTTTCGCCTACCTCGTAGCAAACCGTCACAGCTCCTCGGTATTGGCGGTTAGGCATTGGTAGGGGTATTGTTATGCAGATGAAGGGGGAGGTAGCGCAATCACCTTCCCCCAAATCAAAGGGTAGTCCGGTAAAGGATTCCGGGGGGCGTGGCCTTGTCCTAAGCCTATGGAGGTGTGGGCCCACGGCACGCCCCCAAGCGGTGACCCCGGGGAGCTCCTAGTTGATGTGCATCAGCAAGACTCCCCCTACTGGCGGTTAACCCTTACCGGTCTTCAAGCAAGCAGGCTGAAGCCGGTTAGATGATAGGACCAATGCCTAAGCCAATACCGCTCAATTCCTGTAATCAATAAAGTTGTGGCCTAATTTGACCCATTAACTCTAATTCTTGTGTCTCGTGTCTTTATTTCCGAGGGGGAAGGTGGGAACTCGCCACGCAAGACACATGCCTACACATCCCTAATAGCCAACAGCATCAGAGTTACTTCCCTTGAGCTATTAGGACACCTTGATCTCAAGGCTCTGATCCCTTGGGCTGCCCTCGTTCTCGATCCCAAACGAGTCAATACTTACACCTCCTTGCAGACTCTTGGGCCAACTCCAGGCGGTAGATTGAGAGTCGGTTCACCCCACCACAAATGTTGCTCTTTTCTCCCTTACACTCCATGTTGCATTCCGAATCGCTGACGTTCGCCGCTTGGATCTTGTGGCCACAATAGCATTCGGCCCCAAACTCTAGGCCTGCGAAGAGGTAACCCCTGGAAAGGAGAGGGAGAGAGAGCATTTTGTTTGGAGGTTTTGGTGGTGGTAGCGGCGGCCTGTGTTCAGATTCAGTGGCTGGACTTGGCTACCCGAAAGCTGAACGTTTGTGCAGCTGTCCTTGGTGCTGAACAGCACCATCAGAAATCTCATGCTGTGCAGCCCACCTAGAAATTGACCACTTTGCAGGTAAAGGATGTCCTCCTTTTTATAATATGCTGAGATAAAACAGCCGCTTAGTCTTGAAAGAGAACAAAGTCAGAAGGAAGGAAAGATAAGAAAAGGAGAAAACTAAAGAAAGAGAAAGCGAGAAAAAAGGGAAAGAAAGGGGAAAAAACAAAACAAAGAAGAAGAAAAACAAAAGGACTTCTGGCTCTCTTTGCTGCCGCTACATATGATATTCATTCCTTAAGATCCAACTATTCTATCTGCTATAAGCCACTATTTTTCCAATCTTCAAATACAGATATTACAAGTTCATTTTCTCTTTTCATGCGCAAAAAGTCCATAAGAAATGTCCAATCCTTAACAAATGTCACTAATGGCTTCCCTCTAATTAAACACATTAACGTTCCCATCTGAGCCACGTCCAAGAGCTTTATCAGCTGTTCTCCGAACATGGCTAAGCCGTCTTTGTGCAGATAGCAATCAGGCAAGGGATGCTTCCACTGTAACTGCCTCACCACGGAAAGGCTGCCTGCACACAGAAATTGGGAACTGCTTTCTATGCGCAGGGAGCAGGGCCGGCCAGGGCTTGGTGAAGCCTTCACCCCAGGCAGCAGGCTCCTGGTAGCTGGGAGGGGTAGCAGATCCAGCCTCTGAGAAGCTTGCCATTCACTGCCTCTTGGACTTCTGGGCTGTCTCCTCCTCCACCACCTGTCCTTCTCCAGCCTCCTTTTTCTCCTCTGCAAGCGCACTAGGCCTTCCCTGGCCCCTCCCCATTCTCCTTGGGCAGCAGCAGGAGGAGGAGCTGGCTGTGGCAGTGCGGGACTTGTGGAAGAGGAGATTGCGCAGGGTGTTATTTTCAGTTTTGCCTCAAGTGGCAAAATGCCCTGGGCCGGCCCTGGCAGGGAGTTGTGTGTCAATGTTGTTTTTCATGGGGTAACACATTCTATGGTCCCTGGAGGCCTTTGCCTCACAAAATTCCTTTCCTTCCTTCTTTTTCTTTCCCACTTTCCCCTCTTTTCTTTTCCTTTTCAAAAATATTGTACGCTTCCGAATGCGGCGCTGCGTCTTCTTAAGTTTCGTGGGACAACTTCAGAATTTCTCTGGCACACACTGGGAAGTTTCCCCTGTAATCCGAGGAGGCCCTGACCACTGAAGATTGGGATTGCCTAATTTTGATTCAGATTTGGGGGTCTGAATCTGGTTAAATCAGGTCCGTACTGATCCAAATTGAACCAGGACCCTATCTGAACCAGTAATCCTAATAGGCATAGAGCATTATATGTATAATAATGAAGATAATACGCAATAATTGTTTGTATTCTTAGTGAACCGGGCCAGGGATGGGGACACTCTTGTTGAGATTAAGCAGCAAGGGAGGGATTTGGGGGCAGGGTGGGTTGGGGCCTGTCCCTAATATCAAGTATATTTAGAAAATTCCATCCACATAGTCCCCATCCCTAGTACTACTACTACTAATAATAATAATAATAATAACAATAATAATAATATATTTATACCCCGCCCATCTGGCTGGGTTTCCCCAGCCACTCTGGGACGGCTTTCAACAAAGTATTAAAATACAGTAGTCTGTTAAACATTAAAAGCTTCCCTAAACATGGCTGCCTTCAGATGTCTTCTAAAAGTCTGGTAGTTGTTTTTCTCTGACATCTGGTGGGAGGGCGTTCCACAGGGCAGGTGCCACTACTGAGAAGGCCCTCTGCCTGGTTCCCTGTAGCTTGGCTTCTTGCAGCGAGGGAACTGCCAGAAGGCCCTTGGCGCTAGACCTCAGTGTCCGGGCAGAACGATGGGGGTGGAGACGCTCCTTCAGGTATACTGGACCGAGGCAATTTCAAGGTCAGCACCAACACTTTGAATTGTACTCGGAAACGTACTGGGAGCCAAAGGAAGGAAGACACCTGGACAATTAGAGAGCTGGGCTGTGGGCCATTGCCTGCCTCAGTTTCCTAGAGTGCTCCTCCTGCTGTTCCCTAGGCCTCAGAGCCTGCTATGTTTGGGGAGACAGGGGACCCTCTAGTGATGGGTCGTGCTGCTCTGGTTCCTGTGCACTGACCTCCACCCCCTTGCCATCCTCCATCATCCTCAAGAGCTGGAAATTGGTCCTCTGAAGATGCTATTTGCATTGCAAGGAAAGCTCCCGTTGTCATGGACACAAATAGCAGCTGTGGGGGGGGGCTGTGTTCACTGGGAAAATAACATGAGGGGAGGGTTAAAAACCTTCTCCCCTCCCCCGCCACATGGCTGTTTCAATCTGGATTCCGCATCTGTAGGTCCTTTCTCAAAATCCTAGGCTGGAGTATTGTTTAGTGGTTTGGGGGGTGCTGTTAATTTTTGGTATCTTTATTTTGAATCTCACGATTTATGTCGAAATTGTTCAAATTGGTTGTGTACTTTTTAAATGTTTTGTTTATGACTACAGTGGTATCTCGGTTACATACGCTTCAGGTTACGGACTCCATTAACCCAGAAATAGTGCTTCAGGTTAAGAACTTTGCTTCAGGATAAGAACAGAAATCGGACTGCGGTGGGGCGGTAGCAACAGAAGGCCCCATAAGCTAAAGTGGTGCTTCAGGTTAAGAACAGTTTCAGGTTAAGAACACACCTTCGGAATGAATTAAGTACTTAACCCGAGGTACCACTGTATTATTTTTGTTATGTTTGTAGTTATGTATTTCTTTTACATGCTGTAAGACACTTTTAACTTTGGAAAGGTGGCATAGAAATAAAATGATGGGTGGACATTCACAACTGAGTCATTCTCAATTCCCCTACTGAGCCCAACTAAAACACTCTTTGAGACCCTCAAAGACCTCACTGTGAAACAGTTTAGCACAATACAAAATGATGAGCCAAGACCACCCACCATCCCTCAGCCTGGCCTACCTCACTGGATTGGTGTGAGGATCAAAATGGGTGTGTGGTGGGGAGAAGAAAACCATGTACGATAGCCCTAAAATCTCAGGAGGAAGGCAAAGAAAAATAATCCACGATAATTAATTCATATTTGAAATGGAATTGTCTTGGGCCAAATGTCCATTGGGCCAATTTCCTGTTGCAGTTTTTGCTGCACAGATGTCGTCTGTGCGAAGAAGCAATTTGGGTTGCTTCTTTGCGCTCGGTGCCGAATGATTTACTCAAAGCGAGCAGGAGGAAGCATCACTTTTCAAGAGAAAAAAATCTCCACGTGTCTTATAGATCATAGAGCGGGACACGAACACATTACTTAAAGGCTAGGCAGGTTGGGGAAGCCAGTATGATGTGTGTTCTGCAATTGAAGCGATAAGTAAAAGAGACCCAGCAGGGCGAGATCCTGGTCCACAAAAACAAGGTGGGAAAGGCTCCAGAGATGTTTTCTTTTAACCCAGAATCCCACATCTGAGAAGTTAGCTACATCCTCACTCACGTTGCTCCACACCAGGGAAGCAGGTCCTTTGCCACTCCTGGTGTCATTGGACTCCAGCTTCCCTCATCCCTTGCCATTTGCCAATCAATCTTTGGCCTTTGCTTCTGCAAAATGAGATTTTAGGGAAAGCGGACCCTAACCATGTTTCTGCCACAGGCTAAACTCTCTTTTGGTACCCCAAGCTGCTGTGAAAGGTCCACAGAGACCACGTTCCCATCATACATTTAAAGCACTATAGACTTGGGATAGCTCCGTTGCTAAAGCACGAGATTCTTAATCTCTGGGTTGTGGGTTCGAGCCCCACGTTGGGCAAAATTTTCCTGCATTTCAGGGGGTTGGACTAGATGACCCTTGGGGTCCCTTCCAACTCTACAATTTTATGATTCTGTGAATACCAGTCACGGCTTCCCCCAGAGAAGCTGTCATTTGCTAAAAATGCTGATATTTGTTAAGAGACCGCTGTTCCCCTTCCCAGAACTACAAGTTCCCTGTGGAGAGGAATTGGTTGTTAAACCATTCCGGGAATTACAGCTATCTGAGGGGAACAGGGGTCTGGTAAAAACTCTCAGCTCCCATGGTTCTCTGGAGGATGTCGTGACTGTTTAAAGTAGCATCATGGCATGGTGTAAATATGGCCTCTTTTGATCCTTATCTCCCAACTGAGCCTTGCCTGTGACCTTTGCTCCTTCAGTTGTTAGAAGACCCCTCTTCCCCTCCCAGAGCCACAGTTTCCCAGAGTTCCCTGGGGAGGGAGACGGACTTGCTAAAGCGCCCCAGGAATCATAGCTCTCGACAACTCAACAAAAACCACAGCTCCCAGAATTCTCTGGGGGGAGAAGCCATGACTTAAAATGGTTCCCTACTCTTTTTCCGCAGCTACTGCAGGTTCCTCTCACTAGGCTCCCCGTCTTGTCGAGAGAAGGCCATTCCGCTGCAAATGAGGCCTTGCCTTTTTCCCCCCAGTGAGGAAAAAAATAAATCGATCTTTCGAAATTATTGGGAGGCGGTGAGGGAGGAAGAAAAGCAACCACGGGGAAAGAGTCACGCCTCCGGAGCTGACAGGAGAGAAATACATTTGATGCCTTGGAATTAATGAAGTCCCAGCTCTCTCTCGCCACCCTACCGTTCGGCGCAGTTGTCTTGGCAACGGAACAATGTCATTTTTTTGTAGTCAAAGAAGGACACTCCGCGCAGGGCTCTCCGGTGGGTGTTGTCGACGTAACAGCCGATGTATTTTGCTGCGAAAGGGAGACAGGTGTTAAAAGGAGCTGTTCTTAATTTTAATTTAATTTCCCACTACTGGTGTCACCGGCCCTTGTTGAGGGACACCACAAACAACCAAAATCATTCTTTATGCTTCACATTTTTTCATTCGGGGAAATCAGGGCAGTGCCCCTCCTCATGCACGTCAGAAGAACATGCTGGATCAGGCCAATCCTGTTCTCACAGCGACCAACGAGGAGCCCCAAAGCAAAACCAGCAAGAGCATTGGCTCCCAGTATGTTTCCAAGCACAATTCAAAGTGTTGGTGCTGACCTTTAAAGCACTAAATGGCCTCGGTCCTGTATACCTGAAGGAGCGTCTCCACTCCCATCGTTCAGCCCGGACACTGAGATCCAGCGCCGAGGGCCTTCTGGCGGTTCCCTCACTGCAAGAAGGGAAGTTACAGGGAACCAGACAGAGGGCCTTCTCGGTAGTGGCGCCCACCCTGTGGAGCACCAGCTGAAGGCAGCCCTGTTCAGGGAAGTTTTTAATCTTTAACGCTGTATTGTTTTTAATACTTGATTGGGAGCCGCCTAGAGTGGCTGGGGAAACTCAGCCAGATGGGCGGGGTATAAATAAATTATTATTATTATTATTATTATTATTATTATTATTATTATTATTAGAGTCATCTCCTCTCCTAGGGTTTCCAGTAACTGGGATTCAGTAACCCTGCTGCCTCCAGCTATGGAAGCAGAGCCGAGGCTTGGTAATGGACTGGACAAGAGCCGTTTGACGCATGTCGTACAGGCACTAAGTCCCTTTCCGCAGCCATTTTTTGCTGCCGCCGCCTCAATCTTCCACTTTTGCTAAGCCCCCTCAGAGCATTCAAGACGGAGTTTAACGTTCAGCCACGATGACCTGAGTTGCTGCATCCGTTCCGCTTAGCGACACACGACACACTGGGTGCCTGAGAGCAGAGGCAGCGCTGCCTCCTCAGTAGGAACTCTCTCGTTCACTACTGAGAAAGTCACGGGGGAGGCTGCTGTTAAAGGGATTGTGAGGAGAGCATGGTCCCAGCGCCTGGGGAGAGATCAGGCATTTAGCAATGCTGTCGTGTCCCAGATTTCTGTATTTCCTTTTTCAAAAATGAGCCTTGAACAACTTTCAGGGAAGAAATTATCCATTGTTGTGTACAACTTGCCCAAAAGCAGACATCGGTCACGATACGATGCCTCGCTGCCTTTTGGCAGGGAGGAAGTGGCGCGGGATTCTTTTGAACTAGCAGCACAACGAAATCACAATGAAACAGCATCTCTGAGCAGATCTATAGGTTTAAAGCATGGAATCAGATCCGTATAATTGTAGAGTTGGAAGCAACACCAAACATAATCTACAGTTGTACCTCGGAAGCTGAATGCCTTGCGAGCCAAACATTTTGGCTCCCGAACAACGCAAACCCAGAAGTGAGTGTTCCGGTTTGCAAACATTCTTTGGAACCCAAACGTCCGACGCATGTTCCGCAGTTTCTGATTGGCTGCAGGAGCTTCCTGCAGCCAATCGGAAGCCGCAAACTTGGTTTCCAAATGTTTTGGAAGTCGAACGGACTTCTGGAACGGATTCCGTTCGACTTCCAAAGTACCATTGTATTCCACCCCCTGCAATGCAGGAATCTCAACTGAAGCATCCATGACAGATCGCCGTCCAACCTCTGCTTAAAACCTCCAGTGAAAGAGAGTCCACCACCTTCCAGGTGAGTCTGAAAAGCCTTAAGGTCCATAAATAGCAACACCCTAGAGGTCCCGGGCCCTAAGGAAGTTAGATTAGCCTCAACCAGAGCCAGGGCCTTTTCAACACTGGCTCCAGCCTGGTAGAACGCTCTGTCTCATGAGACCAGGGCCCTGCAGGATCTGATTTCTTTCCGCAAGGCCTGTAAGTTGTTCCGCCTGACCTTCGGCTTGGAATCAATTTGATTCTCTCCCCCTCTTTCTTTTGTCTTTCTCCTCCTGTGATGAGGCTGCATTTTAATGTTTTAATGTTGTATTTTAATCTTGTTTTTTAAGTTGTATTTCAATCAACTTGTTTTTAATATGGGTTGTTAGCTGCCCTGAGCCCGGCCTTGGCTGGGGAGGGCGGGGTATAAATAAAATTTATCATCATCATCATCATTGTTATGTACTGAAGTTCTCACCCTGGGCCAGCAGGGGGATACTGTAGATAGTTATGCAAATAAGGGATCGAAAGTGACGTTCAGTGATTGGATAGTTTTAGAAAATTGTTACAGTTACGTGGTACTGGAGCTCTATATAAGCAGGCTGACTGAGCCCTTCAGTTCAGTTCTGTTCTGGCCTCTGAATAAACAAGAGCTGTTTGAAGAATCGCTGTGTCGTCTGATATGTTCACCCACAACTTAACAATCATCATCATCATCTCCTGCCAGAAACACGATACACATTTTCTGTGCTATCTGTAAAGTAGCCTAAAGTGAAAAGGCAGGACCAGGGTGGAAACTGGTGGGTTTCAAGTCTCCTATCGAGACAACCAGGCAGAAGTCAGCTTTGCCACTTGAGTCAGCATGATCCTGACTGGTTGGCAGAGAAGACAGCCTGCCTCCCCTTCCTGGGGGTGGCTCAGTCTATAGTCCAGCGCAGTTGGTGGCAATGAGGAGGCTTGCAGCTATGGCTGGAATTTCTTGTCCCTGAAACAGCAGCTCAAGCGAAGCTTCATTTTCCCATCTTCAGTTCCTCCAACCCTCCCAACCACCCCCTTGGATGCAATAAAGAATGCAGCGGGGGCCTGTTGGGCAGAAACTTTGGCAGTGCACATCGCTCAGGCTGTTTGTTCAGCGAAGCGTAGCTACTGCCATTTCTTACGCCTATTAAGGGGGGGGGGGTAAAGGAGGGGAGGACATTCCTCTCCAAGTGCCAGGTGGGCAGTCAGCTGTTCTGTAATCTGTTAAAGCCATGCCTATTAATATGGCCTGACAAGGAACCTGAAGTCTTACTGATTAGGACAGAAATTGCCAGAGGCAGGAAGCTGTGAAAATATCACCTGCTGAGCCAGCCTCGGAATCACAGAAATATAGAACTGGAAGGGACCCGCAAAGCAGAGGCGGGTTTAGGGGAGCGTTGTCGGTTTGCCCGCACCGGGCGCCAAGCCGAGAGGGCACTGCAACAATGACTTAGAACAGGCTGCCCCAAACTCGGCCCTCCAGATGTTTTGAGACTACAGTTCCCATCATCCCTGACCACTGGTCCTGCTAGCTAGGGATCATGGGAGTTGTAGGCCAAAACATCTGGAGGGCTATGTTCTCCGGCTCTGTTCACACAGCAGTTTATTCCATTTTCATGACTTTTCTCTGACTGTCAAGCTCTGCTTTATATTTGAGCTTTCACACGATGTGAAAGCCACTTGTGGAATATAGCGCAAAGTGTCATGCTCATTTCTGTGTCATTTCCTTCTGGGGGGTGGGGTGGGGAATTTGTTTGCAAATAATATGGAAACGAGTGCTAAACTTGTGCTATATTCAAGAAGAAGCATTTACGTTGTGCGAAAGCTCAGATATAATGTGGGAAATTAACACATTGTGTAAATGGAATTCACTGCCATGTAAATGTAATCCTGATTTCCTCATTAAGCAACTACTCTATTCCGAACTTAAAAATGGAAAGCGTAATGCTGGTGGTCAACAAAAGAGTTTTAAAGACTGTCTCAAGGCAAATCTAAAAAAAAATGTAGTATAAATACAGACAACTGGGAAACACTGGCCTGCGAGCACTCCAGTTGGAGAACAGCCTTTACCAATGGTGCCTTTACCAATGGAGCTTTGAAGACACTTGAACTCAGGACGCAAGGGAGAAATGTGCTAAGAGGAAGGCATGCTTGGCAAACCCTCATCGTGATCAACTCCCACCCGGAAACCTATGTCCCCACTGTGGAAGGATGTGTGGATCCAAAATTGGCCTCTACAATCATTTACAGACTCACTGTTAAAACCGTGTTTATGGAAGACAATCTTACTCCGCTACGAGGGATCGCGAAAGAAGAAGAAGAAAGAAGAAGATGTCCATTCACATGAAACGAAATTCACTTCAGGAAAACTAATGGAATACAATTAGTGCTTAGTGTCCATTTCCATGTTATTGGGATCCAGGAAAGGAAACTATGTTTGCAGCCCCCTTAGCCTGGAAAGCCACGGGAATAAAGCGGTGGCTCCATGATCACTGCAGATGGTGACAGCAGTCACGAAATTAAAAGACACCTGCTTCTTGGGAGAAAAGCAATGACAAACCTAGACAGCATCCTAAAAAGCAGAGATAACCTTGCCAACAAAGGTCCATTTGGTTAAAGCTATGGTTTTCCGAGTAGTGATGTATGGAAGTGAGAGCTGGACCATAAAGAAGGCTGATCGCCGAAGAATTGATGCTTTTGAATTATGGTGCTGGAGGAGACTCTTGAGAGTCCCATGGACTGCAAGAAGCTCAAACCTATCCATTCTGAAGGAAATCAGCCCTGAGTGCTCACTGGAAGGACAGATCGTGAAGCTGAAGCTCCAATACTTTGGCCACCTCATGAGAAGAGAAGCCTCCCTGGAAAAGACCCTGATGCTGGGAAAGATGGAGGGCACAAGGAGAAGGGGACGACAGAGGACGAGATGGTTGGACAGTGTTCTCGAAGCTACCAGCATGAGTTTGACCAAACTACGGGAGGCAGTGGAAGACAGGAGTGCCTGGCGTGCTCTGGTCCAGGGGGTCATGAAGAGTCGGACACGACTAAACGACTAAACAACAACAAACAGCACAGGGTCCTTTCCTGCTGTTTTCATGGGCGAAATCACAGGAAGGGCAGAAGCAGGCATGTGTGGAAAGCGCAGTCAAGTAGCAGCAAAGCCCAGTGACATTTGTTGTTGTGCCTACTGGGAGTGAATGACAATTCACGCAACATGCCAGTAGACAGATCAACAAGCCACAGTTCCACAACACAGCAGGTCCTGCAGTGTGAAAGAAATGTTAGAAAACCAGGACAGAAATTCAAGCAGCGTGAACTCCATATATGCCCACTCGACTGTGTCGATTGGCAGAACTGGCATAGTTCCAGGTGCCATACAATGCCTGTTCTGCAGCTGAAAGAAATCAATATTTCAGTGTGGCAGCATTTGTACACTGTGGAACTCCCTGTCTTTGGACATCAGAGAGGTGCCTTCACCCTTTTTGACGCCTGCTAAAAACACTTTTGTTTGGACAAGTCCACCCATATGTCCAGCTTTATTTATCCTACCATTATTTTAACTTTTCAAAAGTTTCAAATCATTGTTGTTCGTTTTTATTAGCAATAATTTTATTGCCCCCTTTCTCTTAAACCCCTTTGAGATTTTTTAAAACAACCGAGCAGCATATAAATAAATACTGTGCTAAATACATAACAATGAGGAAAGCTAGCACAATATTCCCCACGCCCCCTTCTGCCTCCCATCTCTTTGCTGGACTCCAGTCATGTCACACCAGCACACAGCAAGGGACCCAAATTGAGCGTGGCTCTCAGAAGACCCTGCCCAGGAAACTGTCCAGGATGAGGCCCCTTATCTGGACCTCCAAGAGGAGGAGGAGGAAGCAGCAATGATGGGCAGCGTATGGCAGAAGACAGGGACAGGTTTGAACTTTGAGGGCTGTGGCTTTTAAAGGAGAAGTGAATTTTTCGCTTTGCGTATCTTTTCAGCAAGAGCAAATCAGGTTAGCTCACATTATTGAAATGTACACAGCTGAATCCCCACCCCACCACTAGTGGAGCACCCCATATCTCCAGCCATCTCTTCCTGTGTTCGAGGCTCCTTTCAAGTGATATCAAAGGCCAGCTGATCTTGGTCCCTGTCTCCTAGGAAGAAGCAGCAAAGCTCTGGAGCAGGCCAATATATTTTGCCAGTGGTGGCGGCGGTGGAGGAGCAGCTAGGGCCTGCATACCCCACCACCTCTGCCCCTATTGCCTTAGGTGGACGTGGGTGGCGCTGTGGGTTAAACCACAGAGCCTAGGACTTGCTGATCAGAAGGTCGCCGGTTCGAATCCCCGCGATGGGGTGAGCTCCCGTTGCTCGGTCCCTGCTCCTGCCAATCAGGCAGTTCAAAAGCACAAAGTGCAAGTAGATAAATAGGTACCACTCTGGCGGGAAGGTAAACGGCGTTTCCGTGCACTGCTCTGGTTCGCCAGAAGCGGCTTAGTCATGCTGGCCACATGACCCGGAAGCTGTACGCCGGCTCCCTAGGCCAGTAAAGCGAGATGAGCGCCGCAACCCCAGAGTCGGTCACGACTGGACCTAATGGTCAGGGGTCCCTTTACCTTTACCTTAAGGCCAGTGGCGGCGGCGGAGGAGGAGGAGGAGGAGCTAGGGCCTCCACCACCTCTGCCCCTGTTGCCTGAGGTGGCATGAGAAAGGGGGAGAAAGGGGAGGCTGGAGAGAAGCAGGCACTGGAAGAGGAACATTCAGGGCCGTCTGAAGCATATCCGGCGCCGTGGTGCAAAGCTCCCTCTGGCGCCTGCCCCCCTGTTTCTCAGAGTTTTTTTAGGGAGGACGGCGCTGCTGGCAGGGCTGGAAGAGGCAGGCAGCGGCTGGAGGGCGGCTCCTCCGGCAGGGAAGAGACGGAGGCTGGACGTAGCACCTCCCGGCTCAGCTGGCTGCTTCATGCCACAGTGGCCATGGCAGACGGAGGCTCAGGGCGTGGCGCTGCTTCGGCGCAGCATGGCAGAAGAGGGCGAGGGTGGTGAGCTGATACCAGGAGGCGCCGTAGCCATCCTCCACCTCTTCCCTCGTGCCCTCCAGAACGTGGCGCCCTGGCGCCCTGCGCTACTATACTCCACTAGGGCCAGGGCCTTTTCAGTGATGGCTCCGACCTGGTGGAATGCTCTGTCCCATGAGACTAGGGCCCCTCAGGATTTAACCTCCCTCTGTCAGGCCTATAAGACACAGCTATTCCACCTGGCCTTTAATTTGAATCCAGCCTGATCTTTTAGTTCCTTTCTCTTCCCTCCCCCTCCCCTTTTTATGAAGATTACCTGCTCTGGGATCCCACAGCTAATTCTCCCCTGGTCTCCTCGCTGGCCCAAGTAGGACCAATTCAGCCAGCTAGCCCTGGGGATTATATAATTGATTTTTGAATTTTATTGTTATTCACATTTTTATATTGTATTTTTTGCTTTTTTAATAATTAAATGTTTTAAAGTGTTTCAAATTTGTTGTTTGCCGCTCTGAGCCCGGTTTATGAACCGGGAAGGGCGGGGTATAAATAAACATTTTTTAATTTATTTTTCTTATTATTACTAGCCTCTCTGGGTAAGACACCCCTGGGAACATTCATCTCCTATCCACAGCCGAAAGAGGAGCAGCAATGGTGTGTGATATCTCCTTTCTGGATCTCCCCCCCCCCCCGCAAAAAAACACTGTCCCCAGCTTGTTGGCTGGGTGGTCCTGCCCTGCCCTGGCTGCTCAGTGTTATTCCAGTGTCAACCAGCTCATTCCCCCACCACACCAGCTTCATCAGTAATGTTCCTAAATGAGAGGAGAAGAGGAAACACCCAAATCAGCCACGATCCAGGACTGAGCATGAGGGAGCAAGGGATTTTCCTCCCCTACGATGATGCCCAAGGATGCAAGGATCTGGGCCCACCTTCCATTGCCCCAATGATGGGGCGTTGCTATCCAGCACAGCCCCTTCGGACTCCATCTCTCCATCGCCACGGAGTGTCACATAAACAATGGCCATCGCAAAGTGGCGTGCGAGCTCTCAGTCTCTCCCACTCTCCCAGCCTCTTTCTCCCCGAAAACCTCCACTCCCTGTCTGGGGAATCATCAATCATGGTGACAGCCCTGTTAAGCCACAGGCTAGGCATGGCTGCTGAGAGTGCTCTCCGGCATACTGACGATGCTTTGATTTACAAGCCATCAGGCTCTGTGAGGAAAACATGCTGGGTGTTCATTCTGCATCCGTGCTCCCGAAAGGAAAAAGAAAGAAATCTCTAGCCATTCCGTTTTTTAATAAAAACGGGCAAGTCCCTTCTGCAAAAATCTCTCCTTAAAAGACACCTCACCCGGGAAGGCTTTGGCCTAGCCTCTGAGCTGAACCAGAGCCCTAGGATGCACAAAATGGCTACAAGGGGGAGATTCCATCCCCTTCCATTCCTTCCGCCTTTCTCTTATTCTCTCCTCCTCTCGAATTTTGACCTAAAGCAGGAGAGCTTCTGAAATTAATGCTGGAATGGGAGCATTCACAGTTTGCTCCCACTTTCAGTTCAATTCCCTCGTCGCTCTGTGTTACTGACACACATATGTCCATGAAGAAAAACACCGAGGTGATAATATGGAAGTACAGAGAGCCAAAATGCTACTAGCCGCAACGGCTGTGCTCTGCCTCTAAAGTCAGAGGCTGTAATGCTTCTGAACACCAGCATTCCCGCCAACATTTCTGCATTAAACATAGGGGTGTCCTAAATAATAATGGGACGCGGGTGGCGCTGTGGTCTAAATCACAGAGCCTAGGGCTTGCCGATCAGAAGGTCGGCGGTTCGAATCCCCGTGATGGGGTGAGCTCCCATTGCTCAGTCTCTGCTTCTGCCAACCTAGCAGTTCGAAAGCACATCAAAGTGCAAGTAGATAAATAGGTACCGCCAGGGACGCGGACTTATAAAAAATATTGGGGGGGCCCGGGAAAGCTCATGAATAATAAATAAGCTCATGAATATGCAAATAAAGTGGCTCCGGCCCTAAATAGGGCAAGCCACGCCCCCCAGCCAGCCGATTGGCTGGCTGGGAGGTGTGGCCAGTCGGGATTCCCCTGTTCTCGCGGGGGCTGAAACCGCCAGGAGGAAGGAAATTCCCCCCGGCAGTGCCTTGGCAGTGGCGGTGGTGCTGCGAAGCAGCGAGGCAGGAGCCCCCGCCCCCGGGGATTCCCTAATCTCGCGGGGGACGGCCGGGGCTCTCCGACTAGGGCGCGCGGCTGGCTGGCTGGCTGGCGAGGGAGCAGGTGGGGAGGAGGCGGGGGACGGCGGCGGCGCTCTGCTGGAAGGGCGCCCGAGATTATTTTTTTGAGGGGGCTCGAGCCCCCTCAGGCCCCATGGAGTCGGCGCCTATGGGTACCGCTCTGGCGGGAAGATTAACGGCATTTCTGTGTGCTGCTCTGGTTCGCCAGAAGCAGCTTTGTCATGCTGGGCACATGACCCGGAAGCTGTCTGCGAACAAACGCCGGCTCCCTCGGCCAGTAAAGCGAGATGAGTGCTGCAACCCCAGAGTCGTCCACGACTGGACTTAATGGTCAGGGGTCTCTTTACCTTTACCTTTAAATAATAATAATTGTACTGAACCCATCTGATGGGGTTGCCCCAGTCACTCTGGGAAGCTTCCAACATATATAAAAACATAATACAACATTAAACATTTTTTTAAAACTTCCCTATACAGAGCTGCTTTCAGATGTCTTCTAAAGGTTGCATAGTTACTTATCTACTTGGCTCGGGTGTCGCATAACTCCATACCCTCCAACATTTCTCCGATGGAAATAGGGATATCCTAAGGAAAAGTGGGAGATTTGGGGATCAAATCAGAAACCGGGACGGGTTCTGTAAATCTGGGACTGTCCCTTGAAAATAGGGACACTTGGAGGGACTGTACCAGTTGTGGGAAACCATCAGTGGCATAGCATGTGGGGCAGGGGGCCCGTGGCCCTGACCACAGATTTCTGAGGGGGTACAACAAGGCGCCCCCATGACAGGCTTCCTCATTGAGGCTGGAGCCGCATGGAGCCAATCCATGCCCAAGGCTGGGCCTTTGTTGCTGCAGTGACTCCTTTTCCTCATGGCTGGCAAAGGGTCGCCTCTGCAAGCCCCACACCTAGGTTACCCAAAAGGGGGGAGGAGGCCGCCATCGGCACCCACTGAGGAGGGAGGGAGGGAGAGGAAGGTGGGAAAGCGTTGGGTTATCTCCCTCTTGGACTACTGCAATGCACTCTACGTGGGGCTACCTTTGAAGGTGACCCGGAAACTACAACTAATCCAGAACGCGGCAGCTAGACTGGTGACTGGGAGCGGCTGCCGGGACCACATAACACCAGTCCTGAGAGATCTGCATTGGCTCCCAGTACGTTTCCGAGCACGATTCAAAGTGTTGGTGCTGACCTTTAAAGCCCTAAACCCCCTCAGTCCTGTATACCTGAAGGAACGTCTCCATCCCCATCATTCTGAGGTCCAGCGCTGAGGGCCTTCTGGCAGTTCCCTCATTGTGAGAACTGAGGTTACAAGGAAGCAGACAGAGGGCCTTCTCGGTAGTGGCGCCCGCCCTGTGGAACACCCTCCCTTCAGATGTCAAAGAGAACAACAACTACCAGACTTTTAGAAGACATCTGAAGGCAGCCCTGTTTAGGGATGCTTTTAATGTTTGATGTATCACAGTATTTTAATATTCTTTTGGAAGCCGCCCATCTGGCTGGGAAAGCCCAGCCAGATGGGCAGGGTAAATTATTATTATTATTATTATTATTATTATTATTATTATTATTATTATTGCCGCATGCATTGTCCAGAGCGCCTAGCTGCAAAGACAGGAGGGTGAGGTAACACACTGGCGCCCCTGGTTTCATGTTTCTCTGCTCCCAGGTTGGGGCTAGTTTGCAAGCAGAGACTCTGCTGGCCAGTCTACCGGAGGTTGCAACACTTGTCCTGCCCCGGGTGCCTGCAACCCACGCTACGCCCCTGGAAACCAGGGAGAGTTGCTCTTGTGCTCAGGTCCTGCTCGCTGGTGTCCTTTTGGAGCATCTTCTTGGCCACTGGGAGAAGAGGATGGTGGCCAGAGAGGCACCCATTGGCAGGCTCTTTGGAGACTCTTGCAGAGGAACACGGCTGGAGCCGGCTTTCGACACAGCCCTACTCCAAACAAACACAGTTGTCTAGAAAGGGGAAGCTGATGCGTTGAATGGGGGAACGATTTGCATCTCCTCGCCCACCTTTTTACGGAGGGTCGTGTGTCAGCGACAGACATTGCTCACCCACGTCGAGTGATGCCGTTATTTCCCAAGGCCAATCGCTGTCACCCTCATTAGGAATTAGGAGCCGTCCTAGCGGAGGTTAATTGTTGCAGACACCTTGCATATGGCTGGGAACGCGATGGCCGACTGTGCCGCCACTGACAGTTGAGTCTTCACTCACCATCTGGTAGAGATTCTCTGATTGTCATTTCAAATTAAAGTAATGAGCCCGGCCAAATATGTTCCCCCAAACGGGTCCAGCCCCCTCTCCTTTGTTCACAGAGCGTGGCAACCGAGCCAAAAGCTCGCGAGGAGGGGGAGGGAAATGGCGCCACTATTTTGGTTCGGAGGGGAGCTGGCATTGGAAAGGGGTGCCCTGGCGACTTCGGATGAGGGAAGCAAATCTAGAGGCAACTGGAGAATTCCTGAAAAGATGACATCAGGGTGTAACAAGCTTTTTTGCAAGAGGGTGGACTCTTTGATGGCTGTGGCAAATCAGAACTGCAACAAAATGCTGCAGCGTAAGCTCCCAGCAGCCACCCATGCCTTCTTCCAGGATGGGATGGGCAAGGGTGGGATGTTTCATATCCCCACCCACCCCTGCTATGCCCCACCATCACCCTTGGGAGTGTGCCACCTTTAGGCAACCGCCTCACTGTGCCTCACAGGTGGGCCAGCTCTGAGACTCCATTCCACACCATTTCCCAGATTGACAGCATTCTGTGCCCACTGAGCCTGCTAACCTTTCAGCGGGCTGTTCTGGATAAACCCAACCCACCAACCAACCACCCATCCCGCCGCCACTGCCGATTCTTTCCGAAAGAATGTTTGACCTTCTGCAAACCTTGCCCTTCTCCTGAGTGTGCCAACCCCACAAACATATACATACACTTATAGTTCAGTCAGTAGAGCATGGGACTCTTAATCTCAGGGCTGTGGGTTCAAGCAGGGTGTGCCAATCTGAACAAAATATTGCGGGGGCTCAGATAAAACCCGCCCCACACGATCCATCACATGACACAGTGCGCGCACACACCATTTGAATATTTTACTATGGGGGCCAAAGCCCCCACAGCTCCTAAGAGTTGGCTCTTACGGATTCAAGTCTCACACATTGCAGGGGGTCGGACTAGATGACCGCTGTGGTCCCTTCCAACTCTATTACTCTGTGGTCTTGTTCACAGGTGGTGCTGTTTTTGTGATGGGCGTATGGCGAAAGCCTTCAGTGCTGGTACCTAAAGATGGCCAAGTGAAGCTTTGATGCTCGTCTAAACTGGGCGGAATGGGTCTGTCTGTCTCTCTGACTGACCCTCTGAACTTTCCATAGGACACGGCCCTCGCTGGCCTTCCCCCAGGGCCTCCTTGAGTCGCTTTATCCCTGAGCTGTGAGGATGCCTCATGCCTGGCAAGTTTCGCATTCTGTGCTCCATCAACTATTGCCTCTGGCCACATGAAGAACTGTTCCCTCAGGCTGAAAAGGCTTCCCTGCCCTGGATCTCAGCTTTGCACTAATCCAGATATCTGGCATAATATTCAGAAACGCATGATATGAACATAAGAATATCAGGATATAAGGCGAGCCGGCTGAATAATAATATACAGTCATACTTCGGGTTGAAGTCGCTTCAGGTTGAGCATTTTCAGGTTATGTTCCATGGCGACCCGGAAGTAACAGAACGCATTACTTCCGGGTTTCATCACTCGCACATGTGCAGAAGCAGCAAATCGCAACCCGCGCATGCGCAGACGCGGGTTGCGTTCTGCTCTGGATGTAAACGGGGCTCCAGAATGGATCCTGTTCGCATCCAGAGGTACCACTGTATAATAATAATAATTTATTATTTATACCCCACCCATCTGGCTGAGTTTCCCCAGGCACTCTGGGCGGCTCCCAATCAAGTGTTAAAACAATACAGCATTATATATTAAAAACATCCCTAAACAGGGCTGCCTTCAGATGTCTTTTAAATATAAGGTAGCTGCTTATTTTCTTGACATCTGGTGGGAGGGCGTTCCACAGGGCGGGCGCCACTACCAAGAAGGCCCTCTGCCTGGTTCCCTGTAGCCTCACTTCTCAGAATGAGGGAACCGCCAGAAGGCCCTCGGCGCTGGATCTCAGTGTCCAGGCTGAACGATGGAGGTGGAGACACTCCTTCAGGTATACAGGACTGAGGCCGTTTAGGGCTTTAAAGTCAGTACCAACACTTTGAATTGTGCTTGGAAACGTACTGGGAGCCAATGCATAATCAGGCAAGTGGCCCATCTAGTCCAACAACCAGTTCTCGCAGTGGGCAACAAGATGCCCTGTGGCAAGCAGGATCTGAGCAGAAAAGTGGCGCTCTCCCCTCCTGTGGTTTCTAGCAAAGCCACTTCCGCCCTGCAGAGGAGGTGGAGTTGAGGGCTTCACAGCCCTACCATGCGCATGGCGGCTGGAATCAAGCCCCTGTGCGATTGGGGGAATCCCCGGCCGTGTCACCCCCTGGTCAGCCAACCGGCTGGCTCCGGGGACGTGGCCTGTCCTATTTAAGGCAGGCGTAGCTGGGGATCTCCCTCTTTTGTTGCCTACCAACTGTTCCTGTTTCCCGCCCGCCCGCCCGCCCGCCCTATAAGGTTTTCACTCCTGGACCTTGCTATGGACCTTGGTTGGTCACCATCGAGGGGCCTGATAAGAAATTTTCCACTTGGCAAATTGGCACTAGCCACTTGGTTTTTCGCCTAACTCATAGCAAATCATCACAACTTTCTTGGTACTGGCGTTGAGGCATTGGTATAGTTCTGTAGATGGAAGAGGGGAGGAAGCGCCATCACCTGCCCCGCATATTGAAGGGTAGTCCGATAAAGGATTCTGGGGGGCATGACCCTGTCTGAAGCCTGGGGAGGTGAGGGCCTAAGGCAGGGGTCTGCAACCTTTAAGACAAAAAGAGCCACTTGGACCCGTTTTCGAAGAAAAAAAAACCTGGGAGCCGCAAAACCATTGCGACATTTAAAACAAATATATCTCCGGAGCCGCGATCTGACAGCGGGCGGGAAGGTGACATCGGGACGGTGCATGACTAACGCACGCACCGCCCCATGCGACATCACAGCCAGTACAGCGCCCGCCACAGTGGGGAGTGTCGGGGCGCACAATGCGCCTCCTCCCCTCGCTAGTATCCGCCCCGGAGCTGCGGCAAAGGTGTAAAAGAGCCACATGCGGCTCCGGAGCCGCGGGTTGCAGACCCCTGGCCTAAGGCATGCCCCCGAACGGTGACCCTGGGGGAGTTCCTAGTTGATGTGCATCAGCAGGACTCCCCCTACTGGTGGTTAACCCTTCCTGGACTTCTAGCGGATGGGCTGAAGCCAGATATAGTTGGTTAGGACCAATGCCTAAGCCAATATGCTCATCACCTGTAGCCAATAAAGTTGTGGCCTTATTTAGCCCATTAACCTTACCATTAACCACACAACTAGCATTCAGAAGCATCACTCACTGTGGAAGCAGAGCATAGTCACCATTGCCTGGTGTCCATCGATAGCCCTCTCCTTTGCAAATTATAAGAACCTAAGACCCACCAGTTAGGATTCCTGGTTTTCACCCAGGTGGTCTGGGTTCAAGACCCGGTATGGGAACCGTGCAAATTTTTTACATTTGGGATAGCTCAGTTTGGTAGAACATGAGACGCTTGATCTCAGGGTTGTGGGTCCAAGCCCCACTTTGGGCAAAATCTTCCCGCGTTGCAGGGGGTTGGACTGGATGACCCTCGTGGTCCCTTCCAACTCTATAATTCTACGATTTGAGAAGGAGAGCCTGCTGGAACAGGCCAGTCCAGCATCCTGCCCCAAATGGAAACCCACAAGCGTGACCCAAGCAGAAGAACACTTTCTGCTCCTGGTTGGGGAGGCAGAACATAGTCATCCTGGCTAGTGGTCCTCGGTAGCCTTCACCTCCTTCATGAATTTGTCCAATCCTCTTTGAAAGCCATCTAGGTTGGTGGTCATCCCTGCCTCCTGTGGCAGGGAGTTCCAGGGTTTAACCCTGAGCTGCATGCAGAAGTCCTTATACGGCCTAGGACCCACGTACCTACTGGACCGCCTCTCCTGGTATGTCCCACGGAGGACCTTACGGTCTTCAAACAAAAACATCTTGGAGATCCTGGGCCACAGGGAGGTTAGGCTGGCCTCAACCAGAGCCAGGGCTTTTTCGGCCGTGGCCCCGATCTGGTGGAATGCTCTGTCACAAGAGACTAGGGCCCTGGGGGACTTGACATCTTTCCGCAGAGCCTGCAAGACAGAGCTGTTCCACCAGGCCTTTGGCCAAGGCACAGTCTGCCCCCCTCCTTTGGTAATCCTCACAGAACTCTAGCCCAATGGTTGCCATTAATTTGATTCTGAATTGATTTTAGAATGAGTTGATTTTAGAATGCTGTGTTACTTTTATTGTTGTTAGCCGTTCTGTGCCCGGCTTCGGCTGGGAGGGCAGGATATAAATTATTATTATTAATAATAAGAATAATAAAGTCCTGGATCTTCCAATATTCAGGTTCCTCGGATGTTCTGGGATTGTGAGATGGGGAGAAAAAACTTCCCTCTGTCTCCACATTTTGCTTACGACATGTTAACAGGGGTTCTGGGGACTATGGCATCGGAATGACAGAGGAGCCTCTGAGCTGCCCTTCTACTTTGTAATGAATGAAGCAGCGGCACGGCGGCATCCTCTCCTCTCCAAAAATATAAGCAACCTGTCAGGTAGAGTAAATGAGGCCTTCAAGGCACTAAGTGCTCTCCAGACAGTCCCCATAAGTCACCAGTCAAAAGACACCATCAGCGGAGCAAAATGAAAGGGATGTGATGAAGCCTGGGCTTTTGGCTTTGAAGAACACCCGACCTGAGCCAAATCAGCCGCACATCTGACTCTTGGAATAGTAAAAACAAGGCGCTCCAGCCACCCCCAACACTTGGGTCCGGCCCTACCCTTAGGCAGAGTGAGGTGATTGCCTCGGGTGGCAAATTCTGGGGGAGCAAGGACCAAAGGTTTTGGTGGGCAGAGCTGTAAGTGTTTTTCAGTCTTAAGTTTGGTTCTCTTAATGTCCACATTCATTTGCAATTGATTTGGTTTTTTAAAGAATTCATCGGCACATTTTAATGGATGCTTTTGGAGAACAAATATTGTTGTTTCTATTTTCCTATGAAATTGTTTCTAGGCCACCTTTCGGGGCACTAGCCCACCCAAGGTGGTTCCCAACATTATTATAAATAAAAATAATCAAAGCTGATGAGGGCTGCCACATTTAACAGTGATTAAAAAAACAACAGATGGGGGGAGGGGCAGTCTTATTGAAGAAGATGCAATTTGAAAAAATCGTATCTGAAGAAGATACGAAAAAAATGCAATTTGAAAAGGTATCTGAAGAAGTGTGCATGCACACGAAAGCTCATACCAAGAACTAACTTAGTTGGTCTTTAAGGTGCTACTGGAAGGAATTTTTTTATTTCAATTTGAAAAAGTGTGGCTTACTGTACCCTGCTTGAAAATCCACACCAAGGGGAGAGAATTCCATCACTGAGCAGACCGTTCTGGGCTACAAAGACCAATGTCCTGACTTTGTAGAGGGGAGCTGACTATGATTTCTTTTCATAGTATCAGAAAATCATCCAATTCACTAAGGCTGCATTCGCATGACTGCTGATTCCATTTTCACGACATTTCCATAACTGTTGATTTCAGCGTTATATCTGAGCTTTCATACGATGGAAAAGCCACTTCCAGAAATACAGGAAAGTCCAGCACTCATTTCCATATTGCTTATAATATCTGGAAGCAAATTATATGGAAATAAGCATTAAACGTGCCCCATATTCTGCTATATTTCTGGAAGAGGTTTCTATGTCCCGTGAAAGCTCAAATGAAATGGAGAAACTCAGTTAGCGAAATGCCATGAAAGCAGAATAAACTGCCTTGTGACTGAGGCACTAATTCAGTTTTGTAAACAGCCACTCCCCCAGTCAACTACAACAAGCAGAAATCATAACCAGGTTACTGCTTGCTTCTTCTTTTCAAATTTTTATTCTAATTCTTTTTCTTCTTATTTTATTATCCACACTTCCCCCTATTTTTTGACCAGAAAGGACCGACATGGGTCATTTATAAACATATTGAAATAAAATAGGAAAGTAAATTAAAGAAAGAAACATCTTACTTATGAAAGTAAAATAAAGAAAGAAACAACAAAACATTGATATATTTATTTGCTGGGCTCCCTGATTGGCTGGAACTGGCTGCACTGTGATCCCTGATTGGTCGGGATCACCCAACCAGGGAGAAGGAGGAAGCAGCAGCAAAAGTTCAGAATGGAACAAAAGCAAAAGCAAGAGACAGAATTGAATTTCAGATTCTGAATGTTTGGCAATCATTATTTTTGAGCCCAAATCCAAACCAGGGGAATATTTGACGTAGTCCTCATAAGGATGTGAGCTGTAGAGAGAAGACGTTTGCAAACCAACCAAACAAACAAACAAACAAACAAACAAACAGGGAAGGAAAAGAGGCTGGATTTCAGAATACCCGGCAAAACTTTTACGATCCATTCCAAACCAAAAGCTTTCATTTGCCTCCCATATGCCATATTTTTCACTCTATAGGACGCACCCGACCATAGGACGCACCTTGTTTTAGAGGGGGAGAACAAGGGGGGGGGGAATTTTCCCCTCTCTGCTCAGCGCCCCTTCAGCGAAGCGACAGGAGAAACAGAGCCCCTTCCCAGCTTCAGCTAAAGGAACCCGAAGACTTCGGAGCGCAGTGCGAGGTCCCGCTGCGCTCCAAAGGCTTCAGGCGGCTATCCCTGAAGCCTGGAGAGCAAGAGGGGTCGGTGTGCCCTCTGTGCTTCGGAGGCTTCGGAGGCTTCGCGTTGCTATCGCTGAAGCCAAGGAGCCTGCATTCGCTCCACAGGATGCACACACATTTCCCCTTAATTTTTGGAGGGGGCCTTTAGAGCGAAAAATATGGTAACCGCTCAAAGGAGATGTTACCTCTATCTTCTTCCTTCTCTCGTACGTTCCTGCCCTTGAGAGCTCTACTCCAAGTCCCGCCGTAGTCCCCTATCTTGCTCCTCGCCGCTGTATCCTTGGAAGGGCTCTTAAACCAAGAGCCATACCTCCGGGCCACTGTCAACGATTCCGGTGTCTCTTTAATCTCCCGGCCAAGTTGTAGCGTCACCAAAGACTGGGCTTCCATCCCATTCCCGGGCCCGTCATTGGCCCTGGGTACATTCTCCGTGACTCTCACCTCTCCGGTGAAGCTAGCATGGAGGAACACCAAACTCCCAGCCGTCAGGTAGAGGGCAATCAACGTGAAGAAGCGGATGGGTTTCCGCCGAAAATACCGCTGGAACTTTAGCAGGAGCTTGGCCATACCGGTTTCATTACGTTCCTTGACTGGGCACAAATCTGCAACGGGCAGAAAGGCTCCAGCTCTGAGCTTGCCCAGGAATTCCCAAGCAGGCAGAATAAATTGTGGTGGATGTCAAAGGCCAAAACAGAAGGGAGATGGTGTGCTAGTGTTGATGGATCAAATGCGGCATTTTGACATATTGGGTGCCCCAAACACCCCACGATTCTAATGGTCGCCCAGGCCTAGACTTGGAAAGGTGTATTGTCTTATTATAGAGATCAGTCTTGCTCTGAGATAAGGTGGTGCTTTCTCAAAGCATCGTTTTCTGTTGGCGCCTTTGCCTCCCCTTCACATCCCCTCAGAATCTGGCCCACAGATTCCATCGACGGAGGGATCATGTTTGGGAGAGTGATGTGTTCCGAAAGCCGTTTGAAATCTACTGGATCCCCTTTGCTGATGGGATGGGTTGTTTTGACGTCACACCTCAAACAGAAGTGGCAGGAGGGACTCCCCTTTCAGGCGAAGAATGGCGACATATCCAAGGACTTCCTAGGAATAAAGGAACCGCTGGGAACTTTGAGAAACAAACCTCCGCTCACTGCGGCAGCATCCAAACGAGAACGCTCTACCTGGAAATCAAAGAGGAGAAAACGTGTCAGGAAGAGAGAGCAGGAGGATGAATTATACGCTGGAGGCTGGAAACCAGCGAGTGGCTGCTTATTATATGAAGCAGGGAACTTCAACCAAATTCATCTCTGGAGCTCCTGGTTCTGTTGCCTGTTTTTCTTCCCCTCTCAAGGCTAAGCTACACATAAAATTGGGAGTATACCTGTTGGCATCAAAAGGATTGTGCAGGTAAAGGGGAAGCTTTTGTTTCATTGCCTGAACTCTCCCCACAAGAGTTCTCATAACAGAAGTGAGTTGGGCTAGGAGAAAGAAAGGACTTCTGGGACAACATGCGATTTATGTGTTTGTTTTCTTGATTTACTATGTTTAAATGCTACCTTCTTCTCTGAGGAACTCCAGGTGGCACACATGGTCTTCCCCCTCCTCATTAAACCCCCATAATTTAATCCCCATTACTGGAGGGCATCTACCCTCCCTCCCCTCCCAGTTTACCACCCCTAGGTCTCAGGATTGGGCCCTGAACTCTCAGTCTGGGGTGCTCTTGATACCCCCATTCACTGCTCAGGTAGTCTTTTGAATGTGTAGTGGCAGGTACAGCTGTGGCAGGAAGGTAAATGGCGTTTCCTTGCGCTCTGGTTTCTGTCATGATGTTCCATTGCGCCAGAAGCAGTTTAGTCATGCTGGCCACATGACCCGGAAAGCTGTCTGTGGACGAACACCGGCTCGCTCAGCCTGAAAGCGAGATGAGCGTCGTAACCCTGTAGTCGCCTTTGACTGGACTTAACTGTCCAGGGCAGAGGCGGACTAGCCGCCCACGGTGGCACCCGCGGCGAGTGGCCCGGGGGGTGCCACCCGCCACAAGCATCCTAGGGGGGCACGGCGATGTCACCCCCCTCAGGATGACACCCGGGGTGGACCACCCCCACTGCACCCCCTTCCTCCGCCTGTGGTCCAGGGGTCCTTTACCTTTTACCTTTATATATTCTGTAATCAATGAATGAAAAGTCTGCATATGGAGTACAGGGGGTGGCAGTGAGAGGACCGTTTGGGCAGCACAGATCCTGCGTGCGCCCAAACCACCACATCACTCCCAGAAGAGACGCATGGCTCGAGTGCGCTGCAGGCCCTGTAGTGAGTAAGGTAAAGGTAAAGGGACCCCTGACTGTTAAGTCAAGTTGGAGACAACTCAAGTTGCGGCGCTCATCTCGCTTTACTGGCCGAGGGAGCAGGCGTACAGCTTCATGGGGCCAGCATGACTAAGCCGCTTCTGGCGAACTAGAGCAGCGCACAGAAACGCCATTTACCTTCCCGCCGGAGTGGTACCTATTTATCTACTTGCACTTTGACATGCTTTTGAACTGCTAGGTTGGCAGGAGCAGGGACTGAGCAACAGGAGCTCACCCCGTCCTGGGGCTTCGAACCGCCGACCTTCTGATCGGCAAGTCCTAGGCTCTGTGGTTTAACCCACAGCGCCACCCGTGTCCCATTACCACCCGGCATTTTGTCACCCCCCTCAGTGGTGACACCCGGGGCTGCCCGCACCCACCACACACCCCTTCCTCTGCCCCGTCTCCTGGGCAACCCAGAACTTCCATATACACTGCTCAGGCTTGTGCTCAAGGTGCTGCCGACAGCAGTTTGGCTTCACCCCCGGAGGTGCACGCCATTGTCTCTCGAGACAGACAGGTGCCGATCACAATAAAATGAACCTGGACTGTAGAGACCTTGGCTCAAACCCTCAAACCCGTACTCCTTGAGAGACGGGATTATCCCATTAGCCAGATTATCCATACAGTGGTACCTCAGGTTACAGACGCTTCAGGTTACAGACTCCGTTAACCCAGAAATATTACCTCGGGTTAAGAACTTTGCTTCAGGATGAGAACAGAAATCGTGCTCCGGCGGAGCCGCGGCCTCATTAGTTAAAGTGGTGCTTCAGGTTAAGAACAGTTTCAGGTTAAGTACGGACCTCCGGAATGAATTAAGTACTTAACCTGAGGTACCACTGTATTTTCAGTGCTTTTTTTCAAAAAAAAAAATGTTTAGGGGTACAGTGGTACCTCGGGTTAAGTACTTAATTCGTTCCGGAGGTCCGTACTTAATCTGAAACTGTTCTTAACCTGAAGCACCACTTTAGCTAATGGGGCCTCCTTCTGCTGCGCCGCCAGAGCACGATTTCTGTTCTCATCCTGAAGCAAAGTTCTTAACCTGAAGCACTATTTCCGTGTTAGAGAAGTCTGTAACCTGAAGTGTATGTAACCCGAGGTACCACTGTACTCTCATTTTTACTCAAGAAAATCACCATATTATAGTTCAAATCGAGGAAAATAAATACAGTAAATGTACAAAAGCACAAAGACTCACAACATGTTTAGGTGTATGTGTCTCCACAGAAAAAAAGCACTGCATATTTTCACCATTTGTTACATTTCTCCTTTCTGGATTTCTACGTAACTTTTCAAGCTGTCAGGCTAATTCTCCCATTTCTTTACTTTTTGCAAGCCCTTCCACATGTGGGAGAAGATTTCTATTTGGTCCACGCTTATTATGTGTATTTTGCTCCGCGACAAAACGAATTGCAGAGGTGGAAGTAAAGTTTACTCTGTTCTGGGCTGCTTCACCCCAGAAATGTTTATTGAGTGGAAAAAGCAACTCTTTGGTGTGTGTGTGAAAAGAAGTTTTAGTTTTAACACCTCAAAGAGCTGTTTAACTAACTGTGACTCATTTCACTCTTAAATAGAGACACACAGGATGGAGGGAGGGGGTGGGGAAGCATTTTGATACCACAAAGACTGCGAAGGGGCCCACTTGTGTTGGGCCTCCCTGTAATTTCCCTGCAAACACCCAAACTGAAAATTAAAGTTAACCACTGCCAGAATTTAAAAGGGCAATATGGATTCCGCAGCTCATCTGGGAAAGGGGGGGGGGGGAACACACCCAGACAGCTTTCTCTTTCCACATGAAACACAGCAACTGTCTCAAGGACTCAATAAATCAACAGGAGGCTCTTTTTCCACCCTTGCAATCTCCTGTTCCCTGTCCTCAAACAACTTTTCAGGCAGGAATTCCACAGATGCAGCTTTCCCCATCTCTGCATCGCCCTGCAGGGAATAGCAGCACCTGTTGAATTTATATCTTTTAAAAGACATCTGAAGGCAGCCCTGTTTAGGGAAGCTTTTAATGTTTGATGCATTACTGTATTTTAATATTTTGTTGGAAGCTGCCCAGATGAGCAGGGAATAAATTATTATTATTATTATTATTATTATTATTATTATTATTATTATTATTATTATTATTATTATATTTTCATGCAGATAGTAAAGACATTGTGCAGGAGAAGCTGTGGCTGCCCACATGTTGCTGGGCTCTGACTTTCCATCACCCTTGGCAATCTCTTAGTGTTGATTAGACAGACCTAGCTTACAGGGTTGTTGTCAACATTGTGACTGTACAACGGACACTCCCAGTGTTGTGAAAAGCCCTAAATAAATGCATAATTAGTAACATTTTTTCCCGTGTTCCATGGAAGAGACTCTGACGTTTGTAGTGGCGAACTCCAGCTCTGGGCATAGCCATTGTTTACCTTTATTCCTTTCTTTCCCACAAGAAAGAAAAGAAAAAATATGACAAATGTCCAAAAATAACCAAGAAGAAAATAAATGGAGAACATTGAATGCCATTAATTTAATAGGCCCAAATGTTCCACCATCTGTCTTGAGATGATTAAGTTTAAAATATCGCTGGTGTAGACGGCATGGAGTATAAATAAATGTTTTAATTCTGCTTCCTCGTGTAATTATTCAAACACATCTTGGTCTCTGAAGCGGGAAGTTTATTGCGACCAACTTCAGGGCCCTTTCGTTGTTCCAAGAGGGAGGGGGGATAGTTAACTGGCCTTCTAGAATCTTCCACTTCAACCTACACAAGAAAGGAGAGGAGGACTGGCAAACTCTGCCAGGGGTTTCTCTGAGTAACCAAACATTTAAGCCCCTGTGTTGCAAACAAATATCAGTAATATCCAAAGGGAACACGACGACCAAGTACAACAATGCGATGTCAATATAAACTCTTTATATAATCTATACAGAACATTCAACAAAGACATTTCCGACCTGGGAGGAGAGGGGGTTGCGGGCAGAAATCCCTCCCACATCCCACGCGGGGGCTGGCCATTGCCCCCGCGAGATTAGGGAATCCCCGGACGTGTTGGCGACCCGGCCCGCCAATCGGCGGACCAGGGAGGCGTGGCCTATTTAAGACTAGGCACGCCCGGGGACCGCCCTCTTTGCCCCTTTCCAGCTGAGCGGTTTTTGTTGTTGCTGCGCGGAGCCGTTCGAGCCCGCCTTCTGCCTCGTTCTCGGCTAACCTTCCCTGAGCTGAAATCACTGGCGAGACCACGGTCTCAGTTGAGCTGAAATCACTGGGTTTGGGAGGCCTGCCGGTGGAAAGAAGGCGGAAGGAGCGAGCGGCTGCGCTGGGATTTTCTCATTGATATTTGGTTGGGGGACATCATAGCAGGGATTAGGAATTGGATAAAGGCTTGAAGGTATTGGCTGCGAGCTTTGCTCGAGTGGCGGTTAGGCATTGGCAGGGGTCAATTGGTATGCAAATAAAGGGGGGAAGGAAACACCATCACCTTCCCCAAAAAGAAAAGGGTAGTCCGGTAGAGGACTCCAGGGGGCGTTGCCTTGTCCGAAACCTAGGGAGGTAAGGGCCTCCGGCACACCCCAGAGCGGTGACACCCGTTGGGATCCTAGTTGGCGTACTTCAACAGGACTCCCACGGCTTGTGGACAACCCTTCCCAGTCCCCATGCCGGGTAGTCGATAGGAGCCAATGCCTAAGGCCAATACCTTCCAATTCTGTAATCAATAAAGTTGTGGCCTTTTATGCCCATTAGCCTTAAATACTGTGTCCAGTGTCTTCATTTCACATGGGGGAGGGGACTTGCCACGCAATATGAAATATATGAAATATGCACTCTCTGCAAAACCAAATAAACAGAAATCTTCTATATCTCTGAAAGTCACAGAATATGCACTCTTGATGGATTCTCTTGAAAACACAGAACCAAATAAACATAAG
This sequence comes from Podarcis liolepis, assembly GCF_965112155.1. Taxonomy (NCBI): domain Eukaryota; kingdom Metazoa; phylum Chordata; class Lepidosauria; order Squamata; family Lacertidae; genus Podarcis; species Podarcis liolepis. The sequence goes on along the minus strand of NC_139561.1, from coordinate 10,061,655 downwards.
TCTTATAGGTCTCTGAAAGTCTTTGTGGGCTGTGCAAGTCTCTGAGAGAAGCAATGGGTCAGATTATTATCTGGAGAAAAACAAGCCATAAAACTTTGTTTTATGACATCCAGTGATTCCGGATATACCCACTGTTTCGTGGAATTCTTCTTCAGCACAGCAGAAGGATACAGAAATGCTTCCTAAACCCATCTATATGGTGAACAGAATTGTAGAACAACAATTGCTATGGAGCAGTGCTTGATTCGGTTTTGCGGGGGTTTCTCTGAGCCAGGCAGAGGTGCATGGAGTTGCATGGATGTGGACTTCACAATTTTCTCTGCTGCTGTGCAGTGGCAAAGCTGCATGCTCTGCTACCGGGGGTGGAGAGCAGGCGGGGGCGTGGCTGGCGCCCCCGGGGGTGGCGCACACCCCGGGGGCATGGCGTGCATCCCGGGTGCATGGCCCGCATTCGGGGGTGTGGCGTGCCACCTGTGGGGGCATGGCACCCAGCGAGCAGGGAGGTGCACAGCACGTGTTGGGGGCCCCGAAATGGCACCCTACCGGGATAGTGGTGCCAGGGACGGTCCACTCCCTCCGCACTCCCGTTCCTCCGCCAGTGTTGCTGTGCAACCAGAGACTGAACTGCCTCCAAAAGTGGCTGGCTCTCATTCCTTAGCTGTGACTCCTGCCAGGGCCGTATTACCCATAGGCGCTAGGGGTGTGGGGCACCCGGGTGCCGGGCTCTCAGGAGCGCCAGGCCGAGAGTCCAGGGCGTGAGAGTTGAGTCTGGGGAAGAGCCCGCCCGCCGGTCGGAACACCGCGGTGGGCTCTTCTGCTGCGGGTGGCTCTCCACCCCAACCCTCCATCCTCCTGCCCAGCGTCTGATGGTGGAGTCGCTGCACATGCGCTGTACATAGCGGTTTGCTGCCAGCGCAGTGATCCTCTGCTTGCGGCTGCAGCCGCGAATGGAGAATCCTCTACATGCGGCTACAGTGGTGCAATGGCTGCTCGTGCCACCACGAGCTGCCAGGGGGTGCCTTCTTGTCACCCCCTCCCCAGACATGGCACCCAGGGCGAACCGCCCCCTGCCCCCCCCTGTTGCCACGCCACTGCCTCTACGTCTGACCGCCCATCAGATCCATGACAGATTCTCAGATCACTGGCTCTCCTGGAGGAAGGAAACAATCTCAAGGGCAATAACTAGAGGTTGGTTAGGCATGGAACAGGCAGTGAAAATCACACTTCTCCACTCTGTCTCGGAGTGGCTAGGAGCCTGCCCACCCCTGCGCTCCCTGGGCTGCTCCTCCGCTGCTCTGGGAGAGACAGGGTGTGCGTGGCACCAATGGAGCTCCTTGCCAAGGACGCAAAGGAGCCTAGGTACGCCTCTGTGCCAGGCAGGGTCTCTTCCCTGGGGATCACAAAGAGGCGTGTAAGAGAGAGAGGGAGACAGGGAGTTCCCCAAGGCCTCCAATTGCCCACAGTGAGGAAGGATGCTAGATGGATTTTCTCCCTCCAGAATCTCAGACGCAGAATCCCACCCAAGCCCTCTCCCCTGGTAGGAGGAGAAGCAGAAGGAAGCATGTTGAAGCAATGCTCGTCTCTTGTTTTGCCTGGTTGCATAATTCCCTTTGTTTTAAATGCTACAGCCCGTCCTCAGCCAAGTGCCAGCTTTTGTTCTGTGGACCGGCAACGTGCCATTCAAGCGGTTTGTCTGGAGAGTAAATTACAGATATTCAGATGGGTAGTTTGCTTCTCTGCATCCTCTTTGTTGTGCAGCTGCCCTTCTCAAATGGGGGCCTGTTAGCCCGAGGAAAGAATGGGTTGCCATATTTTGAAGAACAAAAAAAGAGGACACATTTGCCGACTTTTATTTTTAATTACGGATCACTATGGTGACTCTCATTTACATACATACATACAGTGGTACCTCAGGTTAAGTACTTAATTTGTTCCGGAGGTCCATTCTTAACCTGAAACTGTTCTTAACCTGAAGCACCACTTTAGCTAATGGGGCCTCTCACTGCCGCCGCGCCGCCAGAGCACAACTTCTGTTCTCATCCTGAAGCAAAGTTCTTAACCCAAGGTACTATTTCTGGGTTAGCGGAGCTGTAACCTAAAGCATATGTAACCTGAAGCGTATGTAACCCAAGGTACCACTGTACTGTTCTTGTTGTTGTTGTTGTTGTTGTTGTTGTTGTTGTTGTTAATACCCCAACCATCTGGTTGGATCTCCCCAGCCACTCTGGGCAGCTCCCAAAAGAATATTAAATATACAGTGGTACCTCGGGTTACATACGTTTCAGGTTACAGACTCCACTAACCCAGAAATAATACCTCGGGTTAAGAACTTTGCTTCAGGATGAGAACAGAAATCGTGCAGCAGCGGTGCAGCTGCAGCAGGAGGCCCCATTAGCTAAAGTGGTGCTTCAGGTTAAGAACAGTTTCAGGTTAAGAACAGACCTCTGGAACGAATTAAGTACGTAACCAGAGGTACCACTGTACAATAAAACATCAGACATTAAAAACTTCCCTAAACAGGGCTGCCTTCAGATGTCTTCTAAAAGTCGGGTAGTTGTTTATCTCTTTGACATCTGGTGGGAGGGCGTTCCACAGGGTGGGTGCCACTACTGAGAAGCCCCTCTGCCTGGTTCCCTGTAACCTCACTTCTTGCAGGGAGGGAACCGCCAGAAGGCCCTCGGCACTGGACCTCAGCATCCAGGCTGAACGATGGGGGTGGAGACGCTCCTTCAGGTATACTGGGCCGAGTATGAAGAGCAGCCTACCGTACAAACATAAGGGTCACATCCTTTGCTCTGCCCACATTTTAAACAAGCACGCGGCCCCCAGAAGGTTCAACATGAAAGAATGTGGCCCTTGGGCTAATAAAGGTCTCCTGACCTTAATCGAAAACTGCACAGAACGAGGCAGAATTTTTGCATGGAGTAGATTAAGTACAGGATTCCATCTCTCGTGAAACTGGAGCTATGTTGCATTTTCCTGAACAGGAACCTTCACCTCCAAGGCCTTTTGAGGAAACAGAAAAGCTTTGGGAAGCAGGGCAAGTTTCAATGCCACTAAGTTCGCCAGGTGAACTTAAGGAAGTCACTCTATGGCTACCAGAGGGATTCAATCCTTGCGCATTCCCTTACAAAAGGACCTGATCCCACCCCTCTCAGACTTGCAACCCCCCCCCCCATTTCATAGTTCTCCCAATGGTGCAACTGAGCCTTCATCTGTATCAATGGCCTTCATCACATGAGAGACAGGGGAGGCTTGTTCTTTGTTGCTCCAGATCTCAGGAGAGGAAGGCAGTGGGTGGGAATTTCAGGAAAGCAGAATTTGATGAAGCATTTGGAGAAACCTCCCAAGAAAACCACTTCCGAACTTGAGAGGAGGCGGAGTTGCGGGCTTCACGCCCTCTCCACGTGCGCGGGGGCTGGCTCTCAGCCTCCGCGTGATTGAGGGAATCCCCGGCCGCATCATTGCGCTATATCACACTGGCGCGGCCGGGGATCCCCCTCTTTTGCTGCCACAGCTCATCAGGTTCCCACCCTCCCGCCCTTTAGGTTTTCCTTTTGACCTTGCTGTGGACCTTGGTTGGTCACTGTCAAGGGGCCTGGTGGGATTTTTTTCCACTTGGCAAATTGGCACCAGCCACTTGGTTTTTCGCCTACCTCATAGCAAATGGTCACAACTTCCTCGGCATTGGCAGTTAGGCATTGGTAGCGGTATTGTCATGTAGATGAAGGGGGGGGGAGGAAGCGCCATCACCTCCCCCGAATATTGAAGGGTAGTCCGTTAAAGGATTCTGGGGGGGTGTGGCCCTGTCCGAAGCCTATGGAGGTGAGGGCCTAAGGCACGCCCCTGAGCAGTGACCCCGGGGGAGTTCCTAGTTGATGTGCAGGTCTCCCCCTACTGGTGGTTAACCCTTCCCGGTCTTCAAGCAAATGGGCTGAAGCCATAGCTGTCAACTTACAGATTTGAAAATAAGGGACCAGCAGCCTCGAAAATAAGGGATCAGCAGCCAAAATAAGGGATTTTCAGAACACAGGTATGTTCGACTTCTGAGCCCCTCCGAGCCAAAGGCAGAAAGCCCAGCCAGCAGCCAAACAAAGCCTCAAGCGGTGGTTCCCACAGCGCAGCAACCCGGCAAAGGGGATGCAGCAAGGAAAACCACCGTCACCTCTCTGCTGGGAAGCGCTGAGCAAAGGCAAGTCCCCAGGCAATGCAGCTGATTTGATCGGCACAAGGCATGCAAGCTCCACCCCCCCAGTCATTCTTAGACTACTTATTGGGTGAGCAACGCAGCCAAGCAACACAGCTGGAGCCTCCCTCATCCCTAGCTGACAGGGAGGGAGGGAGAGGAGCTGTTTCCTTTGAAACCCAGGAAATTTAAGGGACATCATCAATAAGGGACAGCAGCGGGACACGGTGCTGGGATAAGGGACTTTCCCGCCAAATAAGGGACGGTTGACAGCTATGGCTGAAGCCGGATAGTCGGTTAGGACCAATGCCTAAGCCAATACCGCTCATTCCTGTAACCAATAAAGCTGTGGCCAATTTTAGCCCATTAACCTAGATAATTATGTGTCTTTATTCCCACCGGGGGGAAGCCGGAACTCGCCACGCAACTGTCTAAGGATGGGGCAGGCTGCCTTAGGAGCTGGTGGGCTCTTCTTGGCTACAGGCTGGAGAGCGGTCCATCAGGGATCAAGCAAGAAGATGGACCAGACGGGCCGCCAAGTGCCCTCTCAAATCTTTAATGTCAACAAACCAGATGCTGGAGACCAGGAGGAGAGGACCACCCCTCCTGCCTTGCTTTTGAGAGCACTTCCCAAAGGCTGGAGATCGTTAGACAGCAAAGTAAGAGACTCTTGGCCTGGTCTGGCAAGCTGCCTAGATTTCAAGAATCAAAGAGACTTGCTGCATCAAAGCTAAATTCACAGGGAACAGAACCAACAAGCTCCTGGCAGATGTTTCTGGGAGCACACAAGCTGAGCACAGAAGGCAATGGGCACCTCCACTGATTTCATGCCAGCATCATGACCTTGTCGATATCAGCATGATATCTCTACTGCACAGAATGGATGGTTATAATAGGAGGCACTATTTAACTGTCTTCTGTCAATCCGCCATCTTTGATTTGAAATATTTCTTTAAAAAAAATTTTTTTATTCAAAATTAAAACAAAACATATTATCCAGAAACATATCATCCTTATTCCACCACCCCCCATTTTTCCTCCCTCCTCCCATCCTCCCACCCTCCCACACAAACCCCACCCCACCCCCCGACTTCCCTCAGTTCCTGTCTTTGGTTTCTCTGAGACTGCTGTTTTCTGCATGTTACAAAGTTGTATAGATCCTCAAACTATTTAGCTGATTATTATCAATAAAAAGTTTGTGAATGTTTATTCAAAGCCAGCCAAGGAGTCCAGTTCGCTTTGTTGCGTCTTCAAATACTTGGTAAAGGGTTCCCATTCATCTTTAAATTCAGTTATCCTTGTCCTGTAACTTATATGTCAGTTTTGAAATATTTCTAATATTTCAAACTTTCTCAGCAGATCCTAGTGCGACTAAGATTCAGTGGGAATAAAATTCACACAGCACCGGAATGCAACTTGAAAACAAAAGAATACAAGACAACAAAATGAAAACAGAAAAGGGATCAAAAACAGAACAAAAACTTAAATTCTAAAAAGAAAGAACTAACGACAACAAAAATACCTGGGCGCATATATATATATATATAGAGAGAGAGAGAGAGAGAGAGAGAGAGAGGTAAAGGGACCCCTGACCATTAGGTCCAGTCGTGACCGACTCTGGGGTTGTGGCGCTCATCTTGCTTTATTGGCCAAGGGAGCCGGCGTTTGTCTGCAGACACTTTTTCCGGCTCATGTGGCCAGCATGACTAAGCCGCTTCTGGCAGCGTATGGAAACTCCGTTTACCTTCCCGCCAGAGCGGTACCTATTTATCTACTTGCACTTTGACGTGCTTTTGAACTGCTAGGTTGGCAGGAGCAGGGACCGAGCAATGGGAGCTCACCCCATCACGGGGATTCGAACCGCCGACCTTCTGATCAGCAAGCCCTAGGCTCTGTGGTTTAACCCACAGCACAACTGCCCCTCCTGTAGCTTCTGGCAACTGGTATTCAGAAGAATTACTAACTCAAACTGTGGAGGCAGAGCCATCGTGGCTAGTGGCTATCGAAAGCCTTCCCCATGAATTTGTCCTATCCTTTTTTAACGCCTTCCAAGTTAGTGGCATTCACCGCCTCCCTGTGGGAGGGAGTTCTGCAGTTTAACTCTGGGCTGCGTACATAAGTCCTTTCTTTTCTCCTCCTCAATCTCCCAACATTTGACTTCATTAGATGGTCGTGAGTTCTCATGTCATGAAAGAGGGATTCTTTAGCTGCGATTCCTGTGTTGCAGGGGGCTGGACTCACCTTCCAACTCTAGATAGAGAGCCAGTGTGGTGTAGTGGTTAAGAGCGGTGCAGTGGCGTAGCGTGGGGGGTGCAGGGGGGGCCAGCTGCACCGGGCGCAGCATCTGGGGGTTAGGGTTAGGGGCGCAAATCCACAGGTTAGGGGGCACAAATTACTTAGCTTGCCCCAGGTGCTGACAACCCACGCTACGCAGTGGCGTAGCGTGGGGGGTGCCAGGGGTGCCGGCCGCACCGGGCGCAACATTTGGGGGGGCGCAAGTCCAGAGGGAAGGGACAAGCAATCGAGGCTTGGTTGGGGTGGGGGTCGTCGTCTCCGCCACTGCTTCTGTTTCCCACGCGCCGCGCTGAGGCGAGCTGGGCGCGGGCTGGCCATGCAAGCGCGGCGCCTGGCCAAGCGCTCCAGCCTGGGGAGCCGGCGCCTTAGCGCCTCGCCGTCAGCCACGCAGCTGTTGCCCAAGCTCGACAACTCGTGGAGGCCGCCCTGGCGGGAGGGCTCTGTGGCCGCCCTGGAGGAGGAGGACGAAGAGGAAGACGTGGTAGTCGACGTGGAGGAGGAGGACGACGCCGACGAGGCGGAGGCGGGCGGCGGAGGAGCGGGAGGCAGCGGTAGCCCGCCGCCACCGGCGGAGCACGCCGGGCCGGGCAAGGGCCATGTGGCCGCCCGGGGGAGCCTCAAGGTGCGTCGGCATCGCTGGGCGGGAAAAGCGCCGTCGAAGCCGCCGCCTGCCTGGGCCGGTGGGGTCGTCGTTCGTTGCTCTAGTCTCCAGGCTGCGTTCCGGAGGGGCTTCGTAGGGCGACCTCTTGGAAGTTTCGCGGGAGGCGGGCCTCGCTTGCGCCCCCACACCGGGCACAACATCTGGGGGGGGCGCTCCACGGGTTAGGGGGTGCAAAATCCACAGGTTAGGGGGCGCAAATTACTTGCATTGCCCCGGGTGCTGACAACCCACGCTACGCCACTGACGCTACGCCACTGGAGCAGTGGACTCGTAATCTGTTGAACTGGGTTCGATTCCCCGCTCCTCCACATGCAGCTGCTGGGTGACCTTGGGCTAGTCACACTTCTCTGAAGTCTCTCAGCCTCACTCACCTCACAGAGTGTTTGTCGTGGGGAAGGAAAGGGAAGGAGATTGTTAGCCGCTTTGCGACTCCTTTGGGTATTAATAAAGCAGGATATCAAATCCAAACTGTAGATAGGGAGAAAAACGTCTCTCTGTCCCCTTTCTTCACGCCACACATCTTTTTATACCCTTTGACCGTGTTGCCTTTTCCCCTTTCTCTCAAATCAATTGTGTTGGTCCTGGACCGGGAAAAGAAGCAACATTAGCCCCGTGTTCGGCAAGAAAGGGTGCTGAGGTCAGGATCTTTGAGAACAAACCCCTTGCTTGCTTCATTAAGCAGGCTGCTTAGCCACCTGCGGAACGAAGAAGCCTGAATTGGGTTAGTCCGATAGGTGCTAGTTTCAGCATGAAATAACATCCCCTGGCGTGCTTAAGAATGCTGCATTCTTCACTTGCAAGATGATATTCCGGTGGAACAAAACGGCCGGGCAAAGGAGAGTCCAACATCGCAGACCAAGATACCTTTATTGCTAAGCAGCTGTGCATTTACTTACAGATCAAAAGGAAAACTGTGCTCTGAGTGTGCCGGGTAAATCACTGCCCCTCTGTATTCTGCCTTGCATGCAAATCATCGAATCACAGAGTTGTAGAGTTGGAAAGGGATCTAGTCTGACCCCCTAAGGATGAGGATGGTGCTGTGGTCTAAACCACTGGACCTCTTAGGCTTGCCAATCAGAAGGTCAGTGGCTCAAATCCCCACGACAGGGTGAGCTCCTGTCGCTCTGTCTCAGCTCCTGCCAACCTAGCAGTTTGAAAGCACACCAGTGCAAGTAGATAAATAGGTACTACCGTGGCGGGAAGGTAAACGGCATATCCATGCACTCTGGTTTCTGTCGCGGTGTCCCATTGTGCCAGAAGCGGTTTAGTCATGCTGGCCACATGACCTGGAAAGCTGTCTGTGGACAACCACCGGCTCCCTCGGCTTGAAAGTGAGATGAGCGCCGCAGCCCCATATTTGCCTTTGACTGGACTTAACCATCCAGGAGTCCTTTACCTTTTCACCTTTAGTCAAACCCCCTGCAATGCAGTTAAAGAATCCCTGACTGATGGTCATACAACCCTCTGCTTAATAAGCAGAAGCTGTGTAATAAGCTTCACCAGGTTCAGTGGATCTGATCTCAGATTTGCACTCAGGTTGATTTCTAATAAGATTGGCACTGTGGACTCTTCTTTTGGGCATAGCTAAGGGGGCAGACGGGAACACGGGTGGCACTGTGGTCTAAACCACAGAGCCTAGGGCTTGCCAACCAGAAGGTCAAAGGTTTGAATCCCCACAACGGGGTGAACGCCCATTGCTCGGTCCCAGCTCCTGCCAACCTAGCAGTTCAAAAGCACGTCAAAGCAGAGGATATCTTGCATGTTCAATGGAGAGCAGATGAAGCCCAGATTCTGCGTGTGTCCATCAGCTCCTTCCTGGAGCATCTCTCCTTGGTGGTGGAAACTATGGACCTGTTTGGGCCTCCTGTGGCTTGATGAGATGGTTGCAACAGGAAGCTTCCCCATAGTCTTGGCTGGACTCTGGACTTGCCCATGGGCTACTGATGTCAGAGGAGGCACTGAACATGCCATCCTTAGAGCCAAGATATTGCTTTGTGTTCTGTAGCCAGCAGGGAACTCTTTGGTCTCGGATACTCTTGGACATTGATAGATTTTGGGTGCTGAGAAGCAGGCAAGTCTGGGACTGTATTGATGTAATATAAAGTACATAGAATCTGGAGCTTTAATAAATTGTCCATTGTGCTTTAAAAAGAAAAGCACATCAAAGTGCAAGTAGATAAATAGGTACCACTCTGGTGGGAAGGTAAACGGCATTTCCGTGCACTGCTCTGGTTTGCCAGGAGCGGCTTCGTCATGCTGGCCACATGTCCTGGAAGCTGTCTGTGGACAAACGCCAGCTCCCTCAGCCAGTAATGCGAGATGAGCGCTGCAACCCCAGAGTCGGTCACGACTGGTACCTTTACCTTTTTACGGGGGCAGACATGTTGAGTTCCTGCACTTTGAAATTGACCTCTACACCACTGGACTTTTAACCAGAACCATGCAGAGTTTGAAAATATGAAAATGACCCTGACACAACAAAAACTACATTTTTAATGTTTCAACTCTTTTGCTTAAAAAAGGGTGTGCGGTCCATCAAGTATTGCACCCCTGAAGTGCACCTGTGGTTTTGTTGTTTAGTCGTTTAGTCGTGTCTGACTCTTCGTGACCCGCCGGACCAGAGCACGCCAGGCACTCCTGTCTTCCACTGCCTCCCGCAGCTTGGTCAAACTCATGTTGGTAGCTTCGAGAACACTGTCCAACCATCTCGTCCTCTGTCATCCCCTTCTTGTGCCCTCCATCTTTCCCAACATCAGGGTCTTTTCCAGGGAGTCTTCTCTTCTCATGAGGTGGCCAAAGTATTGGAGCTTCAGCTTCACAATCTGTCCTTCCAGTGAGCACTCAGGGCTGATTTCCTTCAGAATGGAGAAGTTTGATCTTCTTGCAGTCCACGGGACTCTCAAGAGTCTCCTCCAGCACCATAATTCCAAAGCATCCATTCTTCGGTGATCAGCCTTCTTTATGGTCCAGCTCTCACTTCCATACATCACTACTGGGAAAACCATAGCTTTAACATGTTGCTCAAGTCATCCAATAAGCAGGGAGTTGAACCCATCACTAAGTCATCTTGCTGGCCCCCAGCCTTGGACATTCAGAGTTACTGCCCTGAACAGTTTAGTCATCACGGCTGAGAGGTGATTGACAAGGTGCCCTCATGGAAGGCACACAGAAACAGGCCTCTGGGGAGTCAAATCCCCGCAATTTGATGAACTTCAGGAAGGGAGGGATTAGGGAAGAGGAAGAAGTGCAGTTGGGTTCACATGTTAATGAACAAAAACGAGGGTGGCTCCTGGATTATTTTACATCCTCCCCTTGCTCTTGAGCTTGTGATTCTGGGAATGGTGGACTGATGTTTGCCACCACTGCTGCAATTCTGCCATGTACAAAGTTCGCTTTTCTGCATTTTTAAGTACAGAGGTACCTTGGTTCTCAAACGCCTTGGTACTCAAACAATTTGGAACCCAAACACTGCACTGCAAAGTGTGTGTTCCGATTTGCGAATATTTTTCAGAAGCTGAGCGTGCTCCGTTTTGAGCGTTACGCCTCCAATTTGAGTGCCAATTTGAGTGTTACGCTGAGGTCTGTCTGTTTTTGCTATTTAATTTGCATTTTTGTTTCTGTGACTTCCTTGTTGTTTTTGTGACTGTGTGGAACCCAGTTCAGCTATTGATTGATTGATTGATTGATTGATTGATTGATCGATTGACTGATTGACTGATTGACTGCAGTACATTGTTTATTGCTTTTATTTTATGGATCAATGATCTCGTTAGATAGCAAAATTCATGTTAAGTGGCTGTTTTAGAGGTTGTTTCATCCAATTTGCATTACTTTCTATTGGAAAGCGCACCTTGGTTTTGGAATGGACTTTTGGAAGGGATTAAGTTTGAGAACCAAGGTACCACTGTACAGTATTCCTCTCTGGGGTCAAAGGATGGAGCACTCTATGGTAGCACTCTATGGGAGTGCCATTGCTCTGTAGCTCTATTGACTAGCTTGAATATGCGATTCTCCCCTTACGTAATATAATCGTTTGAACTTTGCTGCTTCATTTTGGTTTCACTGCCTGGGAAACTGATAAGAGGACGGGAATGAGAGACGGGAACTGTTTCAACCTGGAAACTGAGCGTTAACCCAAAGCCTTTCTTTTAGGAACATTAGGTGCCGAAATCCCAAGGGAGAAGAAAATACTATTTATGTATGCGACCACGGCTGCGCGGATGTTATTGGCCCAGAGGTGGAAAGAAGATAAAGTCCCAACCAGAGAAGAATCGCAGATTAAGTTGAAAGATTATGCTGAAATGGCAAAAATGACCGGAAGAATCAGAAATTGGTGTTGTAACATCATCACCTCATTTCATGTTTTACATGTGCGCAATTTGTTGTTGTTTAGTCATTTAGTCGTGTCCGACTCTTCGTGACCCCATGGACCAGAGCACGCCAGGCACTCCTGTCTTCCACTGCCTCCCGCAGTTTGGTCAAACTCATGCTGGTCGCTTCGAGAACACTGTCCAACTATCTCATCCTCTGTCGTCCCCTTCTCCTTGGGCCCTCCATCTTTCCCAACATCAGGGTCTTTTCCAGGGAGTCTTCTCTTCTCATGAGGTGGCCAAAGTATTGGAGCCTCAGCTTCAGGATCTGTCTTTCCAGTGAGCACTCAGGGCTGATTTCCTTAAGAATGGATAGGTTTGATCTTCTTGCAGTCCATGGGACTCTCAAGAGTCTCCTCCAGCACCATAATTCAAAAGCATCAATTCTTCGGCAATCAGCCTTCTTTGTGGTCCAGCTCTCACTTCCATACATCACTACTGGGAAAACCATAGCTTTAACTATATGGACCTTTGTTGGCAAGGTGATGTCTCTGCTTTTTAAGATGCTGTCTAGGTTTGTCATTGCTTTTCTCCCAAGAAGAGCAATAAGCACTAGCAATTCCTGCTGATTAAGGTCTGATTCCCACCGTCTTCTGTTACGTTGTGTTAGTGTGCATGTTGGGAACCTGTGCTACGTGGAGCCATTTGCACCATGTAGCAACTTACGTTCTAGCTTTGAGCTGTATCTTTTTGATTCACATATTAGCTGTATTTCTGCCCCAGTGGGGGGCAGAAACTTGCAAAATCATCAGTTCCATAAAGTAGCAGGCTATCATATTCTATTAGAAGCACACTCAAGGATTTACATTATCACATTTATTGTGGCCCTTTGGGCCACCACTACATTGGGAAAACCAAAATTTTAATAAGGAATGGGGAAAATTTATAATTAATCTTAAAAACCATTGTAAACAGCTGAAACCGTGAAGTAGGATTGGAACAACACTTGTAGTTTAATGGTGAATTTTGGACATAATGGAGATGCAAAAGATTTGGATGATCATATAAGATGCAGGAGGAAACAATTACAGTAGGACCCACAAAGGAAGTCCGGGAGATTCCTTGAAATCTTGTTTTTATTTGTATGTTGGATATGTGATTGTAAAACTTTAATCTGAAAAACCAAATAAATAAATTTATACACTGTATTAAAAAAGGAAACTGAGCGTTGTGCATGCCAGTCTACACTGTAGGAAATTTAGGAACTCGTTCCCAGTGCGTGAGTCCATTGCATTGTGCCATTTTGTGTGGTAGTTCCTAAGGGGCGGGGGCGTGTTCATGAGGATGTTTCTTTAAATTGGAAAAAAAGCAAATTGCTGCAGAAATGTGGAGAACTGAATTGAGGATTAGAACAACAAGAAGCTGAGAGAGAAATTGAGGCATCTTTCCATCCCTCGTTCAGAGCCAGCCAATTACCGGTGGCTCCTGACGAACTTGCCCAGTTAATCTGACTTGGTACAAAGTAGGAGATAAGTCCTGCTCATCATTGCCACAATGTTCTGCCTTTAGACTCCCGCAAAGGTCAAGCCAGAGTTGTGCTGACAAGCGATTAATTCCCCCTCCTCCCCACCACAGCCAACGAGGCTCTCGCCGTTGAAGGAGACTGATTCAACCTCGCCTCTAAAAAGTGCAGGATCGCCTTGGGCGGACACACCAGCTTCTTCTCTGGCTCCAGAGACTTCAGATTAAGTATGCTCCTATGATGGCGTCAGCCAAGGGGTGGAAAGGCATCTTATTATCTTCTGTTTGCAATATAATTCTTACAAACACGAACATACCAGAAACTGCAAGCATTTTTACAAAGGAGCCAAACTGTTTTGGCTGATGCATTTCTGTCAAAGAGCAGACACACACTATCTTTTCTTTTCTTTTTAACATGATTTTTATTAAGTTTTCCATATTTCATTACATTTCCATATTAAAAATCAAAAGTCCATAACTTAAGACCTTGCTTAAATAAAGCATCAGCCTCCTTATCTCTCTCTAACTGACTTCCACACAACTTTACCAATTTCTCACATTTCTATATCCACTTTTTTACCTTATATCAATCTTTTAACATTCACCTTCTTCTATGTAAATCAGCTCCTTGTTTTCCCATTACCAAACATTTCAACTCAAACCTACAAACGTTTTCAACTGTTTACAATTTTCTTTTCTTAAAGGTAAAGGGACCCCTGACCATTAGGTCCAGTTGTGGCCGACTCTGGGGTTGCGGCGCTCATCTCGCTTTATTGGCCGAGGGAGCCAGAGTACAGCTTCCGGGTCATGTGGCCAGCAGGACTAAGCTGCTTCTGGCAAACCAGAGCAGCGCATGGAAACGCCGTTTACCTTCCCACCGGAGCGGTACCTATTTATCTACTTGTACTTTGATGTGCTTTCAAACTGCTAGGTTGGCAGGAGCTGGGACTGAGCAATGGGAGTTCACCCCGTCACGGGGATTCGAACTGCCGACCTTCTGATTGGCAAGCCCTAGGCCCTGTGGTTTAGACCACAGTGCCACCCGCGTCCCCTGTTCTGGACCTACTGCCAATAAATTTCATTAGGTTCCAGTATGACAACTCCATTTCCTTCAGCCTCTTACAAGGAATGGTTGAGGGAGTTGGCCACATGACCCGGAAGCTGTATGTCGGCTCCCTAGGCCAATAAAGCGAGATGAGTGCTGCAACCCCAGAGTCGTCCACGACTGGACCTAACGTTCACCTTTCGGTCCAGAATAAACAAAAGGAAGATGTTTATCTGTGCATTGGTTTTATCAACCACTGCTCCTCCCAAAGGAGGCTGAGGTGTTCTATGGCAAAGATAAAACAACAAAGCCCACCAGTAAATAAAATACATGCAAAAACTTTAAAAATAATCCATAAAATATCAGAATAACTAGAAACACAGAAACACATGCTTTTGTTAGGCATTGGAAAACTGTGGCTGCCTGTCTTGCACTCAGAAGAAACTTGGTTCAATCCTTGCATCTCTGGCTGGGGGTTGGAATACGCTCAGCACTGAAAATTTGCCAGGCAACACATCCTGTAGAATTCTATCCATTATATATCTGTGCAATCAGAATGCATTTCAGGAGCTGAAAAGTCGAATTGAAAATTACGACCTTCGAGCCGTCTGGCCCAAAAAGCGCAACTCGGCATTCCTTTTTCAGGACTGTAACCCTGGTTTCGGTGACAGCAGCCATGAAATTAAAAGACGCCTGCTTCTTGGGAGAAAAGCAATGACAAACCTAGACAGCATCTGAAAAAGCAGAGACATCACCTTGCCATCAAAGGTCCGTATAGTTCAAGCTATGGTTTTCCCAGTAGTGATGTATGGAAGTGAGAGCTGGACCATAAAGAAGGCTGATCGCCAAAGAATTGATGCTTTTGAATTATGGTGCTGGAGGAGACTCTTGAGAGTCCCATGGACTGCAAGAAGATCAAACCTCTCCATTCTGAAGGATATCAGCCCTGAGTGCTCACTGGAAGGACAGATCCTGAAGCTGAGGCTCCAAGACTTTGGCCACCTCATGAGAAGAGAGGACTCCCTGGAAAAGACCCTGATGTTGGGAAAGATGGAGGGCACAAGGAGAAGGGGACGACAGAGGATGAGATGGTTGGACAGTGTTCTCGAAGCTACCAACATGAGTTTGACCAAACTGCGGGAGGCAGTGGAAGACAGGAGTGCCTGGCGTGCTCTGGTCCATGGGGTCACGAAGAGTCGGACACGACTAAACGACTAAACAACAAAACCCTGGTTTCAGGAGCCATTTGGTGTCTAGCTCATATACCTGAGTTTCTAACAGGTTTTCAGTTTCAGTCTGCTGAAAACCCATTTGGCGTTTGTTCCAATTCAGCAGTCAACAGCTGGTTTTCCCAGGGGACAAGTGGAAGGGTGGACAAGGCCTCAATAAGAGGCAGCTTCCTGTATTCCTATCAAGCCGTAAAGGCCTAGCTAAACAAAAACACCTTCAACTTTAAATGCAAGGATAGATAGATACCGTTTTCGGGGAAGGGCATGCAAGTGTTGAAAGTGTCCCTGAACCACCATAAAGGTAAAACGTTATCTAGAATGTATGATTTGTTGCTTGAATGGTACACAAAAGGATGGTGATTGTTTTCATATGTGGTGGACCTGTGACAAGGTGAAGAAAATTTGGGAGTTAATCTATAACGAGCTTAAAAAGATATTTAAGTACACCTTTCCCAAAAGACCGGAGGCTTCCTTGCTCGGTCTAATGGGAAGGGAGGTTAAAATAAAAGATCAGAATTTGTTTATGTATGCCACAGCCGCCACAAGATCTCTACTGGCCCGGAAATGGAAAACACAAGATATACCAACCATCAAGGAGTGGCAGGTGAAGATGACAGATTTTGCGTAACTTGCCAAATTGACAGGAAGGATCCGGGATCATGAGGACCAGAGACACAAGAATAATTGGAGTAAATTTATTGAGTATTTAAAGGAGAACTGCAAAAGTTTAAAGACACTAGCAGGACTGGAATAATACCTTCAATGTAAAATAGTAGAGATATAAGAATAAAATGATGCATGGAAGTGAGAGCTGGACCATAAAGAAGACTGATCGCCAAAGAATTGATGCTTTTGAATTCTGGTGCTGGAGGAGACTCTTGAGAGTCCCATGGACTGCAAGAAGATCAAACCTATCCATTCTGAAGGAAATCAGCCCTGAGTGCTCACTGGAAGGACAGATCCTGAAGCTGAGGCTCCAGTACTTTGGCCACCTCATGAGAAGAGAAGACTCCCTGGAAAAGACCCTGATGTTGGGAAAGATGGAGGGCACAAGGAGAAGGGGACGACAGAGGACGAGATGGTTGGACAGTGTTCTTGAAGCTACCATAATGAGTTTGACCAAACTGCGGGAGGCAGTGGAAGACAGGAGTGCCTGGCGTGCTCTGGCCCAGAGGGTCACGAAGAGTCGGACACAACTAAACGACGAAACAACAACAAGATTGTGATAAATATACCAAGGGAGGGAGGGAGGTCAGGACTCAGCAGAGTCAAAGGGGATATATTGTGATTGTATGGACTGTTGGAAAAAGAATATTTAAAGAAAACAATACAAAATTATATTTTTTTAAAAAGAAAGTGTCCCTGAACCACGAGTCCGAGGCTGAACCACAAACAAAGACCCCCGCCCCCTGCTAATCGCAGGTTCATTCGGCCAGTGTTGTATTTTAATGCCCACAGCAAAAGTCAAGCTGAACTTTTCACATCCACAGTTCCAGCTGAATGGAGGAGCACTTTCCAAAAGGCTGAGTGAGCAAACGGCGAGAGGAAAAGGGCAATGCAATCATGTGACCCATTAGAGGATCTTTCCAGCCGATGACGATGGATGCACTTTCAAAAATTAACTAGGTGGGGGTGAGAGAAGCCAGGCACCCCAGCGCGGTAGCACATCTGCCCGTTCCAGATATGCAGAACCTGCCATTCCATCTGGAGACTGACATGTGCCACACGTGGATTATTCAATCTGGAAATTGGAATGCATCAAGAAATTACAATCCAAACACGTTAACTCCAAACTGGCTGGGTGCTCTACAAGGTCCCTGAAGAGGTGGGACATTTCTCCAGGACGTTTTTCCAGAATCAAAGAATTTAAAGCCTTGGGAGGTCAGCCCTTTCAAATCCCAAAGGCTTTCAGCACCCCGGCAAGTGGCCGTCTGCTTAAATGCCTCCAGTAAGGAGATGCCACCTCCTCCCATTTCCTAAACAACCTGTAGCATTAGGAAGTTTAAGGAATAAAAAATATTCTGATAAAAGAAATTACTTCTTCATGCAGTGCACAGTTGAGCTATGGTGAAGGCCACTAGCCCAGATGGCTTTAAAAGACAAATTCATAGAGGATCAGGCTACCAACAGCTTCTATGATGGCTAGGATCTGCATCCATGGTCCTTCTGAATTCCACTTGCTGGAAACCAAAGGAGTGTGCTTCTGCACTTTGGTCTTGCTTTCGGGCTCCCCACTGAGGCATCTGGCTGGCCAATGTGAGAACAGGGTGCTGGATCCAGCAGTACTCTTAAAAGGTAAAGGGACCCCTGACCATTAGGTCCAGTCGTGGCAGACTCTGGGGTTGCAGCGCTCATCTCACTTTATTGGCCGAGGGAGCCGGCATACAGCTTCCGGGTCATGTGGCCAGCAGGACTATGCGGCTTCTGGCAAACCAGAGCAGTGCACGGAAACGCCGTTTACCTTCCCGCCGGAGCGGTACCTATTTATCTACTTGCACTTTGACGTGCTTTCGAACTGCTAGGTGGGCAGGAGCAGGGACCGAGCAACGGGAGCTCACCCCGTCGTGGGGATTCAAACTGCTGACCTTCTGATCGGCAAGTCCTAGGCTCTGTGGTTTAAGCCACAGCGCTACTCTTAAGTTGCTCCTAATTTGAAGCCAAAATTGGCTTCCCTACAATTTGCCACTCAATGGTTCCAGCTTTGCCACTCTAGGGCCACAGAGAGCAAGCCTGTTCCATCTTTTGCGTGGCCAGCAGCCCTGCAGCTACCTGGTGATGAAGACTCCTTTTCACCTTCTCCTGTGCAAATTTGGGCTAACTAGCAAACAGCAGTACCCTGGTACTCATTCCCCACATGCAGTTTTGTAACGCCGGTTCACTGGAGAAATGCATGTGTGATGGAAGCACAGAGGAAAACATCCCCATCGCTCCCCAATGCTCCTGCTTTCTGGTGAAGGGGCTTCGCAAATTCTGCACTGTGTTGCAAAAACAAGTCATGGGCGTGCTGCTGAGAAACTGGCTTGCCGTTTGCTCCTCTGCAGCCCTGTTTGCCTTAAGAACATTGGAAGAGCCTGTTGGGTCGGACCAATGGCCCACACAGTCCAACATCCCATTCTCACAGTGGACAAACTGTAGCCATCAATAGCCCCCTCCTCCATATAGGTGACAACTCCCTGGGGCATTGGGTGCCCAAGCACCCACACAATTCCCCATTAAGGGGCCGGGCACCCACAAATTTCAGTGCCAGGGCCATGCACGCTGCATTGGACCCACAGCCCTGGGCACTCACAGTTGCAGGGCCAAGTTGGCACTCCTGCTCCTCCATGAATTGGCCCAATCCTCTTTTAAAACCATCCATTCATTGCTGCCTTCTGTGGGAATGAGTTCCACAGTTCAACTGAGTGCTTCGTGAAGAAGTACTTGATTTATTGTTCTTTAATCAATCTGATTGGCGGCATCAGATCCTAAGAATTTGATGGGCATCCAGGTCCAGGGCTCAGCTCTGGGTGAATTTACATTGCTCCGTGGGTTGGGGTTGGTTTGAAAGCTTGGTTTGAACGAAATAAAGGGCTTGTTGTCCATTGGGGTACATTGCATACCCATTAATAACTAGGGCACACAGATAGTGAGCTTTGGTGTGGCCTGGTTATTGATGGGAGACAATGAAAGCTAATTCACTGACAGGATGGGGCAATATAAAGGTAAAGGGACCCCTGACCATTAGGTCCAGTCGTGACCGACTCTGGGGTCTCGCTTTATTGGCCGAGGGAGCCGGTGTACAGCTTCCGGGTCATGTGGGCAGCATGACTAAGCTGCTTCTGGCAAACCAGAGCAGTGCATGGAAACGCTGCTTACCTTCCTGCCTGAGTGGTACCTATTTATCTACTTGCACTTGGACGTGCTTTCAAACTGCTGGGTTGGCAGGAGCAGGGACCGAGCAACGGGAGCGCACCCCACCGCGGGGATTCAAACCGCCGACCTGACGATCGGCAAGTCCTAGGCTCTGCAGTTTAACCCACCCACGTCCCGTTCACTGAAGGCATGACAGGATGGGGCAATATACCTCATTATAAATTGAGGACCGATCAGAATTTATTGATACATCCAGTCCCTCCCCTCTGCCCATTCCTGCTTTATCCTCGCACAGATTCCTCCATTCGCACACACAAGTGACCTTGTGTCATGTAGCATGGCTGGCTTACAGGAGCTACGCATCCTACAGTTTCCTTTCCTTTCTGCAGTGTCCCTCATCCCCTGCTTGCTCTTGTTGAAATTGAATGAATGAAAAAAAAAAAATCAGAGATTTGCCGCACTCAAATCAACAAGGGCAGCCCATTCTTGGCCTCCTGAGCGTGTCTCTTGCAGGGTTCTTTTTTTCTAAAGGGACACACTCCAAAGAATGGTCACACACAGACTAGAAAATGTGCCCTGGAGAACTCTCTCTCTCTCTCTCTGGGAGAAGGCAGCAATGCCAGGATACCAGGCACGTGACCACCTTTTCACAGCTATGGGCAAAATTCACTGTTGTAATGCACTGCAAGAAAAGACAAGCTCTCTGCTCCAGTCAAACCAGTTGTTCTTCTGTGCCCACAACCCAAGCAAGATGTGGTCTGGTCCACCTTTTCCCTTCATCCCTCAATATCCCCAGTCCTACGTCTTAAGATGATCAGGTTTTTCAGTCATGCCCACTCACCATATAACTTTGATACATCTCTCCGGGAACAAACACAGCCTCTTAATTTTTATTTTATTTTTTAAAAAAATTGTTTCCAATGTTTAATTTTCCATTAATTCAGCTGTACTCTACCCATCCCTATTCCACACACAGAAACACACATGTTAATCAGCCCCGAATATCTAGACCATCTTTGGTTTGTTCCACACCCGACATCACAAACAGCTCCATCACACCCATAAACATGCCTTCCAATGTTCGGGGGGGGGTTGGAGATGTGTCTCTGACCACCACCACCCCAACTCTGAGACCAAGAAGTTGTTTATAAGGTCATTAAAGGGCGATTCATCTTCGTCAAGTTGCCTTGAGTTCATCTCACGCATAGCACCGCGCATTTGAGAAATGTCTTAACGGACCCGAGTGCCGACAGAATCCCAAAAGTTAACCTGAAAGACTGACTCGTACCCCCATCTGTACAAAGTCTAAACTGGTACTATGGACCTTTTCCCCCTAGGACCAGAAACCCTTTCCCCAACCCCTTGCAGCAGAAATCAGCATGAGCACCGAGTCGTCTGCAAAAGGTTTTATCTGCCGCCTTTTCCCGAAAAGGATGCTCTGTCATTCCAGATGCCCATCATTCCACCTGAGGTTTAAAAAGCCTTTGGGAGGACTGGGGGGGGGGTTGCAATGACACCTGACAGCCTTACGGCAACCTGCCACCCCCCCCCCCCACACACACACCTTTCCCATCTTGGTCTTTCGGAGGGACTTGCAGGAAGCTCCACCGAGAGAATTTCCTACGAAAAGTGTCACAAGCCCACAAGCCCCTTTTGCTTGCCAGGGAAAGGAGAAGAGCAGGTAAAATGAGGTCGCTTCCAAACCATCAGAACTAGCCAGAGAGTGAAACTTTTGCCCATCAAGCCTCTGGCCCGCAACCTATTTCCTCTGCCTCTGCCCCTGCATCTCAAGGGCCAAAGGTCCCCGAGTCTTTGCCCTGCCGGCAACACACTGATGTCCACCCTCCTTGGCCCATCTTACCTGAACACCGACGCCTTCATGGGGTCCTCAAGAGGAGGAACATCCATCTTCTCGCCAACTCTGGGCTTTCTGCTGAGGAGGCAGCAGTTGCCTGGCTCCCTTGACGGCTAGCATGGAGAAGCTCAGACCACCGAGCGTTCGAATCCAAGTTCTGCCGGCCCAGAATCTCCTCTTTTTTTGCCTTTCACACCCAGATCACAGGGACACCTTCTCGGTCGACCGGATGCATTTGGCCGGAGCGCCGGAGACAGCCACCCTGCTGCCAGATTCGCTTCTGGAAAGATGGTCACGCTGAAAAGACCAGTCACTGCAGAGTTCCCCGGAGCCGCACACTGGCTTCTCTCAGCTGCTCCGCACCCAGAGATCCCTCCTTGCCAGAAAAGATGGTCTTCATCACCGCTGCTGGCTCACCAGCCCAGGAAAGGAGGGTTGGGATGCCCTCCTGCCTCTGGGGATGCTTCCAGCTCTCAGATGCAGCGCCCAACTGCTGCGAGGTGATTTGCTGGGCTCCCTTATTTAACATCTCTATCTGGCAGCCTCTCTCAATTTTTCTCCCTCCCTCCCTCTCTCTTGCTGCTGCTGCTGCCACCACCGTCTTTGCCAGAGCCACAGAGCTGCATTCTATTTGCAGGCCTCTAGCACTGCCTACTGCTTAACTCCTTAACTGCCATCTTTCTCGCGCTCCCTTGCAGGCAGCGGCTGGCTGGCTCCATGCAACGGGCAGATAACATTTCTCACTGGCCTCGTTCACGCCGAGAGGCTCCTGATACCCACAAACGGGCTCAAATTGCAAAAGAGGAGACCCCGTTATCTCCCTTGGCTCAAGTGTGCCGAGCCTAAACAGCAGGTTAAATGGGAGCAAAGAAGGAGGCTTTATGAAGGCAGACAGAACAGACTTTCTTGTTTGTGTGTCAAGGTAACCATGGCTGACATTGGGGTTTTGCTTGTTTTTTTCTTCTCAAGGCAAGTCTCTGCCCTTAGGAGGCTACAGTCTAAATTTTGAGGATCAGAGAAAAAGGGAGGTGCCAGAGTTAAGATGGGAAGGTGGTGTGCGAAAGAAGATATCCAGGCTTTGTTTTGGTCATGGTCATTTTTATCTGATTTTTAAAAATCAAAACTTGTAACAAAAGCAATTAAAAATCCATATAAAGAGATTGCTCTGAATCTTAAGACTTCCTTTCCATCCCCTCCATGGGTCCTAATGACAATATTTACAACTGCATATCAATCCGTTATCCACATTTTTAATCTGTCTAAATGGTCCATAGTTTTTGTTACCTTACAAGTGAGATTAAAACCCTGCTAATGTTTTCATCTGCTTACAATGGTCTCCTAAATAAATTAGAATTCCCCCCCCCATTCTTTTATAAAGTTCTTGTCCTCTTGGTTCCTGAGCTTTCCAGTTAATTTTGCCCTTTCAGCATAGTCCATCAACTTGCCTTGCCATTCTTCCTTGGTCGGGATTGTTTCTTCTTTCCATCTCTGGGCTAATAACATCCGTGCCGCTGTTGTCGCATACAAGAAAAGTCTTTTCTTTGGAATCTCGGTACCTATAATTCCTAATAAAAAAGCTTTTTATTTTTTTGAACATTTTTTTCATTTCATTATGTATCATTTCCCAGAAAGTTTTTGTTACCTTACACATCCAGCACATACGATAAAGGGTACCTTCTTTTTCTTTACATCTCCAGTTGGTCTTTGTGCTTCTTCTATACATTTTTGCTAACTTAAAGGTAAAGGGACCCCTGGCCATTAGGTCCAGTCGTGGCCGACTCTGGGGTTGCAGCGCTCATCTCGCTTTCTTGGCCGAGGGCGTACAGCTTCCGGGTCATGTAGCCAGAATGACTAAGCCGCTTCTGGCAAACCAGAGCACTGCATGGAAACGCTGCTTACCTTCCCGCCGGAGTGGTCCCTATTTATCTACTTGCACTTTGATGAGCTTTTGAACTGCTGGGTTGGCAGGAGCAGGGACCGAGCAACGGGAGCGCACCCCGCCGCGGGGATTCGAACCGCCGACCTGATGATCGGCAAGTCCTAGGCGCTGAGGTTTTACCCACAGCGCCACCCAACTACACTATTAACAGTTACTAAATGCTACCACATGAATGTAGGCCCGTCAACAAATGCAGCAACACGTGCACATACGTTAGCTGAGACACAGATGAACACCTCCCACTTGTCTCTGCAAATCCGGCAGTTCCCATTACAGTGGTGCCCCGCAAGACGAATGCCTCGCAAGACGGAAAACTCGCTAGACGAAAGGGTTTTCCGTTTTGGAGCTGCTTTGCAAAACGAATCTCCTATGGGCTTGCTTCGCAAGACGAAAATGTCTTGCAAGTTCCTGCGGGGTTTTTTTCCTTTTCCCTCCCTTTTTCTAAGCCGCTAAGCCGCTTATCAGCTGATCCGATAAGCTGATAAGCCGCTAAAAGCTGCTAAAAGCCGCTAATAGCGCTAATCTGCTAATCCGTCAATGGGCTTGCTTCGCAAGACGAAAAAACCGCTAGACGAAGAGAATCACAGAATGGATTCTTTTCGTCTTGCGAGGCACCACTGTATCGCATCCAGGGGTGATTCACCCTACATTCCAGTCACGACCTTGTATATGTGCAACCTGAAAACCCCTTACGGACAAGGGGTCTTCATTTGGAAAGTGGCATTGTGGGAAATGTTAACTGCCCCTGCCATGGGGTGGGCAGATCTGTCATTTTGGTTTTTCCTCAGTTTCTCATATTTCCAATCTTAATTTTGAATCTCCATAGCTCTGCGATTTTTTAAAAGTCCTGATGAAAATTAATCAGCAACTTTCTCCTAAAGTACATGTTCTTTTTTAAGAATTTTTTAAATTGATTTTAACATATAAATTATAAAATGTACCACAAAACTTATGCAATATTTTTAGACTTCCATCAGCACCTCTGATGATCCACCGTTTTAACCACTTCTTATGCATTTCTTAACTTTATATTGCCTTTACATCTCTTAACAAATCATCCTCCCCCTTCTCCAATTTTGCAATACTTCCAATAATACTCCTCACAAAACTTCTTGCAAACCTACAAACGTCGTCTGATCTTCACAAATACTTTTCAAGTAGTCCGTAAATTTACTCCAGTCTTCTGTGAATTTCTGGTCCCGCCGGTTTTGAATTCTTCCTGTTAGTTTATCTAGTTCTGCATAGTCCATTAACTTCATTCTCCATTCTTCAATCGTTGGTAATTCTTCTTGCTTCCATTTTTGGGCCAGTAATATTCTTGCTGCTGCTATTGCATATAAAAAGAGCTTACATTCCTTTCTATTTATATCACTCCCCACATAAAGTACATGTTCTTATGCCATTTTATTTAATATGCATTTTTGCAAAGGAATTTTCCATGATCTAGTGAATTTGAAAATTTTATTTTCACCAATACATGCATTTTATGAACACCTGAGTAGAGGTGGCAACCATTTCCCTTGAAATTTCTGTCCCTGGCCCTGACACATGTGGGCGGAGCATGCCCTGACCCATTATGCCCCGTTCTGCCTTCTTCAGGGTCCAAATAGACCCACGCAGGGGTCCCAACTTGAATAAAATATTGGGACACCCAGGAAAACCCCGCCCCACATAACTAATCACATGACACAGTGCATGCACACCAGTTGACTGGTAAAGCCCATGAACTTCAAATATTTTATTGGAGAGTGGAGACCCTTCAGAGTTGGCTCCTATGGACCTGCACATTGGTGAATGCGCATCAACTGGCTGTGGGTGGCGCTGTGGGTTAAACCACAGAGCCTAGGACTTGCCAATCAGAAGGTTGGCGGTTCGAATCCCCGTGACAGTGTGCGCTCCCGTTGCTCGGTCCCTGCTCCTGCCAACCTAGCAGTTCGAAAGCACGTCAAAGTGCAAGTAGATAAATAGGTACCACTCCCTCAGCCATTAAAGCGAGATGAGCGCCGCAACCCCAGAGTCGGCCATGACTGGGCCTAATGGTCAGGGGTCCCTTTACCTTTACCTTTTATGGCTGTGCCTAAAAAGGTTGCCACCTGTATCTGATAGGCGCATCTGATAGGTATGTGACTGCGCATGTGCGCATCACGCTGAACCCAAAAGTGACTTGGAAACTTCATAAAAAGGGGCGGAATGAGGGGCAGGGGCAGAAGGGGTTGTTTGCAAGCTTTTTCAATTGTGTTTCAAATATACGCTATTTCATTTAAATGCATGTTGCCTCAGAACGTATCTCCCGTGTGAATGGGGAGTTGCTGCCTGTATGTAATTTTATTTGACAGAACTACTATGCAAAATTCAGAGAAGTGTCGATTTTGGAGATTGGCTGTGTTTTGCTTTACATTTTGTTTTGGAAAGCGCAGATTAGGTCGGTTTGCATTTAAACGTGAACTGAATTGAATTCCGTTTGCTCCTGGTCACACACAAACACAGTCCATTGCTATCCATTTAAATGTAAATGTAAATATATATAAAAACAACCCACAACCAAATCATGGATCTCTGTTATGTCATCCAGTTAGGTTTTGTTTGGGTTTTGTTTTCTAAGAAAGAAAAAGAAAGAGTGAAGGTTGGGGTGGGGGGCAATGGTAAAGGGACCATTAGGTCCGGTCGTGGCCAACTCTGGGGTTGCGGTGCTCATCTCGCTTTCTTGGCCGAGGGAGCCGGCGTACAGCTTCCGGGTTGTGTGGCCAGCATGACTAAGCCGCTTCTAGCAAACCAGAGCAGCGCACGGAAACGCCGTTTACCTTCCCGCCGGAGCGGTACCTATTTATCTACTTGCACTTTGACATGCTTTCGAACTGCTAGGTTGGCAGGAGCAGGGACCGAGCAACGGGAGCTCACCCTGTCGGCAAGTCCTAGGCTCTGTGGTTTAACCCACAGCGCCACCCGTGTCCCTGGGGGGCAATAGTTTGTTTATATATACTGTACTTCTTGTGCCTTTTGGTCAAAAGTGAGCTTCAGCAAAAGTGACTTCTGTAGAGCAGAGAAACAAAAGCCGCCTGAGCTGTTTCTGGACGTATGACTTTCATGCTCAAACAACACTCGCTAATCATCATTATTTTGCTGCCCAGCCTGTTTTCTCGTTGATACATTTTCTACTTTTGCCACACACCTGGATCTGCTGCCCTTGATTCACAATAACACACAGGAGGTGATCAAAGGGAATGCTGATCCAGGAATCCATGGATCCTACAAGCTCAGAAAATATGCAGAATTTTGTCCATGGCGTATTGAATTCAGCCTCCTGAGAATCTCAGCTTCTCTGACTGTGTGTTTTCAGGGAGCAGGGAGCTAGTCCTCATGGCTGGTGCCAGTTACAATCTCCAAAGCCTCTTTTTACACACTGGGATTAAAACACTGACACATTCGCTAAATTGCAAAGGGGTGGGAGCCTTGAATCACCTGGAGTTTGGCTAAAGAAGTCAGCCAACTGGGTGGAAGTCTGAATGTCAACATTATAGCCCAGTGGTGGGAAGCCTCCAGATTTTGAAGGAACAACTCCCACCAGCCTCAGCTAGTGTGGCCATTGTCAAAGGACAATGGAGTTGCAATCCAAGGTTCCCGATTCCTGTATAGCAGGGGATTGGGTTTATTGACCCTCCGTGTCCCTCTACAATTCTATGAACACCCAGTGGGCCACAGTTTCCCCATCCAGGTTATAGATTAACTCTTATTAGGATTGCTAGGTCAGGATCATCCCAGGCCCTGAAGTTTCACAGCCCAAACGTGAGACATAGGAGCAGCCTCTGGAGATGGAGGTTAATTGGGAGAGGGGAGAGGAGGAAGGCAGACACCCACCCACACACCAGGGTGTCTGTGTTATCATTTGCAGCTAGCTCCTACTGGAGGGAAGCTTGCAAACTGCACACACAGTCTTTCTTATGAATTATTATTATTATTATTTAAAGCAGTCTCACCCTCCTGGGAATCAAGATCTCCCCCTGACAGCTGGGGGGGGGCAGGGAAAGAGAGAGACATGTGTGGGGCAAGCAGGGGTTGGAGCCTGTTGCAATGTTCTCCCTCTCTGCCCCATTGTTGTTGCACAGAGCCTCTCCTGAAAAGGGTCTTACGAGGAGTGAGAGATGAGTGGAACAGCATCCGAGAGAATGCACGAAAATATATTAAGCCAGAAAGGGCATCATCTAAAATTTAAATAGCTGGCTCGCTGCGTTCCAATTCTCCGTTGCTAATGAGC
The DNA here is from genome assembly GCF_965112155.1 of Podarcis liolepis. NCBI lineage: Eukaryota > Metazoa > Chordata > Lepidosauria > Squamata > Lacertidae > Podarcis > Podarcis liolepis. The sequence continues at coordinate 10,034,510 of NC_139561.1, read as the reverse complement.
TGGAGTGTATTAAAATAGGTTTCCTTTTGAAGTCTCTGAGCCTTTTTGGTGATGCGAAATGTCAGCTTTTTTTCAAAATAGACATTGTTATTCTGGGAGGTGGATAGTTCCTTCTAAGTACGTAACACTTTTAGTGTTGAAAAACTAAAACCGTACTGTTGGCATTTCCAGTGATGTGATTTCTCTTTTGGGGGGGGCTGGACTTGGGGGCAACAAAAAATTGGGGGAGGAGAGAACATCATGCGAAAATAGGCCCCTCCCCTTTCCACCCCCACACTTTGATCTGAGTCACCAAAGGAGCTCACCGCAACTTTTCACTAGGATTGCCAGCTTTCAAAACAGCCTCCGTTCCTGTTCCTTTCACATCTTCCCTAAACAATAGCCTGGCATGCAAAAATGTCGAGCAGGGAGCTTTCCTTATCATTTTTATATCCATGCCACTGAAAAGGCGCCTCTTAAAAGCTCTCAGCACCCTTAACAAAATGCATCTCCCAGAATTCTTTGGGGAGAGCCATGGCCATAGCTGTCAACTTACAGATTTGAAATTAAGGGACCAGCAGCCTCGAAAATAAGGGATCAGCAGCCAAAATAAGGGATTTCAGTCAACCAGCTGAAATACGAAGTTAAAAGGGACCAGATAATTTGGGAGAGCAGCGCCGGTTTTTAGCCCTTCGTTTCCAGAGGTTGCTGCTCAAGACACCAGCTGATGAAACACTGCAATTAAATAACTACAAGCAGCAACCACTTTTCGCGCAAAACAAAGTCCAAGCTACGAAGATGCTACTGCAGTTCTGTATCTTTTCTCTCGTGCTCCATCTGCAGCTCTCAGTTCCATCAGGCGGGGCGGGAGGAGGGGGGGAAATAGCGCCTGAAGTAAACCCGCAGATCAGACCATCTATGCTAGTCTACCACTACAAATCTATGGGAGAAGCGCTTGCGGTCCTTCCCTTGTAGCCCTTGGAACACCTGCCCACGCCTCCGCCTCCTCCTCTTCCTCCTCTCTCTGAACTGCTTTCTCTATGGTTGCCCTCGCTCTCCTCTCAAGGCTCCTCAGCAATTCATAGACCGCGCCAGGCTGCCCATCTCATCCAGGTCCTTCAGTGGTGCAGCCGCAGTACGGCCTAGTGGGAGCGGCGGCAGTGGCGGTGGGCAGAGGGGAGGCCCTAGACAGAGACGCTCGGTTCAGCGGCCGCAAGGAGGATGGCGGCGGAAGGGCCCGAGGCTCCCGCCAGTCCCAGCACTGAGGGGTTCCCAGGGGCTGAGGCTGGTGAGAGGAGGCCGGAGGGGGGCGGGCCGGGCAGCCAAGCAACACAATTGGAGCCTCCTTCCTCCCTGGCCGGCAGGGAGGGAGGGAGAGGAGCTGCTTCCTTTGAGACCCGGGCAATTTAAGGGACATCATCAGTAAGGGACAGCAGCGGGACATGGCGCTGGGATAAGGGAGTTTCCCGCCAAATAAGGGACGGTTGACAGCTATGGCCATGGCTGTTTCAAGTAGCATCATAGCGCTTAGAATGTGTGGTGTGAACATTATCCGAGGCTCGCTAAAGGCATTCGCCAAGGTTGTGCTGGCTGGGAAAGAGGCTTTGCGCATTCCCCAGCTGCCCAGCCTTCCCATCTCATCAGACTTTAATTGAGTGGCCCCTCTCCAAATGGGATACGCCTTTAATCGGATCTGCGGAGACACCTGTCTGCACAGACGTGCAGATTACGCAGCCTGGTAATGCTCTCGCCGTTTGCCCTTTTGCAAAGTGTCACCCTGGGACCTCCTGGACTCCTTAGCAAACATTAATTAATTAAGCCCTGAGCCACCGTTGCCAGGAAAGATCATCCCTCCGCTACAACCATCGATGCGCCGGGGAAGCAGGAAGCGTCCAAGGATTTCAGCTGCATCACAAGAGACAAGGCAGCAAATGCAAGAGTTCCTTGACAGTTGAGAGCGGCAAGGGAGGGAATGTTTGGGTAGAGAAAGGGAAGCAGTTGGGATAACAGTCCCAGGTTAGGGACCTGACGAAATGCTAGAATGACCCATTAGAAGGAGAAGGAATAGGGTCCTGACTGGGTGCTTCATTATCCCCCATCCTTCCAGAGGATCCCTGCTCATTCTGAACCCTGGGAGACGTCATCCATCTTCCAATAAGCAGTGACCAGGCCTGCAAATTTCATCCACTTCTGGCAGAAAATGAAAAAGTTACAGATTTCTCCTTTGCTCTTTTTGTTTTAAATCAAACTTTCTTTAACTGCCTTCCAGTTCAGCATACATTTAAAGCAGCATTAAAACACTTTAAAAGGTTGTGGCTTCCCCCAAAAAATCATGGGAGCTGTAGTCTAAGGGAACTGAGAGTAGTTAAAGGTAAAGGTAAAGGGACCCCTGACCATTAAGTCCAGTCGTTGTTGACTCTGGGGTTGCGGCGCTCATCTCGCTTTATTGACCGAGGGAGCCGGCGTACGTGGCCAGCATGACTAAGCCGCTTCTGGCGAACCAGAGCAGCGCACGGAAACGCCGTTTACCTTCCCGCCAGAGTGGTACCTATTTATCTACTTGCACTTTGACATACTTTCGAACTGCTAGGTTGGCAGGAACAGGGACCGAGCAACGGGAGCTCACCCCGTCGCGGGGATTCGAACCACCGACCTTCTGATCAGCAAGTCCTAGGCTCTGTGGTTTAATCCACAGTGCCAGTAAGAAGGCCCTTTATTCCTATCCCAGAGCTACAATTCCCAGATTTCCCTGTGAGGAAAGATTAACTGTTAACCATGTTGGAAATTTTAGCTCTGTGCCTCACACACCCCCACTGCCCTCTCGGCCCCCAACCACCCACCCCTGCCAAAATGTCACCTGCAGGGGTCAGACAAATGTTGTGTTTATGTTTTGAACTGCCCTGAGATCTACGGGTGGAGGGCGGTAAACAAATTTAAATAAGTAAATAAGAAGCTTCCTGTGAGATCCCATGTGTGTGGCTAAGATGTGAGAGAAGCGCTTAAAAGGCAGATTCCAGATCTCAGAAAGTACCTTTCAAATAACTTCCAAGCGGACCCGATTCTAAAGATTTCCTTTGGTGGCAAATTATCTATCATTTTGAAATAGCTCCGTAATGCAATATAATCATGGGGGTGCAGGAGTCTGATGTAGCAGGCTGTATCCACATTACGGAATTCACTGGGATAGGTAGATGGCTTTGGAAATGGGTTTGGCAAATGTAGAAGGAGGAGGATAGTCCTGTTAAGAGCTCTTAGACCTGATTTCCAGGGAAAACCTCCATGTTCAATGGTAAAAAGGTAAAGGGACCCCTGACCATTAGGTCCAGTCATGGACGACTCTGGGGTTGCGGTGCTCATCTCGCTTTATTGGCCAAGGGAGCCGGTGTACAGCTTCCAGGTCATGTGGCCAGCATGACTAAGCCGCTTCTGGCGAACCAGAGCAGCACAAGGAAGCGCCGTTTACCTTCCCGCCAGAGCGGTACCTATTTATCTACTTGCACTTTGACGTGCTTTCGAACTGCTAAGTTAGCAGGAGCAGGGACCAAGCAATGGGAGCTCACCCCGTCGCGGGGGTTCAAACCGCCGACCTTCTGACTGGCAAGTCCTAGGCTCTGTGGTTTAACTCACAGCGCCATGTTCAATGGTAGTCTATCCCTAATTCCCAGGCACTGGGGGCTAGACAACAGGAGAAGGCTCTTGCCTTTGTGCCCTCCCTGGGGGCTTTCCAGTGGCATTCAGTCGGCTACTTTGCGCTGCACTCAGTGGATCTTTGGGTTTCATCAAATCAAATTGTGAATTGTGGAGTTGGAAGGGTTCCTCCAAAGGTCATCTAGCCCAACCCCTATTAGTGAAGGAATCTTAACTATAGAATCCCTGACAGGCAGCCACCCAACCTCTGATTAAAAATCTCCAGTGAAGGAGAGTCCATCTCCTTCCGGGGGAATCCATTCCTCTGTTGAACAACTCTTACTGTGAGAAAGCTCTTCCTAGCGTTTAATTGGTATCTCGTTTCTTGTCATTTGAACCCACTGATTCGGGTCCAGCCCCATACCCTCCAACTTTTCTCCGATGAAAATAGGGGTGTCCCATTCCATGATGATAATTTTGCTATATATACCGCACCCATCTTACTGGGTTGGACCAGCCACTCTGGGCAGCTTCCAACATATATAAAAGCATAATAAAACAGAAAACATTTTAAAAAACTTCCCTTCCAGTTATACCTCGGTTTACAGATGCTTCAGGCAGCATTTTTTCAGGTTACAGACACGCCGAAACCCGGATGTATTGATTACTTCCAGGTTTCGGCGGTCCCACATGCGCAGAAGCGCTAAATCATGCTTTGCGCATGTGCAGAAGCGTTGAATCTCAACCCGCATGTGCGCAGATGCAGCGCTGTGGTTTGCGAACGCTGCAGGTTGCAAACATGCCTCCCGCAAGGGTCACATTCGCAACCCGAGCGTCCACGGTACAGGATTGCCTTCAGACAGCTCGGGGGTTGGATAATTCCATACCCTCCAACATTTCTCCAAGGAAAATAGGGAAATCCTAAGGGAAAGTGGGACATTCTGGGTTCAGATCAGAAATTGGGATTGCTTCTCTAAATCAAGGACATCCCTGGAAAATGGGGGCACTTGAAGGGTCTGCAACCCTCTGGAGTAGGAGAAAACAAGCAGATATTTGAAGGCGACTTTTCTATCACCTCTCAGACTTCTCTTCTCTAGGTTTTGAATATTCACAGACTGGAGATTGAGGTGGTTTTCCCCTGCCAGTCCCAACTCCAGGAACCTCATTTTTGCTGCTGCTCCTTTTTCACAGGCATTCGAAGCTGCTGATTCATTCCTTCTGGCTTGCTGGGGAGGCGACGCCGGCTGCCTCCCCCTCAAAAGTAATAATAGACCAGAATTATGTACTGCTAGGAATGGGCTGCCTCTGAAATATGATCTTACCTGCCCAATAAAACTGGCCCGATGAGCTGTGATGAGCGATTGCCTTATTAAACGGCGCCCAATGGTAGCTGTAGGTTATTCCGAGGCATTATCGATGAGGCCCGTATTGATCAGATGGGAGCTGAGTAAAGCTGGTGTGCCATTGCACAAGGAAAGGGAGGCAGAGGCGGCGAGGAGAGCCGCGGCAGGTCAACTGCAGCAACACTCCACTTTGACAGAAACAAATTAATTGATTCTCGTGGGTCCAGCCGCTGGAGCAGCGGCAGATCAGCGGGTAATCGATTAGGAGTCCGGACAGACAGTCCCTGAGGGAAGAGGTGGGGGCGAAGGGTTCAGTATTTCCCGAGGAGACTCCTTCAGACTTGAAACACAACGTTAAGCAAAAGCCTGGCATCCGAACGATGGGGCAGGTGTGGCCAGGTGAGACCTCTTTAAAAGGGTAAAGGACCCCTGGACAGTTAAGTCCAGTCAAAGGCGACTATGGGGTGCGGTGCACATCTCGATTTCAGCCCAAGGGAACCAGCCTTGGTCCGGGTCATGTGGCCAGCAGGACTAAACCGCTTCTAGCGCAACGGGACATCGTGACAGAAACCGGAGAGCACGGAAACGCCATTTACCTCCCTGCCGGAGCGGTACCTATTTTTCTACTTGCACTGGTGTTCTTTCGAACTGCTAGGTTGGCCGGGACAGAGCAACGGGAGCTCACCCCATCATGGGGATTCGAACCACCGACCTTCTGATCGGCAAGCCCAAGAGGCTCTGTGGTTTAGACCACAGCGCAACCCGCATCCTTTAAGGGTATAAGATGCATCCAGATGGATAAGGTTCCTCTAGTTTTACCGGACCCAGAGTCACAGGATTGCAGTAATGGAAGAGGCTTCAAGAATCATCTAGCCCAAATTCCTGCAAAACAGGGATCACAGTGAAACAATCCCTGACAGATCGCCATCCAATCCATGTTCCACAGGGTGCAGTTTATTATTATTTATTTTATTTAGACCTGCTGGATCAGGCCAATGGGCCACTTAGTCCAGCATCTGATTCCCAGAGTAGTTAACAAGATGGCTCAAGATGGCTGCCAATCCTGGGGTAGGATTCGAACACAAGAGCTCACTCCCCACTGCAGTTTCCAGCAGCTGGTACAGTGGTACCTCGGGTTAAGAACTTAATTCGTTCTGGAGGTCCGTTCTTAACCTGAAACTGTTCTTAACCTGAGGTACCACTTTAGCTAATGGAGCCTCCCGCTGCTGTCGCACCACTGCCGCGCAATTTCTGTACTCATCCTGAGGTTCTTAGGCTGAGGTACTATTTCTGGCTTAGCGGAGTCCTCTGTAACCTGAAGCGTCTGTAACCCGAGGTACCACTGTGTTCAGAAGCATTGGTACCTCTCACTGTGGAGGCAGAACATAGCCATTGTGGCTAGTAGCCATCAATAGCCCTCTTCCTCCATGAATTTATTCTCTTTTGGAGGGAGGGGGAGTCACCCAAGTTGGTGGCAATCACTGCCTCATGTGGCAGAGAGTTCCATTGTTCACCTGTACGCTGCACGATGAAGTAACTTCTATATAAAAATATATATTGAGCTGGTGTACAAAACAACAAATTTTACCCCCAAAATACATATGCAGTTGCATATAAAAATGTTCCTATAATGCAGAATTACTAATATACATAAACCGATTCCTTCTCCTTCTAACAAGTTGCCTCTCTTGGTTCTTCCATCAACAGTAAACATCCCGTGACGTATTTATTTTTAATTTAAAAAAACCCCAACATTTAGTGTTATTCTATTCATTTTATTTATTTCATAAAATGTATATATTGCTTGATTGGAAAGAAAGAAAAGAAAAGAAAAGAAAAGAAAAGAAAAGAAAAGAAAAGAAAAGAAAAGAAAAGAAAAGAAAAGAAAAGAAAAGAAAAGAAAAGAAAAGAAAGAAAGAAAGAAAGAAAGAAAGAAAGAATCCTCAGAGTGGTTTTAAAAAAGAATAAAGTGATAGAATGATCAGTAAAAAAAAAAAAACCTCAGTTAAAAATAGCAGTTTAGAACATTTGAATAAAAATTAGAATCAGCGGTATGTCAAAAACAGATTAAATGCATATATGCAACACAGGCCTGTCTAAGCAAAGATGTTTTTAGCAGGGGCCAAAGAGTGTACAGTGGTACCTCAGGTTTAGTACTTACCATATTTTTCACTCTATAAGACACACCAGACCACAAGACGCACCTAGATTTTGGAGGAGGAAAACAAGAAAAAAAAATACTCTGAATCTCAGAAGCCAGAACAGCAAGAGGGATCGCTGCACAGTTCTTAACCTGAAACTGTTCTTAACCTGAAGCACCACTTTAGCTAATGGGTCCTCCTGCTGCCGCCGAAGCATGATTTCTGTTCTCATCCTGAAGCAAAGTTCTTACCCCGAGGTACTATTTCTGGGTTAGCGGAGTCTGTAACCTGATAGCATACAGTATTGACCTTGATGGACCAGAGGCTTAATGAGACAGTTTCTTTTGCTCCTGGTCCGATCCATAAACAAGGTGGAAGACGTCAGCTGCCCATCATTTCTCCCTCGCCTCCCCGCCCCGTGCAAAAGCAGCAGCTAGTAATCTTATATTGATCAAGCGCCTGAGAACTGGAAAGGAGCAATTGGAAGCTCTTGGGATTAATAAAAACGTACCTCTCACCCAGGTCGTAAATCTCTCTCTCGCCTCCAGTCTTGCTGCCTTTGTCTACCATTTCCTTAAGCAAGCTATTGATTTGTTTAAAAAAGTGCACCACTGAAGGAGCCAAACGAGTCCACACTGGCAGATAGTTAAAAAGGTGGAGAAAGGAGAAGTCTGAGTTCCTCATATCTCCAACCAAGGGAGATTGTCTTTTTTGAAAGAGAGGGAATACTGGCCACGTGGGGAAAACTCAACCCTGAATACCTGGGAATACCCTGGAACACGGCTGCATGTTGTTGTTGTTGTTTAGTCGTTTGGTCGTGTCCGACTCTTCGTGACCCCCTGGACCAGAGCACGCCAGGCACTCCTGTCTTCCACTGCCTTCCGCAGTTTAGTCAAACTCATGCTGGTAGCTTCGAGAACCCTGTCCAACCATCTCGTCCTCTGTCGTCCCCTTCTCCTTGTGCCTTCCATCTTTCCCAACATCAGGGTCTTTTCCTGGGAGTCCTCTTCTCATGAGGGGGCCAAAGTATTGGAGCCTCAGCTTCAGGATCTGTCCTTCCAGTGAGCACTCAGGGCTGATTTCCTTCAGAATGGAGAGGTTTGATCTTCTTGCAGTCCATGGGACTCTCCAGAGTCTCCTCCAGCACCAGAATTCAAAAGCATCCATTCTTTGGCGATCAGCCTTCTTTATGGTCCAGCTCTCACTTCCATACATCACTACTGGGAAAACCATAGCTTTAACTATACGGACCTTTGTTGGCAAGGTGATGTCTCTGCTTTTTAAAATAAAATGACTGCATACACCCCACAATTCCATGCTAGCACAAAATACCATGCTGAGTGCAGGATTTCTTAGAATTTTGGTTTGTCATTTTGGAGGTTTGGGATGTTCTTTTTCAAGTTTCTAGACCTTATGGATGCAAAGCAATAGCCAGCTTTAGAGTTTTGGGTTTAGAGTTGTGAGTTTTAGTACTGAACATCAGGTTGAGGGTACATTCTTTTATATGTGGTGGGCCTGTAAAAGGGTAAAAGAGCATTGGGAATTAATTTATAATGAACTGAAACAAAATGTTAAAAAAACCCCCAAGAGTCCTTTTTTTGGGGATAATTCAGATGGAAATTCCCAGGTGTCAAAAAAGGTTATTTATGTATGCCACCACTGCGGCCTGTATTTTGTTAGGCAAAAAATGGAAAATGAGTGAGGTTCCAACGAAAGAAGAATGGCAACTGAAACTGATGGAATATGCGCAGCTTGCGGACCTAACATATAGAATAAGACAGGGGTCTGCAAACTAAGGTCCGCGGGCCGGATCAGGCCCAATTGCCTTCAAGATCCAGCCTGCGGACTGTCTGTGGATCGTCGTGGGGATTCTGTTCATTCGGACTGTGCCATTTCTTTCCTCTCTCCCTGACACACCGTGGCAGCGCCTCCTCCCTCCCTCCTCCTGGCTTCTCCCTGTCCTGCCTAAAGGAGGAAGGAGGCTGGACTGAGCTGGCTGAGTGCCATTTTAAGCAGCCCCTCTCCGGAGCCAGACCTTCCGTGCCGTTCATCTTCCCTCCGCTGCCATGGTGCTCCCGTGAACCAGAGAGTGGAGCAGACGAGCTCACTCTGCCTATCCACAAGAAGCAGCAGCGGTGGTGGCGGTGGCAGTGGCGGCGGCGGCAGCTCCTGGGAAGGTAAGCGCAGCGGCTGGGATTGGGGCTGGGGGCTGGGGAGGAGGCCTACTTGCCCCCCTCGCCTCTTCTTCCAGCCCCCCCCCCCCCCGGGGCTGCTTCTCCAGCCCACCACAAAGGTCTGAGGGACAGTGGACCAAGGCACGCTTTTCCATAAAAAGCAATGCAAAACAGATTAATCCATTCCAGACTTCTAAAAACAATCCCTAAAACAGCAATTTAACATGAATCCATAAAATGAAAGCAATAATCAGTGAACTGTACTATAAAATAAATAAGACAGAATTGTAGGTGATAAGTGTTGGTGCTGAGCTTTAAAGCCCTAAACGGCCTCGGTCCAGTATACCTAAAGGAGTGTCTCCACCCCCATCGTTCTGCCCGGACACTGAGGTCCAGCACCGAGAGCCTTCTGGCGGTTCCCTCCCTGCGAGAAGCCAAGTTACGGGGAACCAGGCAGAGGGCCTTCTTGGTAGTGGCGCCCACCCTGTGGAACGCCCTCCCACCAGATGTCAAAGAGAAAATCAACTACCAGACTTTTAGAAGACGTCTGAAGGCAGCCCTCTTTAAGGAAGCTTTTAATGTTTAACAGACTACTGTATTTTAATACTTTGTTGGAAGCCGCCCAGAGTGGCTGAGGAAACCCAGCCAGATGGGCAGCGTATAAATTTTTTATTATTATTATTATTATTATTATTATTATTATTATTATTATTATTACTTTTTTCTTACCTGCACTGATGATAGTCATTGTTTGGATGGGGGGGCTTTTATCCACTTCCGCAGTCATACAATCAGTAGCTGAACTGGGTTCCACACAGTGACAAAAACAAATGAACCGAAAAAGCCTCAAAAACAAAAACGCAAAATAAAGAGCAAAAACAAAAGCGCCAAACTTAATCCGTTCCGGAAGTCAGTTGGACTTCCAAAATGTTCGAAAACCAAGGAGCAGATTCTGATCAGTGCAGGTGCCCTGGAAACAATAGCCAACAGCTGCATTGGACGTTTGGTTTCCGAAAAATGTTCAAAAACCAGAACACTTACTTCCGGGTTTTCGGGGTTTGGGAACCAAGGCGTTTGAGTACCAAGGTGTCTGAGAACCAAGGTACCACTGTACCTGCATTGCTGGGGGTTCGGCTAAATGACCCTTTGAGGTCCCTTCCAACTCTATGATTCTGTGAGAGTTGATGCCAATCTGAGTAGTCAGTAACTGGACTCAAGGGAGAAATATTCTGACCCAAGATAAAGCAATTCCCCATGCTCTTAAGGCAAGGACCCCGCCTTCCAAAGTCACTCCCGTGGCAACCCGGGTCACAAATCCATTCAGACCCTCCTAATATGTATTTAGCGCCTATGCCCCATTATCACCAATCAATATAACAGTTATTACTTAATGGGCTTCAAAATTGAAATTCTGGTCTCTCCAAATCTGTGCACAACATCGCAGCTAATTGCTGCGGAACTTATTTTGGGATCTTAATGAAAATGCAAATGCGGAGGCATTAATCAAACAATTATTTCTTAACCACGAGACAGGCAATGCTCAACCTAATTAAGAAATAAACAAAGTTAATCAGGGAGCCGACAACATCAGTTAATCGTACATATGCGGCATGAAAAGAAATATTACACGACGATTTATTAACACGACCCTCCCCGCATCTGTTCTCCTGCTGTAGCTCCTAATGAAGCAGTGATGTAGATGCAAGGGAACAAAACGCTTGCATTGTTTTTTTGTTATTCACAAGGAATTTCTTTCCTTTGAAGGTCTAGCTGGCAGCGGAGAAAAGAGAGCGGGAGTGAAGAAATTGCACAGACAAAATTAAGAATCGCAGCCATCTACCGAAGCAAGCCTGAGATATGGGGACACGTGCAGAGGAGGGAGACCGAGAAGATTAAAGGCCTGGAAACTTTATAAGGTATGGCTGAGGGATTTGGGTATGTTTGGAGAAGAGAAGATATGAGATATGATAAAGGTAAAGGTAAAGAGACCCCTGACCATTAGGTCCAGTCGTGGCCGACTCTGGGGTTGCGGCGCTCATCTTGCTTTATTGGCCGAGGGAGCCGGCGTACAGCTTCCGGGTCATGTGGCCAGCATGACGAAGCTGCTTCTGGCAAACCAGAGCAGCACATGGAAACACCATGTACGTTCCCACCGGAGCAGTACCTATTTATCTACTTGCACTTTGACGTGCTTTCGAACTGCTAGGTTGGCAGGAGCAGGGACCAAACAACGGGAGCTCACCCCAACCTTCTGATCAGCAAGCCCTAGGCTCTGTGGCTTAACCCACAGCGCCACCCGCGTCCCTATGAGATATGATAGCTGCCTTCAAATAGCTCAAGGGTTGCCCCATGGAAGACGGAGCAAGCTTGTTTTCTCCTGCTCCAGAAGGTAGGACCTTGTTATGTACTGAGTTGAATAGGATCCAAAACGCAGCAGTCTGATTGGTCCTAGAGCAATAGGATCCAAAATGCAGCAGTCTGATTGGTCCTAGAACAATAGGACCCAGAATGCAGCAGTCTGATTGGTCCACAAGAGCCACCCAAACCAAGCTCCAGGTGGCAGTGAATCCGCAACCTGATTGGCCTACAGGAGAATCCCGGAATTAGCCAATCACGTGGGGCCTATTGTGTAAATAATGTATATAAAGCAGACGTTCTGGGGGAACTTCCATTCCTCCGCACCACTATGAGCTGAATAAAGAGCATGAAATCCACTCTCGACTCCGAGTATATTTCAGACCTGAACCAATAGATTCAAAGGACAAGGGAAGAAGATTCTGACTCAACATCAGCAACAACTTTCTGAGGGTAAGAGCTGTTCGACAGTGGAATGGACTCCCTTGGGAGGTTGTGGACTCTCCTTCCATGGAGGTTTTAAACAAAGGTTGGAGGGACATCTGTCATGGATTGGGCTTGAAGACCCTGTGGGTTTCCAACTCTTGTTGTTTAGTCGTTTAGTTGTGTCCGACTCTTCGTGACCCCCTGGGCTAGAGCACGCCAGGCACTCCTGTCTTCCACTGCCTCCCGCAGTTTGGTCAAACTCATGTTCGTAGCTTCGAGAACACTGTCCAACCATCTCATCCAACATCAGGGTCTTTTCCAGGGAGTCTTCTCTTCTCATGAGGTGGCCAAAGTATTGGAGCCTCAGCTTCAGGATCTGTCCTTCCAGTGAGCACTCAGGGCTGATTTCCTTAAGAATGGAGAGGTTTGATCTTCTTGCAGTCCATGGGACTCTCAAGAGTCTCCTCCAGCACCATAATTCAAAAGCATCCATTCTTTGGCGATCAGCCTTCTTTATGGTCCAGCTCTCACTTCCATACATCACTACTGGGAAAACCATAGCTTTAACTATATGGACCTTTGTCGGCAAGGTAATGTCTCTGCTTTTTAGGATGCTGTCTAGGTTTGTCGTTGCTTTTCTCCCAAGAAACAGGCGTCTTTCAATTTCGGGACTGCTGTCACCATCTGCAGTGATCATGGAGCCCAAGAATGTAAAATCTCTCACTGCCTCCATTTCTTCCCCTTCTGTTTGCCAGGAGGTGATGGGACCAGTGGCCATGATCTTCTTCTTTTTTATGTTGAGCTTCAGACTATATTTTGCACTCTCCTCTTTCACCCTCATTAATAGGTTCTTTAATTCCTCCTCACTTTCTGCCATCAAGGTTGTGTCATCTGCAGATCTGAGGTTGTTTAGTCGATTAGTAGTGTCCAACTCTTCATGACCCATGGACCAGAGCATGCCAGGCACTCCTGACTTCATGATAATGATTATTACTATTTAGAATTTATATGCTGCTCATCTGACTGGATTGCTCCAGCCACTCTGGGCGGCTCCCAACAAAATATTAAAAACACAATAAGACTGATGTGATCCACTTTATTGTCTAGAATAAATAAGATTAAATAATATATATAAATAATATATATATATACGGGGGGGGGGCGTTTTTGGAGCTCGTAAAACCGACCTCAACCAAGAGGCAAACTTTCAGTCACTCACTTATTCTCCTGCTCAGATCAAAATCCAAAACAGAGGAGGATTCCCAGCCTCCCTCCAAATTTGTGTTTTTCAAATTTCAAATTACCTCACAGGGAAAATCCTTACCATTATGAAACCCCAGTGGAGGAATCAGGCAGTACCGGACATCTTGAGATATATATATATATATATATAAGATCAGGGAACAAATGAATTTGGTGGTCCGGGGGTTAAGGATGGCTGAAACTAATCTCAAAATTGGTTGGCTTTGCATCGCGGCAGCTGTTCGTGGCTTCCCTGGGCGGATTTGAAAGTCAGCCCATCGCAGGCAGAAGCAATCTCTAACACGCTCGAGAGAAAAGGACGGAGCAAGATTTAAAGCTGTCTCAGCTGGAAGGCTCAGCCTCATGAATACCTGGAGATGAAGTCCATGGAAGACTCTCCTCCATCCGAGAGCCTAGTCTGGAAGGAGGAGATGCCATTTGTTCAGTTCCGGGGAATAAGAACTTGCCGCTTGCAACGGAAAGGCAGCTACTGTTTGTTTCTCTAGACCAGGGACGGGAGCCTTTTTTTAGGACTCCGAATTCCTGCTAACAAGGCTTGTGGCAACGGGGGCACCTGGAACCCAGCAATGCCTGGAGGGGCTCCCAGGTACCCCACTCTTGGTACAGGCCAGGGGTTACCCTCTGCTCCAAGGGCAGCCTTCCCCCTTGGCACACACAAAAGCACCCTTGGCACATAATTCTCCCCTCCTCAGCTGATCCACGCAAACAATCTTATTTTTATTCATTTCCTAAAATTCGTATACTGCTTGACTATAAACCAGGGGTCAGCAAACTTTTTCAGCAGGGGGCCGGTCCACTGTCCCTCAGACCTTGTGGGGGGCGGGACTATATTTTGAAGGGGGGGGAGAACGAATTCCTATACCCCACAATTATCCAGAGATGCATTTTAAATCAAAGCACACATTCTACTCATGTAAAAAAGCGCTGATTCCCAGACCGTCCACGGGCCGGATTTAGAAGGAGATGGGGTCGGATCCGGCCCGCGGGCCTTAGTTTGCCTCCCCATGCTATAAACCTTAGATGGGTTTACAGAAAGGACGGAACATAAAAAGTTGTCCATGAAAACAGTGGATAACAGCTATTTAAAACGTTCAAATGATAATTAAAATCCGCAGTAAGCTAAAAACATATTGAAACTTGTGTCTACATTCTGTTTATTTATTATTTCATACCACTTCCATGGTTCATTTTACATATCATAAATCCCTGCATATTTTACAAAGTGCAATATTCCATTATTGCATCCATCAAAACTTGTTTACACTGTTGATTTTATCTTAATGCTGCCAGCATTTTCAGCTGGACACAATTATTTTCCCCATATTCAACAAACGTTTTCCAATCTTCTTTAAACGTATGTTATTCTAGTTCTCTTATTATGCAAGTTGTGCATATTCCATCAACTTAAGTTGCCATTCTTCTTTAGCTCCTCGCTCCTTTTCCATTTTGGGGCTAACAAAACACGGCCGTAGTAGTGGCATACATAAATAACCTTTTTTGACACCTGGAAATTTCATTCTGAATTAACCCCAACAGAAAAGACTGGGTTTTGGGGGGCAAAGTACTTTTAAACAATTCAATTCATTATGGACCATTTCCCAGTACTCTTTTACCCTTTTGAGAGTTCCATAGTTTAACTAAGCACGGCATGAAATTTTTTTCTTCTGTCTGCCCATTTGGCCACCATAATGAAGCAGACCTTTTCACCTTAATTTTTCTGATGTTCTTAACAATATCTGAGGAGTCCCCGGTAAGAAAGATAGAAAACAGACATGGAGAAAACAGAAATCCACAAACCACAGGGCATTTCTCCTTAGGACTCAAAGGAGGCCTACTCTCAACAAATGAGCCCAATGGGAAATTTTAACCCTGATAAATATCTCTTTCCAATTAATGGGATGGTGCCCTATTCCTGCAGAACCAAACCTTTCTATCTTAGTGTTGCATAACTGCGTAAAATTGATCCACCAGCATTAGACGTTCCATTTGGGAGATTAACCAGGCTGGGTATGGAATAATTTCCTGAGAATCATTAACCTAATGAGGGCGGCTTTCCATAAACTGCTTAGCCAGGTTGCAGGAAAATGAATCCAGATTTCTTGGGGGTGGGGGAGTATTTTTGGAAGAATTGTAAAAAGTTCTGTGCCATTTGTGACCATCACCTGGTCACTGCTGTGATTGATCTGTGAGAGAGCTACTTATATTCCTCAGGGAGGGACATCAAACTGGTCATTCTGATGAACTGATTTATTGCAATAAAGCAGAAATCAAAAGAAGTATCAGATCATGACATTTCTGCCTCTTGCACTTTGAGGGCTGACTCAAGGTTTTGTAAACAGTGGGTAATACTTGACTTCTTTCTTTTTATTATTATAGTTAAGAACAAGCCTTGTTGAAGCAGAACTAGCATGAGCTACTGCACACATTTTGCAAAGCAGGAGTGGGGAACCTTGTGCAGCTTGAGGTCCACGTTCCCTTTAGGGCAACTTCCATGGAGCTTTAATACGAAAATATGCCCTTACTCCCTTATGGGGGACACAAGAGCCCTTATAGAGTCCTTTGTACGTTCTCCATTGGTCGGAGGAAAAAACCAGAGGCCAACCAGAGAATACAGTGGTAATGAGGCATCTGATCAAGGCCTGTATTTTAAAATGAGCTTAAAGATATATTTGCAAATGTTTGTATGTTTCATGCCAGGCAGAAACCAGCTGGCTAAGTACTTTGGCAGTTGTTTATCTTCCTGCTCTCCTGAACAAGCCCCCCCCCCCCCTATTTATAGCAGTAGCAGGAGACAAGTTTCTCAAAGTTGTAAAAGAGAATTACAGGCTGGGAGCAAATGTTACACTGACCCTACATATTACAGAATACAATCAAGCTGTAAAAACACTAATTAAGAGTTGGTAAATAGTAAGATTTATTGTTTAACAGAAAATAGTACCATGTGCCTCCCATCAGACTCTAGCCATATTTTCCTAAGGTTTAAGGCATACTGAGAGAGTTAAAGGGAAATAAATTTTGGGAAGAGCTAATGGGAAAAGCAGCTGGCTGGGAAAGGGAGGTGTAAACTGAAGAGGCTTCTTTTGAAGCTGTTTTTACTGAGTTCCTTTTTTACTTTGCAAAGGCCTTTTCTTCTAAAAAGCTATCTATGTTATGTATGAGATTTGTTGGCTTAATGTAATTATGCAAAGGATTTAGAAAGTAAGAAATGTTAGATTCTTATGTTAGATTCTTATTTTATTGATGGTGTGTGAGAATGTGAACCTAAGATCTCTGTTTAGATAGAATTTAATACCATGAGCCATTTGTTTTTAGCCATTTGTTTTGGAATGCAGGGGCAACAAGGGCAAAAGGTGATCTGGTAATTAAGGTGCCTTGTCGAGGCAAATGTAAGATATATGGCTACTTGTCTGCCATTTATGGATAGAAGGAAATATAGCTCTTTGTCTCCCATAAAAGGTAATAGGAAATGGGTGTATCTTTTATGATTGGTTCTAGCAAACAGCCAATAGGAATTTCAACCAGGCTGATTGGACAGAGGCAGCCAAAGGAGGAGCAAGGGGGCTGGGCTGAGGAAATATAAGTGCTGGCCATCAGGGCTGGAGGGGGGCAGAGCTTTGGTAACCATATACCACTGTGCCTATCATTTATTTGTCTGACAAATAAATTATTATTTTAATTTCTCTATTGCTGTGTTGAATATTTCATTCTAGCTAA
Organism: Podarcis liolepis; assembly: GCF_965112155.1. NCBI lineage: Eukaryota > Metazoa > Chordata > Lepidosauria > Squamata > Lacertidae > Podarcis > Podarcis liolepis. The sequence goes on along the minus strand of NC_139561.1, from coordinate 10,017,488 downwards.
CCACAAGCAGGGTGCTACAGTACCTCGGGTTAAGAACTTAATTTGTCCTGGAGATCCGTTCTTAACCTGAAACTGTTCTTAACCTGAGGTACCACTTTAGCTAATGGGGCCTCCCGCCGCCGCTGCCGCACGATTTCTGTTCTCATCCTGAAGCAAAGTTCTTAACCCAAGATACTATGTCTGGGTTAGCAGAGTCTGTAACCTGAAGCGTATGTAACCTGAAGCGTATGTAACCTGAGGTACCACTGTATTCAGAAGCAAAGCAGCTTGTAGGCCTGATCTTTATTGAACTGTTGCAACAGGGTGCTCCCTTCACACACAGGAGAAGGAGGAGGATCCAGAACCAAGGTGTGTCCGCCCTTATACAGACAGGAAGGATTCGAAACCTGCGGGACCAGAGATTTACAGAAGATTGGAAGAAGTATATGAATTATTTGAAGAGCAACTGTAATCAAGAAATTACGCTAGTAGGATTACAAGAAGTTTTGTAAGGAGAAATACATGAAGTGTTACAAAGTAGAAAAAGATAATAGATATTGGTTATGAGTTTGAAATGTAATAGGGAAGATAAGAAATGCATACTGAGAGATTAGATTGGAAAAATTTCAGACAGGATTGGTGGAAGTCAAAAATTTGAATAAGATGTAAAAGTATGTTTAATTATTGTTGAAAATGATATGTTAAAAAACTAATAAAAAATTATATACAAAAAAAAGGCAGTCTTGCCCCCCTTGCTACCTGGAGAGGGCGAAGCAAACCCGAAATCTTCAGGTCAGCCATGGAGGTCTGGCAACTTTACTGATCGCCCTTTCTAAAATTTGATGGGCCCTAGCAACAGCGTTCTCTGTCTCTTCCTCCAAAGTCGACGCCCCACCGCCTCCTCCCCGTGAGCAGAAAGGATTCAAAAGCAATCAGTGTCTCCCTTGCATGTCTTCTCAGCCACAGAAGGGATCAGCAGTTCAACCTCTGCTTAAACAACCTTTAATGACTAAAGCTGGGGCTTAGTTCCTTAATAAGGACAAGCCGGGGCGAAGCAATATCCATTGCATCCAATATATTACCAAGCAGAGAGAAGCTCATATTTAATTATTCAGATTGAACGGGGATTGGGGAAATGAGATTGCAGAGAGTTTAGGGTCTTTGTGCCAGAGAGAGGAGATAGGGGAGGAATCTAGCAGGTCACTTTGAACTCTGATCAGTCACAGAAAAATCACGCACAATTTGTGTAATCCTCGGGAATGCGAGCCGAGGCCTGGTGGTCAGCTGGATTGAACAACAAGATACAAATAAGAATTGTTGGAAGTGTGGGGTGAAAGAAGGCAGTTTCTTCCACATGTGGTGGACATGTGACAAAGTGAAAACGTATTGGGAAAACATATATAACGAACTAAAGAAGATCTTTAATGGTAAAGGGACCCCTGACCATTAGGTCCAGTCGTGACCAACTCTGAGGTTGCAGCGCTCATTTCGCTTTATTGGCCGAGGGAGCCGGTGTACAGCTTCTGGGTCATGTGGCCAGCATGACTAAGCCACTTCTGGCGAACCAGAGCAGTGCACGGAAACGCCGTTTACCTTCCCGCTGGAGCGGTACCTATTTATCTACTTGCACTTTGAGGTGCTTTCGAACTGCTAGGTTGGCAGGAGCTGAGACCGAGCAACGGGAGCTCACCCCGTCGCAGGGATTCAAACCGCCGACCTTCTGATCAGCAAGCCCTAGGCTCTGTGGTTTAACCCACAGCACCACCCGCGTTCCCAAGCAGATAAAGAAGATCTTTAGGTATACGTTTTTGAAAAAAACAGAGTCATTCCTGTTGGGAATGGTGGGAGAGGATATTGATAAGAATGACTGGAAACTGTTCTTATACGCAAAAACAGTGACGAGGTTATTGCTGGCCCAGGTGTGGAAACAGCAACAATTGCCTACAGTAGAAGAGTGGCAGTACAAGGTTATGGGGTACGCAGAAATAGCTAAACTAACAGCAAAAATCCGACATCAGGGTAATGAAACATATCAAAAAGAATGGGGAAAATTTATGTTATATATAGAGAAGATGATGTGAAATAGGGAAACCAGTAGAATTGAAATAAGTCTCGTAACAGGAAAATACAAAGTAATTTCTTGGATAACGATATCAAAATGAATTAAAAATGTATATTATGACCATTGTTGAGCAGTATTTGTAAATGAGTATTGACAGACAACAAGAATTGCACATATAGAAAGATTTATTTGTTTACAGACATTTCATGGACAAAAATTGAAGAAGAACTATATACAAAATGGATAAAGACAATGTGAAAAGTTAAAGACGACACAAAAAAGCCAGAAGAAGGAAGGAGGGAAATCAGCTCTGGAGAGCAAGAACAAATGTAAAATGTAATGTAATATGTGTATGTATAGTCTGTAATTTTAAAAATCAATAAAGATACTCTTTTTTTAAAAAGCACATCAAGATACAATTTCCAAGATACTGGAACTTAAGGACATGCAACGAAGCTGAAGGTTGGAAGATTCAGAAGCGATAAGAGAAAGTCCTTCACGTAGCACATAATTAAACTACGGAACTCACTCCCACAGGAATCATAGAATAGAATCATAGAGTTGGAATAGACCACAAGGGTCATCGAGTCCAACCCCCTGCCAAGCAGGAAACACCATCAGAGCACTCCTGACATATGGTTGTCAAGCCTCTGCTTAAAGACCTCCAAAGAAGGAGACTCCACCACACTCCTTGGCAGCAAATTCCACTGTCGAACAGCTCTTACTGTCAGGAAGTCCTTCCTAATGTTTAGGTGGAATCTTCTTTCTTGTAGTTTGGATCCATTGCTCCGTGTCAGTGAGGACCACTAACATGGATGGCTTAAAAAGAGGATGAGACATATTCATGGAGGAGCAGAGGGCTACTGGTGGTGTGATAGGAATTTTATGGTCTTAGATATATGGTAATGTTCATAAGTGTACCAACCAAGCACATACATAGATCAGCACAGGAAGACCAACCTGGAACCATTTTGATTCCTAAACTAAGCAAATGTTTTCTCTGCAAGGTCAAAGTGGAAAAGCCTCCCCATTTTCTTTTCCTTCACAAATCCTGTCTTAAGGGTATGTCTGTGTTTGAATAGGGTGTGAGCCTGTGACCTGGCCCAGGAACTAAGTATTTATCACTACAAAAGAATGGCCAGGCTCCCCAGGCAATCCAATCACGTAACCTGCCAGACAGGAGAAAAACAAGGACAGGAGAAAAACAACATTCAAATTTCTGTTTTAGACTGCCTTTTCTGTGATATAGGTGTGATGTATCTGGGGGGTGGTCTTAGGTTACACCCCTTCTGTGATGTATGTATGTTGTTTCTGGGGGTGGTCTTGATCTATAGGGTGGGAATTTCAAAAGTCTTTATAAGGCCTTGCGCGCCATTGTTCTGGGTTCCTCCTCCTTTCCTGCGTGTGAGGGGAGCACCCTGTTGCAACAGATCAATAAAGATCAAGCTTACTAGCTGCTTTGCTTCTCAATATTCTCTGGTTGGCCTCTGTTATTTTCTCCTACCAATAGGGAACCTATGTAAGGACTCTATATGGGCTCTTGGATACCCCATAAGGGAAAAGGGCAATTTTTGTTTACAACAGTGGTTCCCAGCCATGATGGCTCTGCTCCCTGCTTGAAACCTGGGCAAGCTGCTGCCAGTCAGTGTAGACAATACTGTGTTAGATGGACCCATGCTCTGGCTTGGTATAAGGCAGCTTTCTCTGTTCCTCTGCTCTTTTCAAAATCACTTGACTTTTAAAAAATTCATCCCGAAAAGGACTCTGTCCTCACAGCCCCTTCTCAGCTGGAAGGATCTAGGGCTGAATTATTTAGTGGAGAGGAGGCAGAGAGGGAAGCAGTGGATGTTCTTCAGGTGCACTCCAAAAATCAGGCCAGAGCTGTCCAGCATCCTGCCCCCTCCCTCTCCACCTCCTGTGATATGGATCTTCAGCATCTAAAACCAACTGGGGCTGCAAGCTCTTGACAGCGATGCAGGAAGATGGACTGGGGGGGGGGGACACCTATTCCTCTTCAAATCTGGAAGCAAGGAAGAATGCCATTGGCTGTTGCTTAGCAACCACTTACAACATCCCTCACTTCCTCCCTGATGGACCAGATGCAAAGGAGAGCATCAGGACTCTTGTAACCTTCGAGAGCTCTACATATGTGAGGGGGGGATTTTAGCCTAGCATCTGCCATCTTCTGGTGTGGCAACTGCCCAAATAATGTCAAATCGCCCCATTCTGCGCCCCCCTCCACCAGCACAGCCCTTCCTTTCCCCCCTCTGTTCCCCTTAAAAGGCAGGACTTGGGAACTGTGTGCTAAAATTGAGGAAGAGTCTTTTGCACAAATTTCACGCCAGCAAAATGTGAAATCACCACCATTTTTCCCATTAAAATCCCTTATTATTCTGAAGGGTCAGTCTGGGAACTTGGAAGTTTAAAAATCTGAACATCATTCTAGACCCTTTAGTTTCAAAGATATAAGGTGGAAGGATTTCTGAATCTACTGAGTTATTCAGCCAACCATCTCCCTCTCCCTATAGATCTGGCCAGTTGATGCAATGCAAGCAGCCAGTTCACATTCTTCCATAATGAGATACCTTTAACTTAAGCTCATTAGACAAGGTCATTTTAGCGTTTTGCTGTTTTGTTTATCAGATTGCAATGCCCACACTCAGGCAGTGACCCCACAATTGCCGCCAGGACTTCTGAATTCAAGGACTTCTAAAGACATACTACTCCCTTGGCAGACAAGGCTTTGGAGCCTTAGCCAGGAAAAAATAGCAGGGCTCTGTTCTGGAATGTTTTGCCATAAGCCAAAGCAAGAGCTTCCCTAAGCATGTGCAAAGGGCAGTTATCCAAAAACCAGTTTTCTTTACATACCCAGAAGCTGGAGGCAAAAGGAAAGAGTATGGTTGTAAAAAAACCAAAACTGATGGCCCATCTTGGCAAAGACACAATGTAGTGTAGTGGTTAGAGTATCAGACTGGGAGACACGGGTTCAAATCCCCTGACTTGGCCATGAAGCTTCCTGGGTGACATCATCTTGGAGGAAAAGGCAGGATATTAATGCAATAAACAAATAAACTCATACCCTCCAACATTTCTCGGATGAAAATAGGGATGCCCCATTCCATAACGATAATTTTAATATTTATACCCCACACCTCTTATTATTGGGTTGCTCCAGCCACTCTGGGCAGCTTCCAACATACAGTGGTACCTCGGGTTAAGTACTTAATTCATTCCGGAGGTCTGTACTTAACCTGAAACTGTTCTTAACCTGAAGCACCACTTTAGCTAATGGGGCCTCCTGCGCCGCCGGAGCACAATTTCTGTTCTCATCCTGAAGCAAAGTTCTTAACCCAAGGTAATATTTCTAGGTTAGTGGACTCTGTAACCTGAAGTGTATGTAACCCGAGGTACCACTGTATAGAGAGTTGGGTTGAGGAGACTGAGAGGTAGTAGCGGAGTCTGTAACCTGAAGCGTCTGTAACCTGAAGCGTATGTAACCCGAGGTACCACTGTATATAGAAACATAATAAAACATTAAAGATTAAAACTTTCCTATACAGGATTGCCTTCAGACGGCTCATGGGTTGGATAACTCCATACCCTCCAACATTTCTCCAATGAAAATAGGGACATCCTAAGGAAAAGTGGGACATTCTGGGTTCAAATCAGAAATTGGGATTGCTTCTCTAAATCAGGGGCGACCCTGGAAAATAGGGACACTTGGAGGGTCTGTAAACTTATGTTTTTCTCCGGCTGCTAGGTTTCCGAGGAGAGTCTCCAGGAGAGAAATTTGGCAACTGTTACCCCGCTACAGATGGGATGTGGGTGGCGCTGTGGTCTAAACCACAGAGCCTAGGGCTTGCCGATCAGAAGGTTGGCGGTTCGAATCCCCGTGACAGGGTGAGCTCCCGTTGCTCGGTCCCTACTCCTGCCAACCTAGCAGTCAAAGTGCAAGTAGATAAATAGGTACCACTCTGGCAGGAAGGTAAACGGTGTTTCCGTGCACTGCTCTGGTTCGCCAGAAGCGGCTTAGTCATGCTGGCCACATGACCCGGAAGCTGTACGCCGGCTCCCTCGGCCAATAAAGCAAGATGAGCGACGCAATCCCAGAGTCATCCGCAACTGGACCTAATAATCAGGGGTACCTTTACCTTTACCTTTACCTTTACTTCTACCCTGCTGCAGAAATTGGCAGTTCAAGAAAGGGGATTCCAGCACAAGAAAAGAGAATCCGTCTAAACATCAGGAAGAACCGCCCACGGACAGTCCAGGAATCAGCGTGTTTTTACATGAGTAGAATGTGTGCTTTTATTTAAAATGCATCTCTGGGTTATTTGTGGGGCATAGGAATTTGTTCACACACACACCCCAAAAAATAGTCCGGCCCCCCACAAGGTCTGAGGGACAGTGGACCGGCCCCCTGCTGAAAAAGGTTGCTGACCCCTGGACTAGATTATCCTTGGGGTCCCTTCCAACTCTATAATTCTATGCTCCACACCAGCTTTGGAGCCATGAGTAGAGTTTTCTAGAAGCCAATTCCAACTGCTCCCTCCTTTACTGGAGATTTGCAAGGGCGGTGCCAAACCGGCAAATAAAGCACTTTCCACTGTATATATTTCCAATAAAATCAGCACAATGCATGGTTAATATTCAGAGCCTGATTAATCAAAAGGCTGCATATTCCCCCCCCCCCCATTCTTCCACTTACACTTGCTGTTCACCTTCAACTCCCGTCTTCTTTGCTTATAAACACGGAGTCAATTGCTAACCTGGATTTATGGCAGAAGCTGAAAGCTACATTCTCTGGTGGTAATAACTTATTTCCCTATTTATGCAGCATACAGTTCTTTTAATAATAGTAAAAAACCATCAGCAGCAACCCATCCAGCCCTGATATTTACTTCCTGGGGATTTGAAAAATTCATAGAGGCACACCTAGCAATTAACTGCATGGGTGTTTATATTCCACAAACGCCATCAATGAAATGATGAATCTTGTAGGGGGGTGTTGTCTGCACTATTACTCTCACCTCAAAATTTCACCCCAAAGGTGTAGCTCCTTACAAAACCAGCCATCAGAGGTTAATAATAATAATAATAATTTATTATTTATAGCCTGCCCATCTGGCTTGGTTTCCCCAGCCACTCTGGGTGGCTTCCAACAGAATACAGTGGTACCTCAGGTTAAGTACTTAATTCGTTCTGGAGGTCCGTACTTAACCTGAAACTGTTCTTAACCTGAAGCACCACTTTAGCTAATGGGGCCTCACGCTGCTGCCGCACCGCCGGAGCCCGATTTCTGTTCTCATCCTGAAGCAAAGTTCTTAACCTCAAGCACTATTTCTGGGTTAGTGGAGTCTGTAACCTGAAGCGTATGTAACCTGAAGCATATGTAACCTGAGGTACCACTGTATTAAAAACAGAATAAAACATCAAACATTAAAAACTTCCCTAAACAGGGCTGCCTTCAGGTGTCTTCTAAAAGTCAGATCTTTGACATTTGATGGGAGGGCGTTCCACACGGCAGGCACCACTACCAAGAAGGCCCTCTGCCTGGTTAGAGCTCTGCCAGAAATTTCTTCTGTGCTTATTCCCAACAATTCTCAATAATGAGAGAAAAAAATTGCATCAAAGGAGAGGGGAAATTATGGTGAAAATCTCAGGGGTGGGATGGAGGGGGTTTTATCGTGTTTGTCTTATGGTTGCGATCTCTGAGTGGCAAGAGACTCCAGGGGTGCCTGAGAGTTTCCCACGGTTCGGTTTCTTTGGAACCGAACGTCAACAGATATATGGTAATATAGGATGTATGGTCTTACGTATATAGTTGGCTCACATCTTATGCTGGAGTTCAGTTTCAAGCATAATGTATGTATCTAAAAGTTGCATATAGCTGAAATCAGGGCTATCCCAGGATGTTTTAGCCCTTGAGGAAAAACAGAAAATGCTGCCCCACCCCCAGGGATATATTTACCAATTTATTACATCCAAGCAGCTCCAGGTGGTGCGTGTGATTCTACCTCCTCCCATCTCCTCCTCCCAGCAAACCTATGAGGTAGTTTGAGCTAAGAGGCAGCGAGTCAACCAAGGTTGAGCTTCATGGCAGAGTGAGAATTCGAACCCCGGCCTCCCAGGTCTTAATCTAGGAGGAGTCTGTGCACTTTCTAGAATTTCAAAGAAATTCTATGAGAATCAAGCAGGGGGGGAAATGCCTTTCTTAGGGGAAGAAAACTTGAGAAATTGACGTGCAGATTTCAGTATCACTGAGCCCTGGAGACAGAGGTTAATTGGGAGAGGAGAGAAGGGTGCGCCACCTTGAAACGTCTATGGAACTTTCAGAGATTGATGAAATTATTTGGGAGGAGGGAGCAGGGAGGGAGGCAGACCCTTCTGAAACAGAGTGCATGCAACAATTTGTAGCCAGCTCCTGTAGGACTGCAGCTGGCAAGCTGTATGCAGTCTTCTGAATTAATGAGATGTAAGGGGGGGGCAGGTGATGCCACAGGATCATAGCTGTCATCCCTTTTCTTACAAGGAATCCTATTCGGAATAAGGGAATTTCCCTTAAAAGAAGGGACACGTTGACAGCTATGCACAGGAGGGGCCCTGGAGACGGGGGTTAATTGGGAGAGGAGAGCAGAGTGGAGCAGATTCCGCCGAAGAGCGTCTATGCAACAATTTGCGGCCAGCTTCTGCTGGGCTGCAGCTTGCAAGCTGCATGCATAGTCTTCTTCATAATCTTTTACTATCACCCACCTGGAAATTCAAGCCTTCCACCTGCCCCCAGAGGGGGCCAGGCAACCTGGAGACTTCTGGTCAGCTCTGAGGTTTGGAAGCCTGAGTCCAGCACTAACCAGGACTGCAGATTCTACCTGCTTTGGCATCCTCATAAAAATATGGGAGAGGCACCAGGACAGGTTGCTGCACAGAGGGGAGGGGGGTTTCCTCCTCCTTCCTGCCATCATCAAAAGCAAAACCTATGGGGGGGAGCCCCAGGGGGAGGGCATTTGCTCAAGGGGTGTGGCCCTCTCTTTCATGGGCCAAAGGCCAGAGTCAGCACCTTCTTCACATCCTCAGCCAAAAGTATTTGGTTCCTTTCAGTGGCTGGAGCTGGCCTCCGCCCCAACGATGCAAGAAATTGGCTTTTGTGTCCAAACCGCTTAGCTGCCGGTCTGCTGCTCAGTCCCCCGCCTGCCCCAGGGCCTTTACAACCTCTCAGCAAAGAGCAAGTCTCTATTGATTTCCAAGCGACTAAAACTGTAAATTATTAGTCGTGACAACCGGCTCAGCTGGCTCCAAGATGAGATTCCATCGATTGGGCCAAATCACGTTAGTGCGCAAAAAAAAAAAAAGGAGGAAAAAGGCGTTGGATCAGAAGTCAAGTGTTGTTGGGGAGGGGGTGTCCCCAAAAATGAGGACTGCCCTTTCATATAAATGCAATTGGGCAACATAAGTTAGAGGACTCTAGGCAGGAGCAGGTTGAGTGATGAAACAACAACATAGGAACCTTAGCGCCTGATTCCAGCAAGTGGGCGGCGATCACTGAACAAGGAAGGAAAGGCACTTTGCACAGGCTCGGAGTCACCTTTGTTTTTGGTCGTTTTAAATTATATGTCGCTTGTCTGGGCCCTGGTGTTGAAATCAGGTTCCAAAGATGAGCTCTGGTGAGACCAAATTAGACCTTGATCCCATTTCTTCTGTGCAACAATGCGAGCGCCACCTGTCTGTCAGAAACATCCACGGCATTAAAAGGTGTCTGAATGCAAGAAGAGTCTTCTGGATCAGGCCAGAGGCCCACCTGTTTTCACAGCGGCCTGTGAGAAACCCAGAGGCAGGATTTGAGCACAATAGCACTTTCTCCCCTCCTGTGGTTTCCAGAGACTGGGATTTAGACGCTGCCTCTGGCTGCATGAAGAAGTCCTTTCAATGTCCTTTTTGAGGCGAGGGAACCAGAACTATATACAGCATTCCAGCTGCAATAAATTTACATAAGAGAATTATGCTATCGGCAGTTTCGTTTTCAATTCCTTTCCTAGTGATCCCTAGCATGGATTTTGGCTTTTTCGTGGCTCCCACCCATTGGGCTGATTATTGCAGAGCTCTTCCATACCCAGCTGCATATGTGCACCTGTATGGCTTCCTGGATTGGTGCCTTGCCAGGAAAACTGGACACACACACACCCCACCCCGCCAGTGTTGAATCCTGCCCCCCTTCACGTGCTGCTGTCCCAGAGTTTTTGCTGACAATCATCATCATCTTTTGAGTGTTACTGCCACCTGCTGCACGCTTAAGATGATTACAACAAGGTTCTGATTATTCCACCCAGATTCCCGAAGGTTTGTTTTGAAAAAGCTCTACCCAAAGTTCTCTTTAAGCAGATTTGAGTTAAATAGGACTCTTCTTCGGACGGGATGCGTGTATTTCATTTCAAAAGCTCACATATCATGGACCAACACAGAGGTGCCAGCTCAAGGGTGGGGGGCTGAGCTCTTGGGGGGGGGGGCTGGGGCTTTTCTTCAGCGGGAACTCACCAGAACTCAGTTCCAGCACCTCTCAGGTGGGTGCCATTGCAATTACAGTGGTACCTCGGTTTATGAACTTAATCCGTTCCGGAAGTCCGTTCTTAAACCAAAACCATTCTTAAACCGAGACGTGCTTTCCCTAATGAGGACTCCTGCCACCGTTTGTCTTCCATTCTTAGACCGCGGTAAAGTTCTCAAACCAAGACACTATTTCTGGTTTTGCTGAGTTTGTGAACCAAATCGTTCTTAAACTGGACTGTTCTTAAACCAAGGTACCACTGTATAAGAGAACAAGCTGTTCACGGTGGGTTCTGGCCAGGGCCTCTTTCCTCGACAGCCCCAGAGAGGAGGAGGTGGAGCCAGGAAGGAAGGAAGGAAGGAAGGAAGGAAGGAGACTGAGAGACAACGAAGAAGAAGAAGAAGAGGAGTTTGGATTTGATAGCCCGCTTTATCACTACCTGAAAGAGTCTCAAAGCGGTTAACAATCTCCTTTCCCTTCCTCCCCCACAACAAACACTCTGTGTGGTGAGTGGGACTGAGAGACTTCAGAGAAGTGTGACTAGCCCAAGGTCACCCAGCAGCTGCATGTGGAGGAGCGGGGAAGCGAACCTGGTTCACCAGATTACGAGTCCACCACTCTTAACCACTACACCACACTGGATCTCTTGGTTATACTGTAGAGTTATACTGTAGTGTGCCAGGCCTCAGACAGGATTGGAAGACTGATCAGATACCTTCCGCCCCACCCCACCCCTCCAACGATCTTGGATCCATCTTATTTATCTATTGAATTTCTAGCCCACCTCTTCCTCCAAGATGCTCAAGAAGCCATCTACATGGTTTCCCTGCTCCACAACCGCCCTGCGAGGTAGTTGTGGCTGAGGCAGTCAGTGGCCCTGGGACACCCGGTGTGGCCAATTGGGGATCTGACTCCTGGTTTCTCCCAGGTCCTAGTCCAACAATCTTTAACAAAACTGCACCACCCTGGTTCTTGGAAGTGTTTCCACCTCGACTTCTGCCTCAGGTGCATCTGTTCAAGAGATGCAGGTGACAAAAACACAAAGCAAAGTGAGGTTTCCCCCCAGGTTGTTTTCACTTTATTAGGTATGACATGAAGAAAAGTGGGGGGGTTTCTTACACCTGCATGCAGCAGAAGTTCAGGTGGGATTAGGTTTTTGTGGTGTTGTTTTTAGTACTGGTGGTAGGTTGGCTGTTAAATAGTTGTAAACTGTTTTTATTTCTCTGTGAAGTCTCATTGCATGCTTGAGAGAATGCAATTGTCAAGAGAAGGAAGAGGGGGGGAGGGGAGGGGTGTGTACCATTCCTGATCTAAGATGTTCATGCTTTATTTACAAAGAACGAAAGCGGGCACATTACAAAATGGTCACAAACTGCCAAGAAGTTGAAGGGGTGGAGAGGGGGTGGACATCCGTGAAAATCTGGGAGGGCGGATGGGAGAAATGCATGTCTCCTTTCTTGGTTTTTTCCCCGACAAGAATCTTCACACCGCGCTGTGCAAAAACCAGACTTTGGAGGAAAACAAACCACTTGCACAAAGAAGGCGTCTCCAGACGGCATGTGAAATGGAGGAGAAGAGAACCGCTGGCGCCAGAGGGGAGGAGTCCCTGTCTGGGCAGTGCTTGAAGGCCTTTGCTCTGCATCTAACCTTGGCATTAAATGAGACTGGCATCAGCCTTTGGGGGGAGACTTGCAACAGGTTCCTCTTGATGTGTATTTTGGAAAGAGACGACAGGAGCAAAGAGAGAAGAGTGCCACGCTTTGCACTCGCCTCTCCAACACCGTCCCAACTCTCTCCAGGGACACGGACACACACACACCCCACACACCCCACCCTACAAGAGTGCGTTGGCCTGACAGATGCGCCCTTGAAAAGCAGTAATGCATCTCACACGCCAGGATGGAAGACGAGATATTTCTGGCGGGAGGGGTGTGTGTGTGTAGAACCTCTTACATGTTTGTGAAGCTGGAATGTCGCTCATCATACAAAGTTCTGAGGCACCTCTGCTGTCTCACTCGTTTTGGCTTCTGGCTCCCACCCTCCGTCGGCAGATGAGCCCCAGAAGTCTGCCCACATATGGTGGCCCTTGGATCAAAAAACGTTCGCCGCCCCAGTCTTCATCCATCTGATGTCCCAACCATCTCATTGCCGTTCCCCAGAATTTAAATGTGAAAGAGAAAACATGCTTTCCTAGCATGAACCAGTGATCTTGGTTACATTGGAGGGAGAGCACTGTGAGTGGAAGTCCTGTGTGCTAGCAGGTCCCAAAGATACACCAGATCTGGGACCTTGTCACCAGCGTATCACAAGGGATCCATTAGCCTAAAGTTCTGCCAGGTGGTCAGATGGCTACCAGCACAGATAGGCTGCTGGATGGTTCTTGCTGTCTACAAAAGGAACCCCCCAAAAAATCCCAGTAAGTTTTATGAAATCTTAGAAGATTTGTCTGGACAGATGATTAGATAGACAGAGTTGGGGACGGACAGACCCAAAGAGTCATCTAGTCCAACTCATTGCAATGCCGGAATGGATAGAGAAATAGAGTAATACTACAAGGTCAAGGTAGGTAAATAAGTTTGGCTGCACCAGAACTCTGAGGCTGTGACCTTCTGACAGGCCAACAAGGAAAAACAACACCCTGTTGAAACTCTCATCCAGGACAAGACAGCTGAGACATCTTTCATGAAGCTGTCCTTCACAAATGTACAACTAAGAGTCTATTGGACAAGGAAGATGAGAGGGAGATTTGCTACTGGAAACCACAGGGAAGAGTGGTCATTGGGGCCCTGCTCTGAAAGAAGCAGACCACTGTCAAGAACTGGGCAGAGGAGGAATGGCAGAGACCATCTCCCTCAAATCCTGACCCTTCCAGGGAGGAGGAACACTGGTTTGCGGGAGGTCACAGAGGCAGATGAGGGGGAAAGTTGGGAAATAATGGGAGAGGAGGAGGCAGAACTGGAACGGCCAGTCTTTAGAAAGCATTCCAGACTCTCCATCTCCCAGGACCCGGCGAGCCTTAAAAGTAGGACAGCAAAGAGCTTAAAGACAGAGGTCATGGAGCAGGACCTGTAGAAGTGACAGATGAAGAAGTGGGAGAGATTCACTCGGGACAATGCCATTATCCAAGAGGCTGGGTTCTCTTTAGCCTCTCTCTGTAATATCGGAATAAAAAAGGACAGTAAGAAACTTCCCCTTGTTTTTATACTTTCCTGGGCAACCAGCCGAAAGCCGCTGACAGCATCCTGACCACCACACAAAAATGGCCCAGGTGCGAACTCGCAGGTGAAGGGTAACGGAACCAGCACTCCTGAAGGTGAGGCAGGTGGACGAGGAAGCGACCACAGTTCAGCGCCTACTTTTTACATAGGTTTGAAATTGTGCCATGTTGAATCCTTCCTGTCCGTTTCCAGATCAGGGTGGCCCATGATTTGCATGGACTGGGGTTGTGTTGCACGCCTAAAGTCCCAGGTTCAGGGCTCAGCAATTCCAGGTGGGGCTGAGAATGTCCTCAACCTGAAACCACAAAGACCTGCTGCCTAAACAAGGTAGACCAATGGTCTAAGCAATGTTCCTATGTTGTTGGACTCTGTCACGTTCTCTGGTGCTGATGGGGGTCCAGCAACATCAGCAGAGCACCAGGTTTCCAATTCTTGTTCCAGATCATCTTCATCCCATGTGAAAAAGGCTAGTTATCTTCTGACTCTTTCTTATGACACTTGAGGTTGGGGCTGTTTGGTTTGTACAGTTTTGGTTTAGCGGGGTTTGCACTTATCTTACGTACGAGGTGTGTCAGGAAGATGTCCTCTTCCATTGCTGGATGAACATCTTTTGATGTCCTGCTGCAACTCTCAGCCACAGCTTCCAGTAAAGCCCCATGAGGTCCTTGGCAACGCTTTCCAGGAAACACAGGGCCTTGCGGTAAAGGTTTGAGAGCCCCAGAGAGATGGCCTGAAGAATGCAAGGACGTCAGCAAAAATGACCTCAGCCACCTTGAATGAAAAATGCAACCATGACAAGAAAATGCAACCATCAAATGCAACCATCCATGAGAATTCCACTGGAATCTGCCCCCTTCCAAATTTTTTTCTTATCAATGGAATATTTTTAAAAAGCAGAAGCTACTCTGAAGTTCAACTCCTGGGACCTCCAGAATGAACTTACTCAGGAAGCATCTGGTGGGAAGGACTGGATCTGGGATGGAGATCCCAGAGTTGCTACCCATTGGACGATCCTGGGCCAGGTAGACCAACAGTGTGAGCTGGTGACGAAGGCAGATCTAGGGGAGCACAGCTGGTTTGGTTGCACTGGGCACAGAGCTTCTGAGACACCATTTCTGTCTGAGAAAAGTGGAGGGGCACCATTTTGTCCTTTGTCTTGAGCCAGGTATGGCTGCCTGAAGTCAACCTAGACCACATCATCCAATCAAAGCTTTGTGATGCCACTCTGAACAGGCGTGGCTTCCGCTAAAGAGTTCTGGGAGCTGTAGTTAAGGGTGCTGGGATTGCGAGCAGACCCCTATTCCCCTAACAATTGTCATAGCTTCCTGGGAAGAGGGATTAAGCCACTCTGGAAATTGCAGCTCTGCAAGGGGAATAAGGTCCTCCTAACAATTCTCAACACCCTTCACAAACCACAGCCCCCAGAATTCATTGGAGGAAGCCATGACTGTTTAAAGGGTCATCGTAGTACTTTAAATGGATTGTGAGTGTGGCTACTACAGCATGGCCCCACATAACACCTAACCAATGCTTTTGTGCTATGGGGTTTTTTGTTTTCAAGTTTCAACACAGGTATAAGACCTAAGAAGTATGAAAATGTTGTATATCCATACAGATGCATGCCAGGTCTCAAGCCACAGCGAACATGACCTGGGAGATTTCAGGTGGCCATTTTGATGGTGCCGCCACCAGCAAGTCCAAGCTAAAGGAGAGGGCTTTGGGGAGAACTAGCTCAACAAGCAAGGAAACCTCTTGAGTGGCAGATAAGCCACATGGCGCTGCCCCTATTTCGCCGAAGCTTCTGGGTCAGGCTTGCTCTTTGCTGTGCACAAGAAGGGCCCTGCACAAATATTGCAAATGCACCACCGCTCCAAGCTGCCTCTACCTCTGAACGTCTGAACCTTAGATTCTGGGTGTGCTCCAAAAACAGTAGGGCATGGTCAATGGGAACACCTCCTGGAACTTCCATGTATCATTGGACTCCAGATCCCATCATCCCTGACCATCGGGCCACGCTGGCTTCTAGGGCTCATGGGAGTTGGACAACACCTGGAGGGCACCAGAGCAGTAACAGCTATCCTATCCAGACAGCTGTCCTAGACAGGTCCCATTAACATGAAGAGGACTTTGTCCAACAGCACCACACAGTGGGTGGGAGCAGAAGCACAGCATAATTTCTTTTTTTTTTACTGGCCATTCAGCCCACGTAGTTGCCAAACCAGGAAGGACGAAGGTGGTCCTTAAAAGTGTCCGAGATGGCACCAAGCAACGCTGAGAAATGAATCTTGGCGGAATTACATCTATGGCGGGTCACAGAAAAAGGCGAGACCAAAGTGAGGCTAAGAGTCGGAAGCCCAAGCTTTCTACAGCGCAGGCGTTGGTTTCCGAAAGACTTGCGCTATCTGGCTGGTTTGGTCTGGTTTCGTTTCAGCCGCCCCACATGCTCGGAGCAGCCGGATCAAAAAACCGTAGCCGTGCATTTTCCCATGAGCGATGCACAGCGTAGTTTGAGTGTGCAAAGAGGAACCTTCCACATGCCCAGGTGGAGACTGGAGGAAGGTGGGCAAGGAGGTCAATTCAAGGGCACTTAAGAGTACAAAGAGCTTTTCAACAGGTCGGGGAGAAGCACGGCGAAGTTGGGTCAGGTCGGGTGGGTGGGTGTCATTTAGCTGTCAGGATAAGCAGAGGCCAAACGTAAAATATTTCCAGTGCTGGGCTATTGCTAGAAAAAGTCTATACATCAATGCACCCACGGCAGGAGAAGGTGGCGGTGGCAGGAATGGGTCACGATACAAAACATAAAAGAGAACCTTTATCCTTGGCGTGGAGAATAGAGGAGAAGCAAGAGAGAAGTTGCTTCCCGGAAGGAGGCAGACAAAGAAAGGGAAGGAAGAGAGAGAGAGGGACGAAGGGAGCAGCAGCTGCTTCCCGAAGGAGGCAGGAGACGATGGAGAAGAAGAAGGAAAACAAGAAGAAAAGGGAGATGATTAAGGAGGGAAGCCTCTCTTGCGAAAGAGGCAGGAGATGAGAGGGGAATCATTTCCCCAGGAGTGAAAGAAAGATGTCTGGGAATCTACAATGAGTTGGGTGGAGGAGGGTTCAGGTACGGTGGGGTGGGGGGCGGTTTCTCCTAATCGCTGGCCACGTGGTTCTCGTTCTGTAAGGCGTGCCAGCGCTCTATCTTCTTGTCCTTGTTCTTCAGACACTCGTACCAGTGTTTCAAGCGCTCGCCTTTGGCTGTGATGCCCAGCTGGCACCCACCTGCAAGAGACAGAAAGGCAGCTGCAGAGAGAGGCTTTCCGTGCATCATAAGGTACCCCTGCCCATACGGGTCAGTCGTGTCCGACTCTAGGGTTGTGCGCCCATCTCGCTTAAGAGGCCGGGGGCCAGCAATGTCCGGAGACACTTCCGGGTCACGTGGCCAGCGTGATGAAGCTGCTCTGGCGAGCCGGCACCAGCGCAGCACACGGAAACGCTGTTTACCTTCCCGCTATAAAGCGGAAACTATTTATCTACTTGCACTTAGGGGTGCTTTCGAACTGCTAGGTGGGCAGGAGCTGGGTCCGAAAGACAGGAGCTCACCCCGCCGCGGGGATTCGAACCGCCGACCATGCGATCGGCAAGTCCTAGGCACTGAGGTTTTACCCACAGCGCCACCCGCGTCCCTCCGTGCATCATGGCAGGCCTCAAACCAGGACCCCACTTCCAGGTTATCTTTTTTTTCTTAAATCTGACAGTTTGCATCTCATTCAACCAAAACTCAACAGTTGCCCTGGGTTACCTGGCTGAGATGATCCCCTGCAATGCCCACGGTCCCATCAAAGATCTGGTGCCACCTCCCCTAACCGGGTCCCCCTCCCAGGGGCTTTGGACTGCAACTCCCATCAGTCCCCAGCCAGCAAGGGCTGAGTGGGGCTGCTGGGAGTTGTAGTCCCAAAGCATCATTGGGTGGAGGAGGACCAGGAAGACCTTGCACTGAAGATTGTACTGCAAAGCACCTCTTGGTCTCAACTAGGGCCAGGGCCTTTTCAGTACTGGCCCCAACTTGGTGGAATGCTCTGTCACAAGAGACTAGGGCCCTGCGGGACTTGACATCTTTCTGCAGGGCCTGCAAGACAGAGCTGTTCCGCCTGGCCTTTGGTTTGGATTCTGTCTGACCCTTAGGTTTGCCTCCCCTTATGGTTTTGATCTATGGGCTACTATTAAAATGAAGCTGCATTTTAAATTGCATTTTACCCCGTATTTTAAATTGGTCCGTCCCCCCCGCCATTATGTTAATATTGTAATTTTACTGGTGTTAGCCGCCCTGAGCCCGGCTCTGGCCGGGGAGGGCAGGGTATATTAAAAAAATATTATTTATTATTATTATTATTGAGAAAGAAACCCAATAAACAACCCATTCCTGGATATCCTAAGAACCTAAAACTCAATTTTTTTACACACCCACACACATCACCGTGGTTTAATAAACCCTAATTAAACAAGCTGAGATTCCCCCATTGTTTCTGATAGCACTCACCAATATAATCGTTGGATTTGCCAATGTCGTAGTCCCAAACCGATATGTCGAGCTGCTTCTTGGCTAGGTCGCTGTGTTTGATATCGTAGAAAAACTCCTGCCAAAAAGATAACACTCTCCATCAAGGATCAAGTGGTGGAGCTTTGGGGAGGGGGCAGAGAAGGCCTTGGCCCGCTAGCCTCCCCCTCCTTGCTCAAAGCAGGCTTCTGTCGATAACCAGGAAGAAGAAGAGTTTGGATTTGATATCCCGCTTTATCACTACCCGAAGGAGTCTCAAAGCGGCTAACATTCTCCTTTCCCTTCCTCCCCCACAACAAACACTCTGTGAGGTGAGTGGGGCTGAGAGACTTCAAAGAAGTGTGACTGGCCCAAGGTCACCCAGCAGCTGCATGTGGAGGAGCAGGGAATCGAACCCGGTTCACCAGATTACGAGACTACCGCTCTTAACCACTACACCACACTGGCTCTCAAACTTCGTTCAGACGAAGCAAGGAGGGGGTTCAGTTCTAGGGGCGGATGGAACTGAGCACAGGTGGGTTGACGTGAAGCCAGCCCAGTATTCACTATCTACAATATATACACCACAAACTCATCCCTGTTTCATCACTGCCCATTTCTGGGGCTGCCTCTAAAGTACTGCCTTCCTGACCACTGGCTATGTTGACTAGGGCTGATGGAAGCTGGAATCCTATCTGGGCCGGGTTGCAGCCCGGACTTTGGTAGCAAAGGGGTGGAAGGAAGAAGAAGCCCCAACAGTAACGGACTGGCATAATAAACTACACGAATTTGCTGAAATGGCGCAGTTGACAAATAGCCTGAGAGGCAACTCAAAACAAAAATTTATGGAAAAATGGGATAGATATATGTTCAAAAATTTAGTAAAGGTTTGCTATCTATGCTAGTGTTCAACTGACGTTGGAGAGAAATTGAGTTGAGAAACAAGATTAAGGGTACATATTGATATAGGAATGTATTAGATAAAATGTAAAGAAATATACAATAATAAGAGTACATTCATTTGTAAAAAAAGAATATACAACGAGATTGACAGGAAATCCGTAGTGCTGGTACAAATATTATTTTGAAATGCCTTTATGTCTTTGTTTCTTTTCCCCCCCCTTTTTTTTCTTTCTTTAGGTACATAAATTTGGTATATAAACTTTGTATACATGTTGGAAATTATATTATAATATGCCCTGTAATGTAATATGATAATGTATACATATGTGACATAAGAACGTTAATAATAATAATAATAATAATAATAATAATAATAATAAGGAATCCTATCTGGGCCTTTTCAGTGGTGGCTCCTGGCTGTGCAATGCCTTCCCGACTGAGGTGCACTGGTACCTCCCTCTTTATTGGCTTTCAGGAGGAATCTGACAACATTCCTGTTTTCACCCAGGTGTTTGGTGGCTGAAAAAGTACTGGAAGAATGTTTTTGAACTTTGCAGAAACTGATTTTAGATGTTTTTAACAGTGTTTTTAGAATGTGTTAAACTGTTTGCTTTGTTTCTTTAATGGTACATCTGTTTGTCACCCAACTCCTTGGGGAGGAAGAGCGGAAGGTTAATACAGCACATAGATAATAATGATGAATAAATAATCTGGAGAGCATCAGGCTGGGGAAAGCCGGCGTGTGTGGCAAGCAGGCTCTGAAAATCTCAGATCCACGAATGCACCACATGGAATGTGAGAAGAGGCCTTAGAATCATAGCGTCGTGGAGTTGGAAGGGACCACAAGGATCATCTAGTCCAACCCCCTGAAACACAGGAATCTTAGCCTTGCCTCACCTCATTAAACTCCGGGTTCAACGTCTTCTTTTTAATCTGCGTCTTCTGTTTCGCTTTCTTCCCCATGTCCGGCTTTAAGCATCTGGAAAGAAGAAGATGCGAGCGTTTTTCTCCAGAACTTGGAGGATTGTGAAAGACAGCTGAAAAACTAAAAGGGGCAAGCATCAGTCCATGTGGAAGGAAAAGGGGTCTCTCTTCTGACCATGTTTTTGGGATGTAACGGTGATGCATAATTGTGGAAAGAGCGAGCAGGGAGGTGGTTTGCTGAACTGTCAAGCTACCATATTTTCTGCACTTTCTCCCTCCTAAAAAGTAAGGGGAAATGTGTGTGCGTCTTATGGAGCGAATGCAGGCTGCGCGGCTAAGCCAGAAGCCAGAACAGGGAGAGGGAGCGCTGTACAGCGCTCCGTCTCGCTGTTCTAGCTTCTGGCTTAGCTGCGCAAAGCGTCCGCAGGGCAGGGGGATGAAGGCAGCCCGCTGCCCTGCGGAGGCTTCACAGGCTGTCCCAGAAGCCAGAACAGCGAGACGGAGCACTGCGCAGCGCTCCGTCTCACTGTTCTAGCTTCGGGGTTAGCGGCGCAAAGCCTCCGCAGGGCAGCTGGCTGCCTTCATCCCGCTGCCCTCCGGAGGCTTCGCAGGCTGTCCCAGAAGCCTCCGCAGGGCACGGGGATGAAGGCTCCCTCTAGCTGCACAGCGCTCCCTCTAGCTATTCTGGCTTTTGGGTGGCCCCGCAAAGCCTCCGCAGGGCACGGGGATGAAGGCTCCCCTTGCCCTGCTGAGGCTTTGCGCAAAGCTAGACCAGCTATCCCAGTGGCTATCCCAGAAGCCAGATCCCTCTTGCTGTTCTGGCTTCTGGGATTCAGAATTCCCCCCCCCCCTTATTTCCTCCCCCCCCCCCCAAACTAGGTGCGTCCTATCATCTGGTGCGTCCTATAGAGCGAAAAATACGGGTAATTCTTTGGGGGGGGGGAATGAACAGAAAAACAGATTATCCCAGAGGTGATGGATTTGTGACTCTCCACAGGTGACAAACATGTTGGGCCACCGCTCCCACCATAGAAGGAGCAGCTGCTTGGCATGGAGAAGGTTCAACACTCCTGCCTGAAACCCTGAAGAGCTGCTGTCGTTCAGTGTAGACAATACTGAGCTCATGTTGCTGCTTCCCCTCTGCTGCTCCTCCTCCTTCTGGCTCCATCTCCTCCCAACAGGGATGGGGCCGAAAGTTGGTCCAGTCTGCCTTTTAACCAACCCCATTCACAGTTCCCAAAGCAATATGCGAACCAGAACACAGCCATGCCCCAAAATGTGCACTTTCCCATATGTTGTGAGGCATCCCTCCAGCCAAAACAAATAAATGAATGTTTGCAAACATGGATATTTAGAGGAAAGTGTGCATATAAATGCATATAAATTGGGGGTGGGGGCGCGACCCAACGTTACTATGCATTCTGCTTGGAGAAATTCAGCTTTTCCTATGCTAAAAAGTCCCAAACACTGAAGCCTTTCTTCGTAGGGGAGCCGCACCCTTGCCTGCCACTTCCGTCCTGGAAACATGGGGTGGGATAGCAATGTTTGCCAAGAGTCGTGTCATCTCATGCTGGTGCCAGCTGAGCTGAACGATTGGGTAAAGTGGCGAGATTTAGTAGGAATAGGGAAGGTAATGCGAGATTACATGGCAAAGCACCAAAATTATCGGGGAAAGAGGCACACTTTTCCTGAGCACTCTCAGAATTGCAAGCGACTAAGTAATTAGGGACGTGGGTGGCACTGTGGGTTAAACCACAGAGCCTAGGACTTGCCGATCAGAAGGTCAGCAGTTCGAATGCCCGTAACAGGGTGAGCTCCTGTTGCTCAGTCCCTGCTCCTACCCACCTAGCAGTTTGAAAGCACCTCAAAGTGCAAGTAGATAAATAGGTACCGCTCCGGCAGGAAGGAAAATGGCATTTTCGTGCGCTGCTCTGGTTCGCCAGAAGCGGCTTAGTCATGCTGGCCACATGATCCGGAAGCTGTACGCCGGCTCCCTCAGCCAATAAAGCGAGATGAGCGCCGCAACCCCAGAGTCATCTGCGACTGGACCTGATGGTCAGGGGTCCCTTTACACTTTGCCTTTACTAAGTAATTGACAGGGGCGCGGGTGGCACTGTGGGTTAAACCACAGAGCCTAGGACTTGCCGATCAGAAGGTTGGCGGTTCGAATCCCCGCAATGGGGTGAGCTCCCGTTGCTCGGTCCCTGCTCCTGCCCACCTAGCAGTTCGAAAGCACGTCAAAGTGCAAGTAGATAAATAGGTACCGCTCCGGCGGGAAGGTAAACAGCGTATCTGTGTGCTGCTCTGGTTTGCCAGAAGCAGCTTAGTCATGCTGGCCACATGACCCGGAAGCTGTACGACGGCTCCCTCGGCCAGTAAAGCGAGATGAGTGCCGCAACCCCAGAGTCGGCCACAACTGGACTTATCGGTCAGGGGTCCCTTTACCTAAGTAAATGACAAAGCTGGCAGCCAACAAAGCCCAGGAGTTTGTGCCCAGGACGTACATTTTCACAAAAGGGTCAGAGTAGCCGTTGGCGTCCATGGCCGCTAAATGGACGCAACGCACGATGCCGACGACGAGGCCTCCTTTCGGAGTGCTGTACATGAGGGACACCAGGATTTTGCCCCGTTCCTCCACGTCGCCCGCTTGGCCCATCTGTGGGGGAGAAAGAGGGAGTCTGCATTTTGGGATAGAGTCATAGAATCACAGAATTGTAGAGCCACCTCATGAGAAGAGAAGACTCCCTGGAAAAGACCCTGATGTTGGGAAAGATGGAGGGCGCAAGGAGAAGGGGACGACAGAGGATGAGATGGTGGGACGGTGTTCTCGAAGCTACCAGCATGAGTCTGACCAAACTGCGGGAGGCAACGGAAGACAGGAGTGCCTGGCGTGCTCTGGTCCAGGGGGGTCGCGAAGAGCCGGACACGACTAAACAACTAAACAACACCAACAAATGGTCATCATCCGAAGCCCCTGCAATGCAGGAATCACCACTAAATCATCCCTGACTGGAGGCTTGCATATGTCAGTCTGCATTTCTTAGTGCAGAAAGCGTTGATCTGATGTGCAGAGATTTTTTCTATTCTGATTACTTCAAGAGGGTTCTGGAAGCTTCTGGAAGCTTCTCTGTGTGAAGGAAACAAGCAGAAGCTTCATGATGTTTGGGTTATTCCTTCAGAAAAGCTGAGTACAGCTGCTTTAAACTGGTTCTCTTATCTCTTTTTGTCAAGGTGATACTGGCTATAAAAGTAAGGCCAGAGGGAGCCTAGGTTTCTCTTTCTCTTTCTATCTCTTTTCCTTCTGGTGTGGTGTTCTGTATACAGTGGTACCTCGGGTTACAGACGCTTCAGGTTACAGACGCTTCAGGTTACAGACGCTTCAGGTTACAGACGCTTCAGGTTACAGACACTTCAGGTTACAGACTCCGCTAACCCAGAAAGTATCTCAGGTTAAGAACTTTACCTCAGGATGAGAACAGAAATTGTGCGGCAGCAGCGTGAGGCCCCATTAGCTAAAGTGGTACCTCAGGTTAAGAACAGTTTCAGGTTAAGAACGGACCTCCAGAACGAATTAAGTTCATAACCCGAGGTACCAGTGTATAGTGTTAAGGTTTAGCCTTATTATAAGTTATTGTAAGTTTTAAGTTGTCTGCTGCAACTGGATTTCTTATAACACAGTGCCAATCCTGAATGTATTGGATTTGTGACCCTTAGGCTCATTTGCCTTCAGTAGCAATAAAGCTCTGCTGGATGAAATATTAATTGCCTCTGGTCTATTTTTGGGGAATCCTGAAACGTTTTTTAAGTTGTTACTCTGCTAACTATACAGTGGACGCTCAGGTTGCAAACGTGATCCGTGCGGGATGCACGTTCGCGACCCGCAGCGGCGCGTCTGCGCACGCACGGGTTGCGATTCGGTGCGTCTGCACATGCGCATGCACAAAGCGCGATTTAGCATGCACAACCACCAAAACCCAGATGTAACCTGTTCCGGTACTTCCGGGTTTCGGCGGTCCGCTACCTGAAAAAACGCACCCTGAAGCGTCTGTAACCCGAGGTATGACTATACATTGGAATCTGCTCTGGATCAGTATTGAGTAGAATTTCCATAACAAAACAACCTCTACTGAGAAACTTCCAAGGGAGTCCTGTTCTGCTGTCGAACAGTTCTTCCAGGTACTTTAGCTGAAATTTCCTTTCTTGTAATTTGAATCCATTGGTTCAGATCCTCCCCTCAGGATCAGCCTAAAACCAGCGCTCTGGCCTTGTTGGAATCTGCCCTTGAACTGGATGGAGGAGCGGCAGCTTTAGAAACCTTTAACTCAGCGGTTCTCAACCTGTGGGTCCCCAGATGTTGTTGGACTACAACTCCCATCCTCCCTGACCACTGGTCATGCTGGCTATGAACGATGGGAGTTGTAGTCCAACAACATCTGGGGACCCAAAGGTTGAGAAACACTGCTCTGACTTCAAGCCCCACCCCCCACTCGCATGCGGCCCCTGGAAGGCTTGCCTTTTTGGCAATGTGGCCCTTGGGCTGAAAAAAATGGTGTAGATCATCTAGAAAGATATCAGTACGGATTGTGTATTTGAAGAAATGAGCATTAATTTGCAATTGGGTTGGGGGTTTTTTGCCGGTTATTTTTGTTGATTTCCCAAATTGTTACAAATTGTTGCCAAATTACTTCAATTTAATACAATTTCCAGTTAATCTGCAATGGTGCAAATCTTCTAGGAATCCCCCCCCCCCCGATGGATTTCAATATGAATTGTGGTATATTTAAATCTATTTAATAAACTGATGGTTTTTTATATCTAAAAATTGTTTTTTTAAAAAAAATCTGCATAGGGAAACACATTGTGTCTGTAACACATTGAGTCTGTAACCTGAAGCATCTGTAACCTGAAGCATCTGTAACCCGAAGTATCACTGTATTCAGGTTGTCATTTGAGTGCTGCAGTCATCAAGTGACGGTCTCAGAAGCGGATTTAGGGGGTGGGGTGCCAAATTTTGGCGTCACACATACCGCTGCTGAAATTTGAGGCCCCAAGATCTGCCACTGGGGGCCCGAAAAGCACAAAACAGACCCTTGGGTTTTCAAAGAGTAACTCAGAAAATGCGGTGAAATGTTAAGTGTGACCACATGAGGGCACCTTGTGCAAAAAAAACCCGTTCTAGGGCAGGGGTAGGCAACCGAAGGCCCGTGGGCCGGATGCAGCCCAATCGCCTTCTCAATCCAGCCCGCAGATGGTCCGGGAATCAGCATGTTTTTACATGAGTAGAATGTGTCCTTTTATTTAAAATGCATCTCTGGGCTATCTGTGGGGCATAGGAATTCGTTCATTATTATTATTTTTCAAAATATAGTCCGGCCCCCCACATGGTCTGAGGGACGGTGGACCGGCCCACAGCTGAAAAAGGTTGCTGACCCCTGTTCTAGGGGGAGTGGGATTTGCTCAGCAAGATTGCCCAGCCACCCTCCTGGCACCCAACTAGTTGGTTTCTGTCCTAATGACCCAGGCTCTCCTCTCCAGATTAAAAGAGTCCTAGATCTCTCCCCCTAAGCTTCACATTTTGCAAAGCCAGCCCACAATCCTCAGAAAAGCGAGGCAACAGGAAAGAGACTAACAGCACTGCAGTCGGGAATTACTAACTGGGAAGACTAAACTAATTCATTCTTCCCCACCCCATGGATTTCCAAATGTTGCATCTTCCAAAGACCAGTTTAGAACTGGGCAGGCACCGTTAAAGCATTTTGGACTGGCGTCTTTTAGGGAGGAAATAGAAAAAAGACAGTCATGGAACTGAGAAATTGCACAAAACAAATGAAATACCGTGAAAATCCCTGAAACGAGAAGTAACAGTCTTTAACATCAGCAGTAACACCTAGACCAGGGGTCTGCAACCTTTAAGACAAAAAGAGCCACTTGGACCTGTTTCCGAAGAAAAAAAAACTGGGAGCCGCAAAACTCGTCATTATAAAAATAACTTTTTTGTCACTTTTTTAAATTATTTCTTTGTTTGACCCCTCAGAATTACTCCTCCTCATAGAAATAAACGTTAAATTAACAAGTTACCTTTTTGTGTGTGTGTGTTCTTCACTCCCCTTCAAAACAGTGACCAGCGTACATGCCCCCTTTCAATGCAGTGACCAGCGTACATGCCCCTTACAATGTAGCGGGCGGGCGGGAAGGTGACGTTGGGACTGTGCTTGACTAACGCACGCACCGCCCCCATGCGACGTCACAGCCAGTACAGCGCCCGCCACAGTGGGGAGTGTCGGGGCGCACAATGCGCCTCCTCCCCTCACTAGTATCCGCCCCGGAGCCACGGCAAAGGTGTAAAAGAGCCACATGCGGCTCCGGAGCCGCGGGTTGCAGACCCCTGACCTAGACCATGGGAGCGTTCCAGCCCTGTTCTTGAGTTTGTTCAAAATCTAAAACAGCTTTATCTCGTATTCCTTTCTTTGAATTTGTGCCGTTTAGGTTTTTAAACCTTTTTGTAAAAGCAGCACTAGAATTTTCACAGTTGAGTCCTCAACCCTTTATTATTGTGCTTGGCTTTCTTCAAGCTGGGCTTTGTTTAAAACTTGCTATTTAGGTTTTCAAACCTTTTTTGTAAATTCAGTATTAGAAACTGTACTTTTGAGTCCTCATCCTTTATTACTGCGCTTTGCTTTACCTAGGTCAAGCTAGGATTATAATACGTCAGAATTTTTGGGGTTCTACCCTTGTTTGAATTTTGGTCATTTAAAGTTTATGATTTTTCCATTTCCTTCTGAGGAAACTGAATAGTTCAGTGAAACGAGGTTCGTAGCCGGCATCCCGTTAAGGCTTTGTTCTATTTTAGGTTTTTCTAAATTTTTTCCCTTAAGCTTTTTGATTTTATTATTTAGTTGATTTCCACAAGATATTATTTCTAGTCGATTACCTCTCGTTTCAGGGATTTTCATGGTATTTCATTTGTTTTGTGTCTTTTAGGAAGGAAGATCACAAAACAGTCTGATCAATGCACTCCACAACTGGCCTTAAGGATGAATAGAAAGACCTTCTCCACAAATAACAGATCACCTTTCTACTGGTTGCAGCTTGTCTACTGATTGCTCCAAATCTGAAAGGTTTGGATAAGTTGCAGTTGTCTGCTTGGAGATGAAAGTTTTGGACTCTGTGGCTCTCAAGGAAAAGCCGACTAAACAGTTAGCAGCACTGAATGGAAAACGAATGGAAAGCTGTTTTGTAGAAACAGGGTATGCCTTTACCTATCAGAAACTGACTCTGGCCTGCAACCTCTGGCAATGGAGGTCCAGGAGGGCTGAATTAACCATTAAATAAGCATGTGCTTGGGACGCGGGTGGCGCTGTGGGTTAAACCACAGAGCCTAGGACTTGCCGATCAGAAGGTCGGCGGTTCGAATCCCCGCGACGGGGTGAGCTCCCGTTGCTCGGTCCCTGCTCCTGCCAACCTAGCAGTTCAAAAGCACATCAAAGCGCAAGTAGATAAATTGGTACCACTCCGGCGGGAAGGTAAATGGTGTTTCTATGCGCTGCTCTGGTTCGCCAGAAGCAGCTTAGTCATGTTGGCCACATGACCCGGAAGCTGAACACCGGCTCCCTCGGCCAATAAAGCGAGATGAGCGCCGCAACCCCAGAGTTGGCCATGACTGGACCTAATGGTCAGGGGTCCCTTTACCTTTACCTTTTTAAGCATGTGCTTAGAGCATCAAGGGGCTGGAGAGCACCACATAAATTTTCCATTGCCAGATTTACCATGGACCATATGGTGCCGCTGAACAAGGTTCCACAAAAAAAGGCTCCCACAATAAATGAAAAAATTACATACATAATTACATTGAAAAATAATAATAAAATAGCAACAATAAAATAGTAATAACGATCAATTGTACTAATGATATACATTAATCTTGAGGATACAACAAAATTAGAATCTAGTAACTGTTAAACTAAAGATGCGGGTGGCGCTGTGGATTAAACCACAGAGCCTAGGGCTTGCAGATCAGAAGGTCGGCGGTTCGAATCCCCGCAACAGGGTGAGATCCCATTGCTCAGTCCCAGCTCCTGCCAACCTAGCAGTTCAAAAGCACATCAAAGTGCAAGTAGATAAATAGGTACCACTCCGGCAGGAAGGTAAACGGCGTTTCCATGCGCTGCTCTGTTTCGCCAGAAGCGGCTTAGTCATGCTGGCCACATGACCCAGAAGCTGTCTGCGGACAAACGCCGGCTCCCTCGGCCACTAAAGCGAGATGAGCACCGCAACCCCAGTCATCCCCAACTGGCCTTAACGGTCAGGGGTCCCTTTACCTTTACCTTTAACTGGTTAACTGCCACTCGGTCCACTGAGGCTTACGTGATCATTCCAGGTCTCCCAGGTCCTGATCTAACCACTGAACCATCACTGCCTTCCCCTGTCCTGCACTAACAGTCTGATCAAGGCCCTGGAACTAAAAAATATGCTTCAGTCTAAGAGGGCATCTGCTCAGAAAATAATTTAGCGTTTCTCCTCAGCAGCTTAGTTGTGGCCATGGAAAATGAGGCGAAACCTCCCCTCAGTCTAGGTAATGTCTTACCTCATCTTCGTACAACGCCATCCCTCTTGATGATCCAGTTGTACCTCCACGCTTCATCTTGGGGTTAGCGGCGAGTGAAAGATGGGGGGAGGAAAAAAAGGTTTCCTTTAATATTGTCCAGAAGGTAGCTTGAGAGACCCTGGGGAACCTGAATTAAGGAGTTCCTGGACCACTTTTTCCTCCTCAAATGTACTGTATTTTTCACTCTATAGGACACACTTTTCCCCCTCCAAAAATTAAGGGGAAATGTGTGTGCGTCCCATGGAGCGAATGCAGACTCCTTGGCTTCAGCGATAGCAACGCGAAGCCACCGAAGCGCAGAGGGAGCGCTCCCTCTCGCTCTCCAGGCTTCAGGGATAGCCGCCTGAAGCCTTTGGAGCACAGCGGGAACTCACGCTGCGCTCCGAAGGCTTCGGGTTCCTTTTGCTGAAGCCGGGAGAGCAAGACTCTCCTGGCTTCAGCAGAGAGGGAGAGCTGCACAGCGCCCCTTCAGCCAAGTGGGAGGAGAAATGGAAGGGCCTCCATTTCTCCTGCTGCTTCGCTGAAGGGGCGCTGAGCAGAGGGGGGGAGATTTTTTTCCCCTTGTTCTCCCCCTCTAAAACAAGGTGCGCCCTATGGTTGGGTGCGTCCTATAGAGGCGCTATGCAAGGATCACATCACCCTGTACTCGACCCAGGGGATGGATCAAGGCTGCAGCGCTTGGGACTTTTTACTTCAGATAAAAGGCAAGTGAACAGGTGATAGCAAAGAAGCTTATAAAATTATACACGGAATGGAGAAAGAGTAAAGAGAGGGGGGAAATGTTTTCTCCCCCTTTCATGGTGCTGCAAGCCACAAGCATGCAATGAAGCTGAATGTTAGAAGATTCAGGAAGGGCAAAAGAAACTACCATTTCACACAGCACAAAGTTAAACTATGGAACTCACTGCCACAGGAGGCCGTGATGACGGCGACAAACTTGGACGGCTTTAAAGGAGGACTGGGGAAATTCATGGAGACGAAAGCTATCTAACTCTTGAGGGCTATGCTTGGCCTCCACAGTTGGAGGCACCAATGCTCCTGATTATCAGTTTGTTTGCTTGCTTGCTTGCTTGCTTGTTGATTGAATTTATATGCTGCCCTATACCCGGGAGTCTCAGGGACTCACAGAATAAAATCAAGATATAAAACCACAAAATACATAATAAAAATAAAAACAACAACCCAATAGCCTCCCCCCAAAAATAACATTTTAGAAGGGCATAGGATGTAAATCAGATCAGCTAACATCCTGGTTAAAAAGGAACGTTTTTGCCGGGTGCCTAAAGGTGTATAATGAAGGCGCCAGGTGAACTTCCCTGGGGAGAGCATTCCACAGACGGGGAGCCACTGCAGAGAAGGCCCTGTTCTCGCGTGGCCACCCTCCAGACCTCTTGAGGAGGAGGCGCATGAAGGAGGGCCTCAGAAGATGATCTGGGTGGGTTCATATGGAAAGAGGTGGTCCTTGAGGTATTGCGGACCTGAGTTGCTGGAAACCACAGGAGGGGAGAGGGTTACTGTGCTCGGATCCTGCCCGTGGGTTTCTCAGTGAGGCGTCTTGTTGGCCACTGTGAGCACAGGGTGCTAAAATAGATGGGCCATTGGCGTGACCCTAGCAGGGTCTGCTTATGCTCTTATCTGTCTTTAATCATAGATGCCCAGTGATGAAACCGTGGATAGCATTTGCTTCCTTCTCCTTAACCCGCCGTGTTGATTCTTAGTTGGAAAAAGCCATCCTTCCAACTGTCTGCCCAGCAGACAACCTCTCCTACTCTTCCCAACTCAGATTCCCATCCCCTCTGTGCTACAGAGCAGGTCCAAACATGTTCACACGCAAACCATCACAATGAATGGGACAAGAACATAGACGACGGTGAAATGTACCGGGATGACTCTTTCCAGACAGATGTTGAAATTCTTCTTCTGGTTGGCCTTCACTTTCTTCAGGGCCACCCTCGTCTCACCTATGAACTCGTTGTGGCCAAATTTGTCCTCGTCACACACAGAGATCCTGAAAGGAACAAACATGCACGCTCTGGTTATCTCCCGCTTGGACTACTGCAATGCGCTCTACGTGGGGCTACCTTTGAAGGTGACTCGGAAACTGCAATTAATCCAGAATGGTGCAGCAAGACTGATGACTGGGGGCAGCCGCCGAGACCACATAACACCGGTCTTGAAAGACCTACACTGGCTCCCAGTACGTTTCCAAGCACAATTCAAACTGTTGGTGCTGACCTTTAAAGCCCTAATGGCATTGGCCCAGTATACCTGAAGGAACATCTCCACCCCCTTCATTCTGTCCGGACTTTGAGGTCCAGCTCCGAGGGCCTTCTGGTGGTTCCCTCACTGCAGTGTGGGAATAACACATTCTGTGTGTTTATATGTAAATAAAGTAGATTAGCCAAAATGCTGAGTCGCTGAGGTCTGTCACGCGCATGATGCGCAAACTCTGCAGATCCCTAAGTGTGCCAATGTCAGTTGGCATCGGTCGCTGTGATGTTCGGGCTGAAGAAAGCTTTTGAAGCTCCCGAACGATCGACCAGGAGAGAGAGAACATGCCAGTCGGGCATGTGTCTCTGCCAGAGTCCTACTCGAGTGTAGGCTGAACTCCTGAACCTCCAGAGGGAGACCGATCCCACTGTCACAACAGCCCTAGTTCCCGCCCAGCCCCATCTCAGAAGGACCTTTGAAGACGCTTTGCATCAGGTCACCAGAGGTAACTTTGTGGGTGTAAGCCGGAACGATCCCATCATGTTTGATTCAAAGTTTGACGCTTAACCCTTTGACTTGCCTCAATGTCTTCCTCTGCATGTCCTCATCCGTGATGCCATGGTACACCAAGGTCTCATTCCATGCAGGGTTCCGGGTGTTCCTCAAAGTCTTGGTCCTCAGCTTGTTTGACTGGAAAACAAGCAGAACTATTAAAACATGTATGAGTCCTTACAAATCTCCCTGATCTGAACGCCTTTGAATGTGCCATCGTGCCTGATGGACTATATCAAGCCATACTGAAGTGGTTAGGGTTTGTTTTCGCATACAAATGCGCTATATTTTAATAGGTACCTTTATTCTGCAGGATTTATCAAGGCTGTCTGAGTAAGACACCAGAAGGAAACTTGCAAAACAACCTTGATCAATTGACCCAGCTGAGGTCTTATCCCCATTTAACTTTCCCCTGCTCAGTCCACAATTCAAAGCTCTGTGCCTGAGCATTTCAGAAAACTCGCTGACATTTCCTAGGGGTGGACAAAAAGTTTAAATTTGTTTGGCAAAGGGAAACGCCTCCTTCGTTCAGACTGGGACAATCCTGTCCTCCCTAGAACTTTGTTGCATAGAATTCCCCTTGCCCCACAGAGCACAGCTTGGCAGAGCTGCTCTTTGATACAGCAAAGAGGAAGAAAATCCATTAAAGGAGTTGAGTCACTCGTCAGCAGGTGCTCCTTTTTTCCAAGGTACCAATTAGACCTGGATAAAAACCTTCTCAGCAAACCAATCTTTTTAAACCCCCGGTAATAATTAGATTTTCGGGCAGAGGCTTCACCTCGCGGTAACAATGCCACTTTCTAGACCCGCCGTTCTCATTAACCTGTTTCCCCCACAGAGTGCAGCTAGGAGCTTTGACAAAGGCTGTGGAACAGGCACGGAAAACTTCAGGCCCCAAAAACTGGGGATGGGGAAAGGTGTTGAAGGGGGAAAAAGGAACTACATTTAATTTGACCATTAACAAGAGTCGGTGGGTGGATATTCTGGGTTAATGAACACAGATGAAATAAGAAAAGCCTGCAAGATCAGGTCTATGGGGTCTCATCCAGTCCAGCATCCTGTTTTCACAGGATGGCCAAACAGATGCCTATTATAGGAAACTCGAAGGCAGGACCCAAACACCAGAGCCCTCTCGCATCCTGCGTTTTCCAGAAACTGGGATTTGGAAGCATTCTCTAGTTATCTTCCGCTTGGACTACTGCAATGCACTCTCCGTGGGTCTACCTTTGAAGGTGACCCGGAAATTACAACTAATCCAGAATGCGGCAGCTAGACTGGTGACTGGGAGCAACTGCCGAGACCACATAACACAGGTCTTGGCTCCCAGTACATTTCTGAGCACATTTCAAAGTGTTGGTGCTGACCTTTAAAGCCCTAAACGGCCTCGGCCCAGTATATCTGAAGGAGCGTCTCCACCCCCATCGTCCAGCCCGGACACTGAGGTCCAGCTCCAAGGGCCTTCTGGCGGTTCCCTCATTGCAAGAAGCAAAGCTACAGGGAATCAGGCAGAGGGCCTTCTCAGTAGTGGCGCCCACCCTGTGGAACGCCCTCCCATCAGATGTCAAAGAGATAAACAACTACCTGACATTTAGAAGACATCTGAAGTTCAGGGAAGTTTTTAATGTGTGACCTTTTAATGTATTTTTCATCTTTGTTGGAAGCTGCCCAGAGTGGCTGGGGAAACCCAGCTAGATGGGTGGGGTACAAATAAATAATAATAATAATAATAATAATAATAATAATAATAATAATAATAATAATAATAATAATTATTATTATTATTATTATTATTATTATTATTATTATTATTATTATTATTATTTTCCTGTCTCCAGCTGCAGAGACTTCTATCATGACTAGTAACCACCGAGGGCTTTCTCCTCTGTGAATTGGTCCAACTGCATTTTAATGCTTTCCATGTTGTTGTTGTTGTTGTTGTTGTTGTTGTTGTTGTTGTTGTTGTTTATTGAATTTATATACCGCTCTATACCCGGGGGGGTCTCAGGGCAGTTCACAGAATAAAATCAAGATATAAAACCACAAAATACCTAATACAAATAAAAACAACAACCCAATAGCCCCCTCCCCCCCAAAAAAAAAACATTTTAAAAGGGCATAGGATGTAAATCGGATCAACCAAAGGCCTGGTTTAAAAGGAACATTTTTGCCTGGCGTCTAAAGGTGTATAATGAAGGTGCCAGGCAAACCTCCCTGCGGAGAGCATTCCACAGACGGGGAGCCACTGCAGAGAAGGCCCCGTTCTCGTGTTGCCACCCGCCAAACCTCTCGAGGAGGAGGCACACAAAGGAGTGCCTCAGAAGATGATCTCAGGGTCATCTCGGTTGGTTATCACTATTTCCTGTGGGAGCCATTTCCACGGTTTAACTATGCGACGGGTGGAAAGGTCCTTTCTTTTATCTGTCCTGGACGTTCTAAGATTTGGGTTCGAGTTCTCGCCTTATAAGAGGAGAAAGGAAGCTTCCCTCGTGTCTGTCTCTAAACCCTTTATCCCCCGCACCCCACCAGCTCTTGAAATGTAAAAGCTGAAAACATGGTGGCATAGATTTCTGCTCTCCTAGGTGAACAGAGTAACCTGACAGGCGATTAAGCTCATTCTGGAGGTCAGGTGAGCTGGGAGGAATGCCCTCCCTGGTCAGGGTCAGCTGACATCTCTGCTGATCAGGGTCATGTGCCCCGTCAAAAGTGTGTGATTTGCTTGGGCTTTTAAAAGCCGGTTTTAGTACTACCTTCGAGATTTCCTTTATTGCTATGGTGTGTCACTGTGACACTGTGTGCTGCTGTTTGGCTGATTCGACTAAGTTCATAAGTGCTGTAATTACATCGCAGTTGCATGTGCTCTGATTTTGGAAAGGAGGGAGGATATTGGTTCATGTCTGCTGCTGCTCTAGGCCTTGGAGATTTCCTTCTCCCCATCTCCGCTGAGATAGGAGTTCGTGCATTTCCCCTTAATTCCTCAAAATGTTTTCATACAGTCAGGGACGGATTTAAGTTTGACGAGGCCCTAAGCTACTGAAGGTAACGGGGCCCTTTATATGTCCAGCTGTCCTTTGTCAACAACAAACTGTCATTGTTTCTTGGTGTTGAATATATGCTATATGGTAATTTATGGACCTAAAGCCATTTCCGCATAACAAAATATGTATTTTATCAAAGTAATTGTTGAACTGAAATACAATTAAGAAGTATATTTATAGTGAAATACAATTAAGAAGAAGTATATTAATAGTGAAATAATTATTAAGCTCTAACTGTATGTTTTATTTGTTTTTTATCTTATATTTTGGAAATGTACACCCAGGGTGTTTTTTTCCTTTAAATTTTTGGGGGGCCCTCAAGAGAGTGGGGCTCTAAGCTATAGCTTGTTTAGCTTATCTTCTTCTTCTTTGGCGATCCCTCGTAACCAAGTAAGATTGTCTTCCATAAACATGGTTTTAACAATGAGTCCGTAAGTGACTGCGGACGCCAGTTTTGGATCCACACATCCTTCCACAGTGGGGACATAGGTTTCCAGGTGGGAGTTGATCACGGTGAGGGTTTGCCAAGCGTGCCTTCCTCTTAGCATGTTTCTCCCTTGCGTCCTGAGTTTGAGTGTCTTCAAAGCCCATGACACCTTTTTGTTTTTTATCTTATATTTTGGAAATGTACATCCAGGGTGTTTTTTTCCTTTAAATTTTTGGGGGGCCCTCAAGAGAGTGGGGCTCTAAGCTATAGCTTGTTTAGCTTATCTTCTTCTTCTTTGGCGATCCCTCGTAACCAAGTAAGATTGTCTTCCATAAACATGGTTTTAACAATGAGTCCGTAAGTGACTGCGGAGGCCAATTCTGGATCCACACGTCCTTCCACAGTGGGGACATTGGTTTCCAGGTGGGAGTTGATCACAGTGAGGGTTTGCCAAGTATGCCTTCCTCTTAGCACTTTTCTCCCTTGCGTCCTGAGTTCGAGTGTCTTCAAAGCCCATGACACATTTTTGTTTTTTTATCTTATATTTTGGAAATGTACATCCAGGGGTTTTTTTCCTTAAAATTATTTTGGGGACCCCAAGAGAGTGGGGCCCTAAGCTATAGCTTGTTTAGCTTATACATAAACCCAGCACTGCATACAATCATAGAGCTGGATGTGATCCATAGCTGTCAAGTGTCCCTTATTTGAAGGGACATTCCCTTATTCCAGCGCCATGTCCTGCTGCTGTCCCTTATTGATGGATGTCCCTTAAATGTCCCTTAAACAATGTCCCTTAAATTTCAAAGGAAGCAGCTCCTCTCCCTCCCTCCCTCCCTGCCGGCCAGGGAGGAGGGAGACTCCAACTGTGTTGCTTGGCTGTGTTGCTCACGCAATAAGAAGTCTAAAAACGACTGGGGGGTGGAGCTTGCATGCCTTGTGTGTGGCTAGTTAATGCAAGCTGAGGGGTTTTTTGAATGCTGGGCGCCATTTTGTTGCATGTGCTGCTGCAAACTTTGCATTGCAAAGCCAGGCCGGGGAGCCATCTTAAGTTGAGGCTGCATAGGCCTTGTGATTCAGATTCTATTCAGTTGAACCTCTGGTTACAAAGTTGGTTGGACAGTGTTCTCGAAGCTACCTGGCATGAGTTTGACCAGACTGCAGGAGGACAGGAAGACTGGAGTGCCTGGAACAGGTGAGGCTGCAGGTCCCTTATTTTGGCTGCTGGTCCCTTATTTTCAAATCTGTAAGTTGACAGCTATGATGTGATCCCTCGAGTTATTTAATCCAACCCCCTGAAATGCAGGAATCACAGCTAAAGAATCTCTGGCAGATGGTCATCCAACCTGTGCTTCAAAGGCTTGGTTTCCAGACTCTTGACCATCTTGTTTGCCCTCCCCTGCACACCTCCCGGCTTGTTGTCCTGGAGACAGTTGCCTCTTATCAAAGGAGGAGGACCAAGGGACAAAATTATCTTACCTTACTGGCCCCTGGCAAAAGGTGCAGCTTCACATAAGGGTCTGCCAACCCATTGGAGTCCATCGGTTTCAAGCCCTGGGCAGGAATAAAATCAGAGCAGGCTCATTAACTCCGCCAGAGGCCAAGTTGTCTTACTGTATTTTTCGCTCCATAAGACGCACCTGACCGTAAGACGCACCTAGTTTTTAGAGGAGGAAAGGGGGAAAGCCCCATCTTTTGGGGGAATCAGCTCACAGTTACGCAGCTTCTTTTGCAAAGGGAAAAGTCCCGGTTTTTTGAGGATCAGCTCAAAGTTGTTGAGCTTACTTTGCAAAGTGAAAAAATCCTGTTTTTATGGGGTTCAACTCACAGTTCTGCAGCTTCTTTAGGAAAGGAAAAGGAGCCCTTTCTACAGTTTCCAGACAGATAATCTATTCAGCCAGTCCCATGTCGCTGGGGAAACAAACAGCCTCCGTCTGCAGAACATTCAACAATGGAGGCCTGGGCAAGGGGCCAGGGCCGGAAATGGAGCCAGCGATCGACCACACATTCGCTCCATAAGACGCACAGACATTTCCCCTTACTTTTTAGGAGGGAAAAAAGTGTGTCTTATGAAGCGAAAAATACGGTAACTCATGCAATGATCAAACGAGGATGGAATAAGATGGGGTGGAGAATCCTTTTGGCTCTGTGGGCCAGATCTTTATCAGGATCTGCATAATGGGCCAAATTTGACGCTGTGGTGGGTCATCCACCTATTAATCACATGACTTAATGTGACTGACAGGCGGGCGGGGCTTTTTGCTCCAGTCTTAATGGCGTGGGGCTGCTTTAAAGCACTTTCCCCTGTGAGAGAGGGTAAAATCTTCTCTCACTGCCCTCCGCTGCTGCTAGGGATAGGGTAGAAATTCAATTCAGTTTGCACTGGAAGACAGATCTATCAAATCTGCACTTTCCAAAACAAGCAGCAAACTGAAACAAGGCTACGCAGATTCGCACACCCCCGTAGAACAACTGGAAAGGTTTGTGCAGAAGACAAATAATAGGCATTGTGGGCCCCCTCTGAGCCTGATAATCTTCCAGTTCTCTAGCTGAATTCCTCTT
Organism: Podarcis liolepis; assembly: GCF_965112155.1. NCBI lineage: Eukaryota > Metazoa > Chordata > Lepidosauria > Squamata > Lacertidae > Podarcis > Podarcis liolepis. The sequence continues at coordinate 9,979,958 of NC_139561.1, read as the reverse complement.
GAAGGACCCAAAGGGTGGCGCCAGTCCTGTGGAACACCCTCCCATCAGATGTCAAAGAAATTAACAACTATCCGACTTTTAGAAGACATCTGAAGGCAGCCCTGTTTAGGGAAGCTTTTAATATCTGATGAATTACTGTATTTTAATGTTTGGTTGGAAGCTGCCCAGAGTGGCTGGGGAAATCCAGCCAGATGGGCAGGGTATAAATAATAAATTATTATTGTTGTTGTTATTGTTATTGTTGTTGTTTTGTTATTATTATTATTATTATTTACCTTTGCCTTGATGAGGGTGCATTGCAAAGAGCTGTTCTCCGGGTCGTACAAAAGGCTGAATTCCAGAGCACCAAGAGTAGCTGGGGAGAGAGAAGGGTTAATGCTGACAACATGGTTGGGCCTGTGGTGTTGCAGGAAGGTTAGAGGGAAACAATTCTAGCATTTGTTTTCCAGGAAAAAATGACTTTGGTGGTGGGTGTCCCACTCAAAAACAGATACAGTGGTACCTTGGTACTCAAATGGCTTGGCTCCCGAACAAATCGGCTCCTGAACGCTGCAAACCCAGAAGTGAGTGTTCCGGTTTGCAAACGTTTTTCAGAAGCCAAACATCTGGCACGGCTTCCGATTGAGCACAGGAAGCTCCTGCAGCCAATCGGGAGCAGTGCCTTGGTTTTAGAACCGTTTCAGGAGTCAAACGGACTCCCGGAACGGATTAAGTTCAAGAACCAAGATACCACTGTAGTTTGGCATAAGATTTGGCAGCAGTTCGCCTGTGAGATCACCTTACCCCAAGTATGCCCTCTCAACCGCACCAGTCTGCAGAACTGGCACTATTACAGGGGCCACATAACACCCGTTCTGCGCTGGTAAGAAATCAGTCTTTTAGTATGCTTCCCACAGCCTGGATCTCCCTGCATACCCACTTCTGTCTGCTCCATGTGCCTTTGCCTCTGCCACTTCACCCTGCCTAATGGTAGAGCCGGCCCTGAACGAGAGGCTGAGCCAAAGGCTGTGCAAGAGAAATGCGTTTTGGGGGATTTGACACAACTCTGCAGATGATTCACATCTCTTAGGTAAGTCCGAAGATGGAAGATTCCAGTTTTTGCCTTTCACCTCGTGGGGCTCCCCACCCCCACCCCGCGAAAGAGCAGAGCTACATAAGAATGCCTGCAGGCTCCTGGATGAATAATTGAAATCTTCCAGCGTGGGTGGGTGTTTTTTGTGGGTGTGGGCAGAGATGGGGTTGTCATCTTCCACCAGAGGAGAAAAACGGTTGCACTCCACCATTCCTCTCCCCAATTACTTATTTACTAACCATTAAAAGCACTTAGGGAGGCTCTGGAACGATGTCACGAGCCCCCAAAGGAGGCCACCATTACTTTGAAAAGGACAGCAGCCCAAGAAAATCTAGCACACTTTAAAAGTATAATCCAGCCATGAAAAATGCAGGAGACAAAACTAGGGAGCGCAACATGGGACTTCTGCAATGGCGTCTCCCATTGCATCACAAAAGCAAGGCAGTTCAGAATCTTGCATTGAATCACGGCAACACAACCACCAACTTCAGCTTCTGTTCGTTCATGTTGCAGAAATAAACTTTAAAGGCTTATTGGTAGGAGGCTTGGGGAAAGCTCCCAGGGCAGAGAGGCATGGACATTGGGAGATCTAAGAGCTCTAGGATCCCTCTCTGATCCCACCCACCACATCTACAAAAGAAATCAAAGTGATCCGTGTTGAGACAACCAGGATTGCATCTTACGTGGGGGTTCGGGTCCAAGGGTCCCATGTATATGCAAAAACGTGTATATGCAAAAACTCCATGGGGGTATATATTCAAACTGCCCCCATGGAGTCACCGCCTATGTAAGCATCCCTAGCCTTCCTGAGCAGGTGCTCTGAAGGCGCCTTGCCCCCTAGCAAGGCAAATAGCTTAAAAGCTCCAGGCAAAAAGAGCTTTTGAGCTTTCTGCCTTGAGTTTAACTTGTGGGATTTCAGACGGCCAGCCTTCAACCTTATGCTGTTGAAATCCCGAGAGTTAGATGCGTGTAAGAGGCAATGGGACGCGGGTGGCACTGTGGGCTAAACCACAGAGCCTAGGACTTGCCAATCAGAAGGTCGGCGGTTTGAATCCCTGCAACGGGGTGAGCTCCTGTTGCTCAGTCCTTGCTCCTGCCAACCTAGCAGTTCGAAAGCACGTCAAAGTGCAAGTAGATAAATAGGTACCGCTCCGGCGGGAAGGTAAAGGGCGTTTCCGTGCGCTGCTCTGGTTCGCCAGAAGAGGCTGTCATTCTGGCCACTTGACCTGGAAGCTGTATGCCAGCTCCCTCAGCCAATAAAGCGAGATGAGCACTGCAACCCCAGAGTCGGTCACGACTGGACCTAATGGTCGGGGGTCCCTTTACCTTTTTAAGAGGCAATCAGACTGTATGCTCAGGCATCTGTGTTTGCAAGGCATATATTCCTGGCCTCTTTAGAAGGAGGCACTGCTAAGGAAGAGCTGGATAAGGATGAGCCACTTTGGCTTAGAGTCATACAGCCCGTTTTATGTGCCCTGCAGAGATAGGGTGCAGGGACAAAGAAGGAGGTGGTATGGTGGATCCCTGCCATGTTGCAAATTCCATCCTCTTTGACTCTGGTCCCACTCACAGCCAGTGTGCACCCAAACACCTCGAAGCTTGTGACTCTTGGCAGAAATCAGGTCACCTGACACAAAAGTTGCTCCTTCCTGCAGTTTTCTTCTCCAGTTTTAAATTCCCGTATTTTTCGCTCTATAAGATGCGCCCGACCATAAGACGCACCTAGTTTTTAGAGGAGGAAAACAAGAAATATTCTGAATCTGCGCAGTGCCTCTCCAGCAAAGCGGGAGGAGAAATGGAAGGGGCTCAATTTCTCCTCCCGCTTCGCTGAAGTGGCGCTGCGCAGCTCTCCCTCTCTGCGCAGTGCCTCTCCAGCGAAGCGAAGTCAGGACAGCAAGAGGGATCGCTGCACAGCAAAAGCAGCGATCCCTCTTGCTGTGCTGGCTTCTGGGATAGTTGCGCAGCCTACATTCACTCCATAAGACGCACACACATTTCCCCTTACTTTTTAGGAGGGGAAAAGTGTGTCTTATAGAGCGGAAAAATGCGATATATATTTCCCGAATAAAAAAGAAAGAGTCAAGCCATATCCTTGAATCTTGAGTTGCCTAAGGAAGCAATCTTTTATCAATTGGAAATCACTAGAGACTAATCAGTGGGGCAGGTAAAAGTATAAGGTAAAGGACCCCTGGATGGTTAAGTCCAGTCAAAGGCGACTATGGGGATGCGGCACTCATCTCGCTTTTAGGCTGAGGGAGCCCACATTTGTCCACAGACAGATTTCAGGGTCATGTAGCCAGCATGGCTAAACCACTTCTTGTGCAACGGAACACCGTGACAGAAACCAGAGCGCACGGAAATGCCGTTTACCTTCCTGCCGCAGTGGTACCTATTTATCTACTTGCACTGGTGTGCTTTGGAACTGCTAGGTTGGCCAAAGCCGAGACAGAGCAACGGTAGCTCACCCCGTCGCGGGGATTCAAACCGCCGACCTTCCGATCGGCAAGCCCAAGAGGCTCAGTGGTTTAGACCACAGTGCTACCTATGTCCCTGATTAGTGGGGACAATTCTTAATTGGCAGGTCTAAGGTTGGAGCACTTCCTTATCTTTGAAGCCGTGTGCCTCTTATGGGTTCCTCTTACACAGTCATGGATAAGAAAGAAGAAATAAAGAAGGAAAGAAGGAAAGAAGGAAAGAAGGAAAGAAAGAAAGAAGAGGAAGGAAGGAAGGAAGGAAGGTAGGTAGGTAAATGGCCTCTTTGCAACAAGAAAAAATGGCCTTAGCTCAGTCGTTGGAACTACAACCTACTTGCTTCGTCCGAGTCGTAACTGTTGGCCTCATCTTCCTCCTCCTCTGGAGGAGGCGGCCGTTGGGGTGCAGGTGCAGCAGGAGGGGCACCAGTTTGGCTGTAGGGAGCCACCTGGCGCATAGGTCTCTCCCCTGCGGGTGACGGATATCCAGAGGCAGCTTTCTCATCCCTCGATGTCCCAGCGGCAGAGATGGGGGGATCAGCTTGGGGTGGAGCCATGGAAAGACTTCCTATGCAAGCAGAGAGAAAGACAGCGAGAGGAAGGAGACTGGTCACAGGTAAGAGTTCTAGGGTAGATTTCTTTCCTTTTTTCTAAAAATATATATAGTATAGTATAGTATAGTATAGTATAGTATAGTATAGTATAGTATAGTATAGTATAGTATAGTACAGTGGTACCTTGGGTTACATATGCTTCAAGTTACATACACTTCAGGTTACAGACTCCGCTAACCCAGAAATAGTACCTCAGGTTAAGAACATAGCTTCAGGATAAGAACAGAAATCGTGCTTCGGCGGCGCGGCGGCAGCAGGAGGCCCCATTAGCTAAAATGGTGCTTCAGGTTAAGAACAGTTTCAGGTTAAGAACAGACCTTTGGAACAAATTAAGTACTTAACCCGAGGTACCACTGTATAGTATAGTATAGTATAGTATAGTATAGTATAGTATAGTATAGTATAGTATAGTATAGTATAGTATAGACAGAATCCAAAAGGAAAAAGGAAAAGGAAAAACAAGACATGGTCAGGTTAACAAATACAGTCATACCTCATGTTATGTTTGCTTCATGTTACGTTCTTTCAGGTTACGTCCCGTGGCAACCCGGAAGTACTGGAAAGGGTTACTTCCGGGTTTCACCGCATGAGCAGAAGCGCTAAATCGCGCTTCGCACATGCTCACAAGCATCAAATCGCGCCGCGCAGCTGCGCAGATATGGCACTTTAGGTTGTGCTGTTTTCATATTGTGAACGGGCCTCCGGAACCGATCCCGTTTGCAACCAGAGGTACCACTGTACTTAAGACGGCTCGCGCACAGATAAAATAGAACTAGCTAAAAACATAGAAAAGATCTTTAAAATGTAAACAAACACCAATAGTATTCAAATAATATAAAAAGGTCCGTTAAAAACAAAGGCAACAATTTAAAAAACCATCGCAGCATCAACCCTTTCCTCAAAAACATTCAGTCTCTAGAGAGGTGTTACCCAAGCCTGGGTCTCCAGCTGTTTTTGGACTACAACTCCCATCATCCCTAGCTAGCAAGACCAGTGATCAGAGATGATGGGAATTGTAGTCCGAAAACAGCTGGAGATAACAGTCTTGGGTAACACTGCCGTAGAGGCCAGATGGAATAGGAATTTGTTATATACAAATCAAACAGTTTGTACCTTGTCTTTCTGGAAAGCGACCTCCAGGGCCTGTCCCTGGCCTCCCTGCAGCAGCTGGGCCTGCAAAGCAAAAGTCTGCACTGAACTATAGGTATTCCCAACAAGGCACTTCTATTTATCGCTCTTTACATCTTACACTTCAAAAGCAAAGAGATGTGTTTAGGAATATCCTAAGGCACGGCTGGGGAAAGGGGGTCGATCTTCTATGGGACAGCCCTTAAGATATTTGAAGATGGCTCTCATATCTCCTCTTTGTCTCCTCCATCTTCCAGGCTAAACATAACCAACTCCTTCGACCATTCCTCATAAGGCTTTGCTTCCAGACTCTTGATCATCTCTCTATATATATGCACATAGTTTTTCAAATTAAAATTTTACATAGATATATCAAACATAAATCATAAAAACAAGATTCCAAGTAATCTCCTGGACTTCCAGTCTCCCCTTTGTGGGTCCTATTATTAATCATTTCTTCCCGCATCTTTGATGATGATCCAAATCTTTTACATCTCCACTGTGTCCAGAATTCACCCTTAAACTACAAGTGATATTCCAATCCTACTAGCAATTTTAACTGTTTACAATGGTCTTTAAGATAAGTTATAAATTTTCCCCATTCCTTATTAAAATGTTGGTCTTCCTGATTTCTGACTCTTCTGGCCATTTCAGCATAGTCCATCAACTTCATCTGCCATTCTTCTCTGGTAGGAACTTTATCTTCTTTCCATCTCTGGGCCAATAACATCCATGCAGCCATGGTCACATACATAAATAGTCTTTTCTGCTCCCTTGATGACCCTTGATCATCCTGTCCGCCCTGCTCTGCACACCTTCCAGTTTGTCAACATCCTTGCTGACAAACGGCTCTCTGTCCTTCCTTCATCCAGGTGACCAGAGCTCAAGGGTACATTTCAGGTGGGGAAAAACACTAAAGCAGGAAGGGAAGGCCAAGAAGGGAGGCGGTTTGGGGAGGGAATGACTGTTAAGTCGTGGGTTGACATAGCAGCCGGCACAGCGATTTCTTCAAGTAGCTCTTTATTTTGGTAAGCTGGAGTAGAACTGACTGCGAACAGCTCAGCCGGCCTGTATTTATAGGCAGCCGGCTGTCAACATTGTAACCACAACAGCCCAGAGTTCCCGCCTAAAATAACTGGCGCGGACCTGAGTGAAAACTATCTACAGACCTGAGTGAAAACTATATACAGTATCCCCCTGTTGGCCCAGGGTGAAACTACACTACATAACACCCCTCCCCACCGAGATAAGGCGTTAGTTACAATCGTAATGGTTTCCTTATATACAGCACTACGCGTAATGGTTCAATTAGGCACAAAAGCATATCGGTTACATTTCCCATACTTAGACCAACAGTGATACCTGTCCAACAACATAGTCCTTTAAATAAGTTGGGCGCTTGGAAACTCTGCCAGACCGCCGGGGACTGGTAGCCAAGTCCGGAGGGCCACACAGTTCTCGCTGAGGCTGTGGTGCGACCCTAGGTGGCGTTGGAACCAACTCCCCTGGATCCGCTGCTGTGGGTGGAGCCTCCGCAAGTGGAGTGGTCTGAGTCTGTTCTGAAACGGCTTGGTTCGGCTCCACGCTGGCAGTTTGCGAGGGAGGTGTAGGTGGGGCCTCGCCATCTGTACGTGTCTCTTCTGGAGCCGCAAGCGCAGTTGGGGGCACCTCGGTAGTGTCCAAGTCCCCAACCCTGCGCCTAAGCTGGTCTATGTGCCGTCGCCACAAGCGTCCGTCTTCGAGTGCCACCTGGTACGAGCGAGGTCCAGTGACTCCCACTACTGTGGCTGGCACCCAAGGGATGTCCCCCACATAGTTCCGGGCAAAGACCTGGTTTCCTGGGACAAATGACGGTGGTGCGTTGGCACAGCCTGGGGGTTCAGCCACGGCAAAGTCTGGGTGTAGCCGGTCGAGCGGTGACCTGAGGCAGCGGCCCATAAGCAGTTCAGCAGGACTCCTCCCTGTGGCCGCATGAGGGGTGATGTGTTGCACGAACAAGTATTCGGCGACCCGCTCATGCCAGTCTCCCCGGTCCAGGCACGCCAGTGCCTCTTTTGTCGAGCGCACCATTCTTTCCGCTTGCCCGTTGCTGGATGGATGAAAGGGTGCCGTTAGGGCATGGCGGATGCCCAGTCCCAAAAGATACCGCTCAAACGTGCCTGACGTGAACTGCGGTCCGTTGTCAGAGACAAGGACATCAGGACACCCATGCGTTGCAAACAGGCCTCGCAGCACCCGGATGACAGCTTCGGTAGGGGTGGAGGGCATCAGGGCGACCTCCAGCCATTTGGAATAGGCGTCCACCACTACCATAAAGGTCCGGCCGTGAAAGGGGCCAGCCAGATCGATGTGCACCCTCGACCAGGGTGTCTTTGGCGTCTCCCAGGTGTGTCCCTTAGCTGCCGGTGGTGCAGGCCTCGACTCCTGGCACGCTTGACAGGCGGACACCCAGGCAGTGATGGCATCGTCCATATTAGGCCACCAGACGTAACACCGAGCCAACGCCTTCATTTTGACAATTCCCGGGTGGCCAACGTGCAGAGCCTCCAGGACGCGCTGACGGAGTCCCTGGGGAATCACGACGCGGTCTCCCCACAGCAGACAGCCGCGATGAGCTGAGAGTTCATGTTGTCTGGTTGCGAAGGGCTGGAACTCCGATGCAAAAGGCCCTTGTGGCCACCCCCTCCACACCCAGTTGAGCACCCGGCTGATGGTGCGATCCTGGGCAGATGCGGAGGCCACAGTGGCAGCCGATACAGGCGCTGCCGGAAGATCCTCAATCAGAAGGAGCGATGAAGCTGGAGCCGGGTCTTCCACAAATGCTGGAAGAGGGCAACGGCTGAGGGCGTCGGCATGGCCCATCGATTTCCCCGGGCGATGGATGAGCCGGTAGTGGTAGGCAGAGGACCGGTGGAGTTGGACGATCACCGGCGAGGAGGCCCAGGAGTGGCTTGTGGTCAGTGATGAGGTCAAAAGTCCTGCCATAGAGGTATTCATGGAACCTCTTCACTCCAGCCACAAGTGCCAATGCCTCCTTGTCGAGCTGGCTGTAATTCCGTTCCGTCGGAGATAGTGTCCTGGAAAAGTAGGCGAGCGGTGCTTCTCTTCCATCTGGAAAACGGTGACTAAGGACAGCACCGATGCCAAAAGGTGAGGCGTCGCAGGCAAGGACCAGCGGCCTGGATTCACTGTACTGTACCAGCACACTGTCTGAAGAAAGGAGAGCCTTGACCGCGTTGAAGGCCGCCGTCTCCCGATGACCCCAGGCCCAAGGCGTCTTAGTGCTAAGGAGTCGGTGAAGAGGCTCAGCCACTGTGGCTTTGTGGGGCAGGAACATGTTATAAAAGTTCAGCAGCCCCAGGAATGCCTGCAACTCCGTTTTGTTCTTTGGGGTGGGGGCCTGCTGGATAGCGCGGATCTTGGATGTGGTTGGATGAAGACCGGAGGCATCGATAAGATAGCCCAGGAACTCTACCTGTGGAACGGCGATCTGGCACTTCTCCCTCTTTACCTTGAGCCCGGCCTCCTGGAACCTGGTCAGCACGGCACAGAGGCGCTCGAACAGCTGCTGGTGTGAGTCTGCAGACACCAAGACGTCATCAAAATATGGTACCACGCCCGGAAGCCCTTGCAGGAGACGCTCCATAAGGCTTTGGAAGATGCCAGGAGCCACACTCACCCCGAACTGCAACCGGCGGCAACGGAATGCCCCCCGGTGGGTGACGATCGTCTGGGCTTCAGCAGTGGCATCATCGACTGGCAGTTGTTGATAGGCTTGGGCAAGGTCCAGCTTAGCGAAGACCTTACCCTCACCCAGGGAATGCAGCAGGTGTTGGACAACAGGAACCGGATAAGCGTGCTGCTGAAGTGCCTTGTTGATCGTGCACTTGTAGTCAGCGCAGATTCTCACCGACCCATCTGGCTTGACAGGCGTGACGATGGGGGTTTCCCACTTTGCGTGGTCAACCGGCTCCAAAACTCCTTGGGCGATCAGTTTGTCCAGTTGTTCGTCCACCTTAGCCTTGAGAGCAAAGGGAACCCGGCGTGGCTTTAGCTTGATGGGGGCGACTTGTGGATCAAGGCTAAAGGAGATGGGCGTACCTGTATATTGGCCCAAGGTGCCGTCAAAAACCTCGGCAAAGTCTTTGACCAGACCCTCAGTCTCTGCGTTAGAGATGCAGTTGATGCCGGTGACTTCCAGGCCGAGGGCATCAAACCAGTCTAGCCCTAGGAGGCTTGGCCGCTGACCTTCGACCACCACCAACCGGAGCAGGCCCGAAAAATCCTTGAAGGCGATCCGGAACCGGCCAACGCCTACCACGGGAATGTCGTTTCCCTGGTAGTCTCTCAGGTGTACGCGGTGAGAGTCGAGTTGCCTTTTGGACACTCTGGGTACCAGTCTTTTGATGGTGCTCCATGACACGATGGACAGGGCAGACCCGGTGTCGATCTCCATGTCACATGGAGCTCCTTCAATGAGCACCGTGACGTTCAGCTTGCGTCGCGTAGGCGAGTCGGTTTGGCCAATCGTGGTTCCAGACGGGCAGCGGCAGTTGGTGAGAGCGAAACAACTTTCCTTGGCAGACTGGAGTGAAGACTTGGACTTGCGAGTCGATGAAGGGGGGGTGTCAGACGGAGCCGATCGGCAGACCTTAGCGATGTGGCCCCTTCTAGAACACTTCCTACAGATGGCGTCTCTGAATCGACACTTGGCACGGGAATGGTTGCCTCTGCAGCCAGCACATTCCGGTTGGCCCTTGGACTTCTGTTGGAACTTCCTGCGCTCCCGCTTTGTCTGGTGCACGTCATCGTCTTCACTGGAGGACGCCTCCTCACTGCTGGCCTCTTCATGATGCACCGGAACTGGCTCCCTAGCAAGACGCGGGCTGCTGGACTTGCGGATCTCCTGGGCGGAGCGTTCAGCAGCTTCTGAGGCCACAGCCTCCTCAATGGCTTTCTGTAGCGTGAGGTCTGGCTTGGCTAGGAGACGCCGTTGCAGATGGATGTCCCGGACCCCGCAGACGATTCGATCCATCAGGGCATCGTCTAAGTCTCGGAACTCACAGTGCATTGCAGCCTGTCGCAGGGCGGTGGTGTAGTTGTTGATTGACTCCCCCTCTGCCTGGTTCCGGTGGTAGAACGCATGGCGGGCAGCAATCTTGGACGGCTTTGGTGCGTAGTGGTTGCGGAGCTTCTCTTGGATCGTGTCCCATGGTGTTGCCTGGATTGCTTCAGGCGCAACCAACGCTCGGGCCGTCTCAAACACCTCAGGCCCACAGAGGCTGAGGAATAGGCCCCGCTTCCGATCCTTTGATACTGCTGTCAGCTCGTTGGCTTGGAGGTAGCAGTCGAACCGAGCGAGGTAGGAGTCCCATGATTCAGAGGCTGGCGCAAACGGCGGTAGAGGCACAAGTGAAGCCATGATTCCGATGCCGGCATGAAGGGCGATGGATGGAACACAGTGCTCTAGCCAGAACAGTCAGCTCTGAATTGGTTCTGCCCAGTGATTTCGCTCAGTGATTTCGCTCTGTGATTCAGCTCAGTGATTCAGCTCAGTTCAGAGGCTGGCCGCATCTGGCTGTGCTCTGATGTCCATCTATCCCACCCTCGTCGCCAGAGTTAAGTCGTGGGTTGACATAGCAGCCGGCACAGCGATTTCTTCAAGTAGCTCTTTATTTTGGTAAGCTGGAGTAGAACTGACTGCGAACAGCTCAGCCGGCCTGTATTTATAGGCAGCCGGCTGTCAACATTGTAACCACAACAGCCCAGAGTTCCCGCCTAAAATAACTGGCGCGGACCTGAGTGAAAACTATCTACAGACCTGAGTGAAAACTATATACAGTATCCCCCTGTTGGCCCAGGGTGAAACTACACTACATAACAATGACCTCCAGGGTTCCCCAGGGGGCAGACAGAGAGGCCGAGGGGGCAGTTTTGATCCTCTACCCCTGTCCTATGACGAAGGTCTCAAAGGGGCATTTCAGCTGGTCGAGGGAATGGGGATGAATTTCAAGGGGCCTGGCGTAGTGCTGCCTCGTGAAGCTGCCTTGCCCCAGGGCGTTTGTAGAGATTCAAAATGGCAGCCAGCAACAGGAGAAGAAGAGGGTGTGCCAATGGGTTCACCTGCCTGCCCTCAAGATTCAGCCCCAGCACCCCCAAAAAAATACCAAGAGGGCAGATCTTAGCCTCTGTTTCCTTACAGAGCTGCACACATACCGTATTTTTTGCTCTATAGGACGCACCGGACCATAGGAGGGGGAGAACGGGGGGGGCTCTTGTTCTCCCCCTCCAAAACAAGGTGCGTCCTATGCGTTCAAGGTGCGTTCACCCAAAGCCTCCGGAGTCCAGCGGGAGTTCCCACTGGACTCCAGAGGCTTTGGGTTCCTTTCGACCTGCTCTTTGGGACTGCCGGGGGGGGAGCGCGGGGGGGAAAGACCAGGCCGGGGAGCAGCGGGAAGGCAGCGCTGCCCCCCGAGCTTGTGGGGCTGGCGGTGAGGGGAAGCGCTGCTTTCCCCCACCGCCAGCCTGCAAACCAGGTCAGGGAGCAGCGCAGAGGCAGCACACCGCCTTCCTGCTGCCCCCCGAGCTTGTGGGGCTGGCGGTGGGGAGAAGCGCTGCTTTCCCCCACCGCCAGCCTCCAAACCAGGTTGGGGAGCAGCACAGAGGCGGCACGCCGCCTTCCCGCTGCCCCCTGAGCTTGTGGGGCTGGCGGTGGGGGGAAGTGCTGCAGCCTTCCCCCCACCTTCGTACAGCCTTCGTAGCCTCCGCAGGGCAGTGGCGTGAAGGCACCCCGCTGCCCTGCGGAGGCTTTGCGCAGCTAACTCCAAGCTAGAACAGCGAGACGGAGCGCTGCACAATGCTCCGTCTCCCTGTACTGGCTTTGGGCTTAGCCGCGCAGCCTGCATTCACTCTATAGGAAGCACACACATTTCCCCTTAATTTTTGGAGGGGAAAAAGTGCGTCCTATAGAGCGAAAAATACGGTATATCAGGGGATTCAGCCTGGCAGTGAAAACAAGAGACTCTATCCCAGACTTCCTCAACTTCAGCCTTCCAGATGTTTTTGGCCTACAACTCCCATGATCCCTAGCTAGCAGGACCAGACGTCAGGGATGATGGGAATTGTAGTCTCAAAACATCGGGAGGGCCAAGGTTGAGGTAGCCTGCTCTACCCCTTGTCCAATACAGTAAGGAAAAGCAGCACACGGTCTCTTGTTCCAATTTATTCTGGTTTTAAAAGGTACTGTTGGAAGGGGAGAAATACCCTGGAACTCAACAATCACCAGGCATACCTTGTTCTGCCACCCGGGCAGGTGGATTCTGGTTAGAAGCCAGAGGCCTAGCACTTGCAGCCTGGGCAGAAGCAGGTTGCTTCACACCTTAAAAAAAGAAGAAAGTATAATTGTCAGCATATCACAAAGTTCCCGGAATTTGTGTTATTGAATCTGTATTTAAATGAGAACCAGGACCTGGCAGATAAACCATTTTTTGGGATTCTCTTAATGGCAGCACAAAGGGTTAAAAAAAGGTGCAATATTTTTTTTTTACTAACTTTGTTGACATTTTTAAAAACAATTACCAAGCATATAGTGTTGCCTTCCAGGACAGATGTTAAGCCTTGTGTGCAAACATCCGCATGGGCATCAATACAGAAAATCTTAAAACATTTGAAAACACTTGATTCAGGAGAGTATGGGACATTGTCGTTAATGGGGAAATTGACCCACAAATGAAGACTGGCAAGAGGAACAAAGCACCAGGATTGCTTTTAACAGTGAAGCTGTATTTCGTTCATAAATTCTCCAGAAAACCCACAGAATTAAACTAGCTTGTGGGTCACTTAAGAAGAATGTGTTTTACAGATGTATATGGCTATAAGTTGTGGTGCATGTACGGGAACACAGGTTTTTATAATGTATTTCGGGAGGTGACTGGGTAAATTTAAGGAATAAAAACTATTTAAAAAAAAAAAAGTGGGGGGGGGGGAGAAAGCAGAGATTAGGGAGGAGCATCACATTTCTCAGGCGGAATAGTCTAAGTGCCACAGCTAAAGGGGCTGTTTAGAATCCATTATGCCTTGGAGCCATAACAACTATCAGTAGAGGTGTCCTCAGTTTTGTTACCAGAAAACCAACCATTGCCTGTACACTCCTCCTTTGGTGCGCCATCTTTGTTCTGCTCAGACTCCTCTGCGATGAGCGTCGATGAGTGCATCCAGTTGTAGTCTCAAAGCACCAGGGCCATCTTTAGCATATCATAGAATCATAGAGTTGGAAGAGACCACAAGGGCCATCGAGTCCAACCCCCTGCCAAGCAGGAAACACCATCAGAGCACTCCTGACATATGGTTGTCAAGCCTCTGCTTAAAGACCTCCAAAAAAGGAGACTCCACCACACTCCTTGGCAGAAAATTCCACTGTCAAACAGCTCTTACTGTCAGGAAGTTCTTCCTAATGTTTAGGTGGAATCTTCTTTCTTGTAGTTTGGATCCATTGCTCCGTGTCCGCTTCTCTGGAGCAGCAGAAAACAACCTTTCTCCCTCCTCTATGTGACATCCTTTTATATATTTGAACATGGCTATCATATCACCCCTTAACCTCCTCTTCTCCAGGCTAAACATGCGCAGCTCCCTTAGCTGTTCCTCATAAGGCATCGTTTCCAGGCCTTTGACCATTTTGGTTGCCCTCCTCTGCACACGTTCCAGTTTGTCAGTGTCCTTCTTGAACAGTGGTGCCCAGAACTGGACACAGTACTCCAGGTGAGGTCTGACCAGAGCAGAATACAGTGGCACTATTACTTCCCTTGATCTAGATGCTATACTTCTATTGATGCAGCCCAGAATTGCATTTGCGCCGGGGTGCAAAGATTCACGCAGCGCCCCAAATTACCATATTTCCCCTGTATTAGACGAGGTTGTCCTATACACGGATGGGGGGAGGGGAGCTGTGCACTGCCAGCATAGCTGTCAACTTTTCCCTTTTCTTGCGAGGAATCCTATTCGGAATAAGGGAATTTCCCTTTAAAAAAGGAAAACATTGACAGCTATGACTGCCAGCCATCTGGTTGGCGGGTGCGCAACTCTCTCCCATGCCACTGCGGGAGGAGAGCACTTTCCACAAAGGCTTGGGAGGGAAGCTGCGTGCCTGCCAGCCATCTGGCGCCCCCCAGAATTCAGCGCCGGGGTGCCCTGCACCCTTTGCATCCCCGGGTAAAGACGGCCCTGCAAAGCACTACGCCAGAGCTTTCCAAACTCCTTATGTCGGTGACAGACTTTTTAGACATGCGTTATTTTGCAACGCAGGGGACACAGGTGGTGCTGTGAGTTAAACCACAGAGCCTAGGACTTGCTGATCAGAAGGTGGCAGTTCAAATCCCCGCGACAGGGGGAGCTCCCGTTGCTTGGTCCCTGCTCCTGCCCACCTAGCAGTTCTAAAGCACTTCAGAGTGCAAGTAGATAAATAGGTACTGCTCTGGCGGGAAGGTAAACGGCGTTTCCGTGCACTGCTCTCGTTTGCCAGAAGCGGCTTAGTCCTGCTGGCCACATGACCCGGAAGCTGCACGCCGGCTCCCTCGGCCAGTAAAGCGAGATGAGTGCCGCAAGCCCAGAGTCGGCCACGACTGGACCTAATGGTCAGGGGTCCCTTTACCTTTTTATTTTGCAACGCAGTAATTCAATTTCACTAGCAAGGTGAAACAAACCCCTTATAAGAGATACGGACCCATATCGTGCGACACACCTGCACACTGCGGCCGACACACTAAAGTGTCGCGACACGCAGTTTGGAAAGTTCTGCACTACACACACCCAGCCCCCTGCCGTCCAATCTGCCTGCTATACCCATTGTTATTTCCTTCAATAAAGGCTTGCGCCCCAGTTTCCCTTCTCATCTATCTATCCAAAGCCACTCGCTCCACAGCCATTTAAAACTTTAAATCCCTCAGCAGCTCCAGCGGCCAGAAAAAGCAAGCAGCGGGCAATCGCAGCTCTAACCGTCCAACAGGAACCAGACACATTCTATTTAGGCCGTTAAACCAAGCAAAGCTTGTTTTTCTCAATGAAACCATGGATAAAACTGTTTGTAAATGTAGGATTCTTGCTTTTGGAACTTGAAAAGCTTGTGTGCCCTCTTGCATTATGGGAAACCTGGTGTCTGCATGGTCTTTTTACCTTTACCTCAAAGTGTGAGACCACGTAGGCAGATACCCATCAGGGGAAGCACCTAAAGGGTTCTCCTTTCTTTTCCTTTTGATCAATGACCCTAGATAGTGTCAACGGTCCCCAAATATTTTACTGTTTGCCCAGGTGCGCTGCCTAAAGGGATCATCAAGGCCCTGCCAGACATCATGGTTGTCATGTCAACAAAACCCAGCAAAAACCTATTTCTAATGCTAATGCTTTGTGTAAACTCCGTCTGGAACTACAGTGGTACCTTGGGTTACATACGCTTCAGGTTACAGACTCTGCTAACCCAGAAATAGTGCTTCAGGTTAAGAACTTTGCTTCAGGATGAGAATAGAAATTGTGCTCTGGTGGCGCGGCAGCAGCAGGAGGCCCCATTAGCTAAAGTGGTGCTTCAGGTTAAGAAGAGTTTCAGGTTAAGTACAGACCTCCAGAACGAATTAAGTACTTAACCCGAGGTACCACTGTATGTAAATCTTGCTAATAATCAGGAACGTGACACACCTTGACCTGCGTGGCCCACTGTAACTCCACCAAATGTGTGGTGTAATTTTGACATTTACCCAATGACTCTGACTGCTTTCTTGTAACATCTCCTCATGTTGTCTTATGAGGAAAGTGACCCCAGACTCAGTGGGAGTTCTCCAAGTTGCCAATCTAGTCACTTAAAAATGGAAACTGATTATCCCTGATCTGTCTGTACCCACTGAGACTTTGGTCTCATCCACAGATGCCTAGAAAGCACTTTTGCTTGTCCTGAGCTTTCTTCGGCACGAGACCAAGCGGTTTTGAATTTGCTCCACCACTTTCCCCTGGAAAACCCATTCTTTAGCGCTAATCGGAACAAACAGCAATCTGTAGGAAACCCAATTGCCATTTGTTCTGATTCAGCACTAAAGATCAGGTTTCCCCAGGGGAAATCAGCAGGGCAAATGGAGGTGTGGATTAGCCCTCTCTCAGTACCAACAGGGCTATACCTGATGTGACTACACTTGGATTACCGGTACGTCCCAGACCCTTTGAAAATAAAATATGGATAGCTGGATGTGGTTACCTGTGAATGGTGGGGCGGGGGGGGGGGGACACTTAGCACAATCTCAGAGGCAGTCATGTTTTGCCTATTTTAAAGGCTGTCTCGTGGAAATATGAAACACTAGGTTTTGGAGCACAATATTAAGCCCCAGGACTTAGCTACAAAACTGTGCAGTTTTACTCCTAAAGAAGGCAGAAAATAATCTCTCGCTTCCCCCACCAGATAAATAACTCAAGTGGGTCAGCTATATTTAGGATAAAAGGAATAAAAACACAGCCAGCGATCAGAAACTAGGAAGCGGATGAGAGAAACCCTGATCAAAAACACCTTTTTAGGTTGTTGTTGTTTTAAAAAAAAAAATCTGCATCCATTACTCTGAAAATCCCTGAAGAAAAGATTGAGAGGTGAGATGAGAGCTGTGATGGCCTGGGACTCGGGCTTGGTCTCAGAACCAGAGGAGACTCAGTCTGCACCGGATCCTTTGCCTCAGGCATCTGAACCAAGTCTGGGGCCTGATCCTGAAGAGTCCCAGTCTGCACAGGTTCCTCTGCAACAAACACCATCTGGGCCGAGTCAGGGGCCTGAGCCTGCCCTGGCTCCAGATGCAGGGATTACCTCGTTGCCTTCAGCTGGGCCATCACTTACAGCTGCTCCACTACCAGTTTTGTCAGGGGAGGCTGAAGTGGCCCCTGGGTCTAGTAACCCACCGATGTCTCCCAAGCTGCAGAGACTCAGGTCTGAGAGAAGGAGAGACCTGAGTACTCGCAGGAGGAGTGCTCGCCTCCGGGCGAAACAGGGAGGTGAGTCGCCGGGGAATCAAGACCGGCCGTTACCCCGACAAAGATAAAAGGCTGTTGGACCCCGCCCCAGGTTGCGCAAGCAACATTGCTGTATGCCAGATCCTGCCTGAGATCCTGTACCTGTCCTTGCCTGGTTTCCTGCCTCATGTCCTACCTTGCCCCTGTCAGACTGACTCCTAGAGGAACCTTCGGATTCTGGACTGGTCCTGGATCGCGTTTTTCGGGTTACCACCGGGCCCAGCACAAGAGCCATCTTCAAATATCTGAAGGGCTTTCTCATGGAAGATGGAGCAAGTTTGTTTCCTCCTGCTCCAGAGTCTAGGACTCGCACCAGCAGACTCAAGTTGCAAGAGATTCTAACTAAACCTTAGCAAGAACTTTCTGGCGTTAAGAGCTGTTCGACGTTGGAGTGGTCTAACTCAGAAGGTGGTGGACTCTCCTTCTTTGGAGGTTTCAAAGCAGAAGTTGGATGGCCACCTGTCATGGATACTTTAGTTGTGATTCCTCCCTTGCAGGGAGTTGGACTAGATATCTCCTTGGGGGTCCCTTCCAACTCTACAATTCTGAGTCTAAACAGAAACCCCATCAAAGGAAAGGAAAGAATTGCCCAACAGTTTGGTTGTTTTCCCCTACCCACCCGCTTTCTCAGACTTCCTCTATGCTCACCTGCCTCAAACAAACTTGAACGTGTTATTATCACAGCTAATGAATCCCTGACAGGTGGCCACCCGTCCAGCTTAAAAACCTGCAATGAACAAGGTGGAACGGAATGCAATTAAAAGGATGGATGGACCAGATCTGTAGAGAGGGAGAAAGGTGCCAAAGTGGATTAACTGGGGAAAGACTTTATGTCAAGAAAAAATGAACTGTTTTCAGCCTGCAAGCAAAATGCTTAGGAATGTGACCCTGTAAAAACAGCAGCAAAGGGAACGAGAAAAGGGACCCAATATCCCTCCGCAACAGGTCTGAGAACATGGATTTGAACGACTACACACGTGAAAGGGAAATATGGAGAACAAAAAGAATACTGTTTGTGAAGTTGTATACAGTGATACCTCGAGTTACATACGCTTCAGGTTACATATGCTTCAGGTTACAGACTCCGCTAACCCAGAAATAGTGCTTCAGGTTAAGAACTTTGCTTCAGGATGAGAACAGAAATCATACTTCGGCGGCGCGGCGGCAGCAGGAGGCCCCATTAGCTAAAGTGGTGCTTCAGGTTAAGAGCAGTTTCAGGTTAAGTACGGACCTCCAGAACGAATTAAGTACTTAACCCGAGGTACCACTGTACAGTGGACGCTTGGGCTGAGAACGTGATCCATGCAGGAGGCACATTCGCAGCCCGCAGCCTCCGCAACCTGCAGCATCGTGTCTGCACATGCGCAGGTTGCAATTCGGCACTTCTGCGCATGAGCAAGCACCAAAACCTGGAAGTACCCATTCTGGTACTTTCGGGTTCGGCGCAGTGCGCAACCCAAAATTGCGCAACCCGAAGCATCTGTAACACGAGTTATGACTGTATTGGCAGCTGTGAGAATGCTTTACATCTAGCGAAGATTTCAAGCGGATTTTAAGAAAAAAGGAAGTGGCAACAACAGACGAGATGGACGTATGTTGGCAACAGGATTGGGAAACCTGATTTTTTTTTAAAAAAGTATTAAATTAAATAAATTAGGCTTGATTTGTATCAATTTGGAAAACGAATAAAATTATTATTTTTTAAAGTGAACTGGAAGCAAAAAACCTGCAATGAAGGAGAGTCTACCACCTTTTGAGGGAGTCCGTGCCACTGTCGAACAGCTCTTGCTGTCATAAACTTCTTCCTGGCGTGTAGTCAGAATTTCCTTTCCTGTCACTGGAATCCATCAGTTCGGGTCCTGCCCTCTGGAGCAGCAGGGAAAAAAGGTTGCTCTATCTACTATGGGCCAGCCCTTCAGATCATTGAAGATAGCTCTCTGAGATACCTCTCAGTCTTCTCTTCTCCAAGCTAAACAAACCCAGCTCCCTATACAGTGGTACCTCGGGTTACATACGCTTCAGGTTACAGACTCCACTAACCCAGAAATTGTAGGAGTGCAAATATCCAGAGTGTGGGGTCAGGTGGGATTACTATGAGGAATTATAAAATATGCATCAAGCCATTGTGTCCACGATGAATGCATTGTGTTGACTGGGTTTGATACATTGACAATAATTTCTGATCAAATCCCACAACCCTCTGCATCTCTGGCCATTTCCTCTACTGTCCATTTCTCTTGCTTGACAAGTCACGTACACAGCCCAGTTGCTTTGCCAGGCATGCATCCTGGGCCATAAAGATAGTGGGCAAGTTTCTTTGATGTAGCTTTTCTGATATGTTAATCTTAGGATGTTAATCTTAGGGCCAGGAAACAGATCTCACCTGAATGTGATAATGATCGCTGTCCTCCTGGCCCTCCTTCTTATCATGTATATTGCTCGTTTATGACCTCAAGGGTTGCCAAATGCACCCCTTTGTAGTTCTGTTTTGTTTACCCCAGGGACACGGGTGGCGCTGTGGGTAAAACCTCAGCACCTAGGATTTGCTGATCGCATGGTCGACAGTTCGAATCCCCACAGCGGGGTGCGCTCCCGTTGCTCGGTCCCAGTGCCTGCCAACCTAGCAGTTCGAAAGCACCCTCGGGTAAAGGAGATAAATAGGGACCGCTTACTAGCGGGAAGGTAAACGGCGTTTCCGTGTGCTGCGCTGCCTCGCCAGAGCAGCTTCGTCAAGCTGGCCACGTGACCCGGAAGTGTCTGCGGACAGCGCTGGCTCCCGGCCTCTAGAGTGAGATGAGCGTACAATCCTAGAGTCTGTCAAGACTGGCCCGTACGAGCAGGGGTACCTTTACTGTTTATCTTTGTTTACCCCAGAAATATGTGTGCTTAATTAGTTCTGGTAGTTTAACTTTGTCCCCACGTGGGGTTTGTTGAAATGCTCAGAAGAAATCTGATTCGTTCTTATGAACACTCTGTAAAAAGTTCTTTTGTGTACCTGGGCCGAGGGGTGGAGAGAAACAGAGAGATTATTATATGCACCCTTCCTAGAGTCTTGCTGGTTCAAGCCTCTGTGTGTATTCTTATTAATCAGAGTTCAATCCTTCCTTTACTTTGGGAACGCCTCAAGAAATAGTACCTCGGGTTAAGAACTTTGCTTCAGGACGAGAACAGAAATGGTGCAGCGGCAGCAGGAGGCCCCATTAGCTAAAGTGGTGCTTCAGGTTAAGAACAGTTTCAGGTTAAGAACGGACCTCTGGAACGAATTAAGTACTTAACCCGAGGTACCACTGTACCACCGTTTACCCAAAGAGAAGCCCCTGCGGAACGCAAGGGAACTTTTTATCCCCAGCGGACAGGTGCAGGATTGTACTTTAATTGAGTTTGCACTGTGGCAAGATTTGGACAGGAGAGATGCTGGCATGCAGTCAGCCAGTTTGCTGCCCCAGATCTTGAGATAATGAGATCAAACATTGCAGCATCGTTTTTTGCAATTCAGCCAAGATGAAAGCCAGGAGTCCATATGGCAGGAGGCGAGGGGATTACATGATGGGTATATCTCTTCTGCGGCAGGCTGTTTAAACATTCCCTGCATCGAGGAGGAATCTTGGGTCCTTTCCAGTTTGTGTTTAGCTCACAGGGCAAAAACCTAGCCGCTTGGCTCCCCTAGCTAAGACCCCATCAAAAGACCCCGTCATCCTACAGTCCCCATCTTGGGAGACTCGCTCCTTGACAGATGCTGTCCATCATCTGTTAGCTTTTTTCCGTACCAGGGCAATTTCCAAGGCCATATTACACCAAAGTCTAAAGGGACAACGCAGCTGCGAAGCAGGGAAACACAACTGACAGCATCACAAACACAGCAGCTGTGTTAATGTCAACTTGTGAAGCTGCAGTCGGTGCAGAATGCTGCAGCACGATTGCTGGCAGGAGTGAGACCCCAACAGCAAAGAACACCTGTGCTCAGAGAGCGGCGCTGGCTGCCAATTTGCTACTGGGTCAAGTCCAAGGTGTTTATATTGGTACATAAAACCTTTAACAACTTGGGACCAGCTTACCTGTGAGAACACCTTGCCTCATATACGCTCCCTCGACTGCTTTGATCTGCAGAGCTGGCATCGCTACAGGTGCCACATAATCCTCGTTGCACATTTATAAGAAATCAGTCTTTCAGTATGGCAGCACACAAACTTTGGAACTCCCAACATATTGACATCAGGCAATCACTTCTTTTGGCACCTGCTAAAAACCTTTTTCTTTAGACAAGCCTACTCAGGTGTTTACAAAGTCAGCAAGAGTTTTAATGCTTTTAGCTTCCTGCTGATGTTAAAAATCCTTTTTTTCCTGTTTTTCAAATAGCTGTTTTCAACTGCATTTACTGTTTCATTGTTTCTGTAAATTGCTTTGAAATTTGTTTGGGGTTTTCTTTTGCAAACAAGTGGCATATCAATTTATTAAATAAAAATAAATTAAGGCGTTATAAAGGCATTTTCCCTAAAAATCGTAGAATTGTAGTGTTGGAAAGGACCCAAATAGGTAGAATGTGAACCTGTGTTTTCATCAGTTTAGGGTTTGCTGTTGGTTTTAATTATTATCTGAATGCTTTAAATGGCTGTTTTTAAGATGGTGACAACTCTTGCCTGCCTCCAGTCTGTAAAGATCTCACCTGTCCTCCCAGGTGAGCAGCATGGGGCTTGGCTTGAGGCACTAGAATATATTATAGGTGGAACATTCTCACATGAGTGCAGGTACCGTATTTTTCACCCTATAGAACGCACTTTTCCCCCTCCAAAAATGAATGGGAAATATGTGTGCGTCCTATGGGGCGAATGCAGGCTTTCGCTGAAGCCTGGAGAGCGAGAGGGGTCGGTGCACACCGACCCTTCTAGCTCTCCAGGCTTCAGGAAGCTATCCGCAAGCTTGCGGAGCCCGGCGGGAGTTCCCTCTGGGCTCCGCAGGCTTGCGGATAGGTGCTTGCAGCCCGAACTCCGGGAAGCGCGGCACTGCACACCCCAGGCTTCGGGCAGCTATCGCAAGCCTGCAGAGCACGGCGGGAGTTCCTGCCGGGCACCGCAGGCTTGCGGATAGCTGCCGTAAGCCCAGGGTGCGCAGCGGGCTACAGCGCTGCACTCCCCGGGCTTTGGGTAGCAGCAAGCTCCGGGAGCGATGGCAAGGTTGAGCGCAACCTCGCCATCACTCCTGGACCCGTTCTGGGGGCTGGGGTCAGCTCAGGCTTCCCCCGCCCCCAGCCCCGCAAGCTCCGGGAGTGATGGCGAGGTTCAGCGCAACCTTGCCTTCGCTCCCAGACCCCCAGCCCCGAGGCTAAAAACGAAGCCAAGACAGCTAGTGGGATCAATCCTACTCGCTGTCATGGCTTCTTTGCTCTTTGGGGCTTGGGGGGGAAATAATTTTTTTTCTTTATTCCCCCCCCCCAAAAAAGTGCGCCCTATAGGGCGAAAAATACGGTAGTTCTCTGCCTGCTTCTCTCTCACCTCCAGGGCTTTGACCAGCTTCATTCTCTCTAGTGTGTTCCCAGTTTTGGGTTTCCTCACTAATATATTCGCTGCCACCAGGCGCCATCTTGGCCTCAGAAGGTTTGCGGCTAATTTGTGGATAATTTCTCCGACTGGAAGCAGCTGTGGTTGGCTCAGCGCCTGCATAGACATCAGAAAAAGAGGGGCAGGGGCACAAACAGTAGGGAAGTTACTTTCCCATCGGAACAGCAGATGCAAAGAAATTCAGCTGGAAGTCATGACAACTGCAAGCAGGAAGGAAATGCAAGAAAGCTGCAGACTGCAGAAAGGAGGGCTATTTGCTTCCTGGAAGCTCGCCAACTGACCTGCGGTGAAATCACAGAGAGGGCTTAGCATCCAGTGATGAAGGGAAAGTGTTACGTTGTGGGTGAACATATCAGACGACACAGCGATTCTTCAAACAGCTCTTGTTTATTCACAGGCCAGAACAGAACTGAACTGAAGGGTTCAGCCAGCCTGCTTATATAGAGCTCCAGTACAACGCAACTGTAACACTTTCTGTAACTATCCAATCACTGAACGTCACTTTCAATCCCTTATGTGCATATGTGGACCTGAGTGAAAACTATCTACAGTATCCCCCTGCTGGCCCAGGGTGAGAACTTCAGTACATAACAGAAAGGATCAGTTGCAGAATGCTGACAACAAACATGACTCCAGTGCAGTGCGAATGGACAATATTTGGGCCGGGGGAATATCTTCATATAACCCTGTTCTAAAACTGTTTACTTTGCATATTGCTCAGCTTGAACTTTAGCATATAAAATAAGAGAACAGGAAGAACATACATTTAGAGAAGATTGGAAAACGTTTATTGAATATATGGGAAATTATTGTGTACAGCTGAAAACGTGGACAACATTAAGATAAATTCAACAGCATAACTAAGTTTTGATGGATGTAATGGTGGAATACTGAATGGTTTAGTTTTTGTAAAACGTGCAGGGATTTATGCTATGCAAAAAGAACCATGGAAAGAGAAGAAGGGAAGTCACAGATATTTTAAGGACATGAAAGTGAGTGTTTTAAATTGTATCACAGAAAATTTAATAAAAATTATATTAAAAATTTAAAAAGCAAAACTGTTTATTTTGGCCTGGGAATATACAAGTGTGAGTTGATCTCCTGTGCTGTTTCCTCGCTTGGCATGTTGTGTATCTTAAAGTCATTGCCTTGTTTTGTAGGACGCCTTACCCCCAACCTGCAAACTGCCGGTTCTGTAGAGGTCGCTTGTGGCTTTTAAGTTCTACGTGCAAGGAACTCTGCATAGGCCCAGAGGCTCAGCTCTGGCGCTGAAAACAGGTTCTAGGGCTAGAGCACTTGGGACCTCTAAGTTCTCTCAAAATCTCTTTTCTGATGAGAGCAGCTTTTGCATCTCATTTGGAAACCAAGGACCCAGAGTCTGGAGGAAGAATGGGGAGGCATGCAATGCCAGATGCTTGAAGTCCAGTGTAAAGTTTCCACAGTCTGTGTTGATTTGGGGAGCCATGTCATCAGCTGGTGTTGGTCCACTGTGCTTCATTAAGTCCAGGGTCAACACAGCCGTCTACCAGGAGATTTTGGAGCTCTTCATGCTTCCTTCCACAGATGAGCTTTATGGGGATGCTGACTTCATTTTCCAGCAGGACTTTGGCACCTGCCCACACTGCCAAAAGTACCAAAACCTGGTTCAATGCCCATGGGATTACTGTGCTTGATTGGCCAGCAAACTCGCCTGACCTGAACCCCATAGAGAATCTATGGGGCATTGCCAAGAGACAGATGAGAGACATGAGACAATGCAGAAGAGCTGAAGGCTGCTATTGAAGCTTCCTGGTCTCCCATAACACCTCAGCAGTGCCACAGGCTGATAGCATCCATGCCACGCCACATTGAGGCAGTAATTGATGCAAAATGGGCCCAAACCAAGTACTGAGTACATATGCATGCTTCTACTTCTCAGAGGTCCAATATTGCTCTATTTGCAATACTTGTTTTGCTGATTTCATTCAATATTCTAATTTTCTGAGATTGTTAATTTGGGGTTTTCATCAGCTGTACGCCATGATCATCACAATTATAACAAATAAAGGCTTGACATATCTCGCTTTGCATGTCATGAGTCTATCTCATATATTAGTTTCACCTTTTAAGTTGAATTACTGAAATAAATGAACTTTTCCATGCTATTCTAATTTTCCGAGTTTCACCTGTAAGGAAGGTATGAGCCTGGGGGGAGCAGTTACCCTTTATTCCACATGGGAAGGAGGGAGGGAATTTGGAATAGATTGACTTTTTATAGATTTTTTAATATTTATTTTTAGATTATTACTCACATCAAGCGAATGGCAATTTTACTGGCTCGCTGTGCCAAAGGGGAAGGAGATTCTTTGCAATTAGGAAAAGAGACTTGGCTTTCCAGCTGACAGCTAAGAGCCATGCCACAATTGCAGTGTGCCAGCGCTTGCGTGCATCATCTGCCGCCACAACGAGCAAACTAATGACTGTCTTGACGGCATCAATCACCCAGCCAACGCCTGGCATTCCCGTGGGTGCCAGGCTCTTCCCTGCGATTTGCAGGCTGATCCAGATTTTAATAATGGGGCAATCACTCAAGATTAGCACCTCCTGATGAGCAGCTGACAGCCCCTCAGAATGACAGCAGAAGACAAAAGCTCATCAGTCTCTCAGGCCCAAATGGTGGGAAGAAGGAAGCACCAGGGAACTTGCCCCCGTAGAACAGTTGTGTAAGGCCAAACTGCTCCAAGCTACTGGTTAGTTTACAAGGAGAAAGAGGTGCAGGGGCTGCTGAAAGCTGCTGAAAAGCCAGGCTTTCACCCACTGAAGCCAGTAGAGAAAATTCACTGCACAGAGGGAGGAAGGGATCTGACAAGTTCAGTTCCTGTTTCTTATTTTTCTGATCTTAAGCTAGGTTCTCGACATTTTTGCATCAGTTTGTTTAAACTCTTTTAGTGCACTTTTCTCCTAATACATTGGTGCCTTGGTTCTCAAACTTAATCCGTTCCGGATGCCCGTTCCAAAACCAAAGCGTTCCAAAACCAAGGCACGCTTTCCCATAGAAAGTAATGCAAAATGGATGAATCCGTTCCAGACTTTTAAAAACAACCCCTAAAACAGCAGTTTAACACGAATTTTACTACCTAACGAAACCCTTGATCCATAAAATGAAAGCAATAAACAATGTACTGCAGTCACACAATCACTCCATCAATCAGTAGCTGAACTGGGTTCCACACAGTCACAAAAACAAAAAATCCACAAAAAGCAAAATAAATAGCAAAAATAGACAGACCTCAGTGTGGCACTCAAAACAAAGGCGTAACACTCAAAATGGAGCACATTCAGCTTCCAAAAAATGTTCGCAAACCAGGACACTTACTTCCGGGTTCACAGTGTTTGGGTTCCAAGTTGTTTGAGTACCAAGGCGTTTGAGAACCAAGGTACCACTGTACATTCATTTTTGAAAGCAATTTCCCCTAGTAGAATACATTGGAAAAGATACAAATGCAATGAAGAGGAATAAATATGCCAAAGA
Source organism: Podarcis liolepis (assembly GCF_965112155.1). NCBI lineage: Eukaryota > Metazoa > Chordata > Lepidosauria > Squamata > Lacertidae > Podarcis > Podarcis liolepis. The sequence goes on along the minus strand of NC_139561.1, from coordinate 9,953,577 downwards.
AGTAAGATTTCTTACCATAGGATTCCTGCTCGATGGGAGCAGCTGCTTCAGCTTGACCTTGGAAGCAAAAGGAAGGGATTGTTTATTGAAAGGAAGTGAACAGGGCTGTCTTAAGCTTATGCGGCGCCGGGGTGCAAAGCTCCACTTGGCGCCCGTCCCCTTCCCTGGTTGCCCAGTCCCAGGTGCGCAGGAGGGCAGAACCGGCCAGCTGGCTGCCTCAGCATCTCGCTGGCTCGGTCGCCCCCAAACTTGTGGCACAGAGCCGCTCGCAGCAGAAGAGCCCGCCGTGGCGCTCCAACTGACGGGTGGGCTCTTCCCCAGACTCAACTGTCGAGCCCCGGACTCTCGGCCTGGTGCCCCTGAAATCCTGGCGCCCTGCACCCCTGGTGCTTATGGGTAAGACGGCACTGGGAGCGAATTCATACAACAAAAAGGGAGTTTCAGTCCTGACCAGGTGCTATTAGAGGCAGAGGAAACAATGCTAAGGGATGCCCAAAGGTACCATCTGTAACTAAGCAGAGCCAGCACACTCTTTGAATGCTGTCGATCTGATCTTTTAAAATTATTGAAAAGTCAATGTAAGCAAACTACTGCATTTGTTCATTTATTTTTCTGAACACATTGATAAATTGCCTTCCATATTGGAACAACACCGTGGTTTCCAGAATGAAATCAGTAAAAACTGTAAGAAACTAAAAGCAAATGTTGCAGATATACAAAATTTTCAATAGCCAGTACAGTGGTACCTCAGGTTACATATGCTTCAGGTTACAGATGCTTCAGGTTACATACTCCGCTAACCCAGAAATAGGCTTCAGGTTGAGAACTTTGCTTCAGGTTGAGAACAGAAATCGTGCTCCGGCGGCGTGGCAGCAGCAGGAGGCCCCATTAGCTAAAAAGGTGCTTCAGGTGAAGAACAGTTTCAGGTTAAGTACGGACCTCCAGAACGAATTAAGTACTTAACCTGAGGTACCACTGTACTAGAGAACGTCATGGCAGGTAAAGGTAAAGGACCGTTAAGTCCAGTCAAAGGCGACTTCAGAACTCACCTCGTTTTCAGGCCAGGGGAGCTGGCGTTTGTCCACATACAGCTTTCTGGGTCATATGGACTAAACTGCTTCTGGCACAATGGAACACCATGACGGAAACCAGAGCGCATGGAAACTCTGTTTACCTTCCCGCCGCAGTGGTACCTATTTATCTACTTGCACTGGCGTGCTTTGGAAATGCTAGCAGGAGCTGGGACCGAGCAACGGGAGCTCACCCTGTTGCGGGGATTCGAACCGCCGACCTTCTGATCGGCAAGCCCAAGAGGCTCAGTGGTTTAGACCACAGCACCACCCGCTCCCTGCATGGCAGAACACCATTATCATAGGCGCCACAGAATCTCTAGGGGATGGTCATGCCACTGCATGGGGGCCACTGCAGAGAAGGTGCTCTCGCACTGCAACACCAGGTGAATCTCTGCCAGGAAATGACTAGAAGGGCCTTCTCCAACGATCTCAGGCTGGATCTACACTGATCTGGAAAACGCTATAAAAAAAATATAGCTCTCAATGCAATTTCCCATTGGTGACAGATCACTGCTCTACACTGCCCTCTGGGCATTTTTTATAACACATTTTTAACATTATAACTCACGAGTGTAGATTAGTCCTCAGTGAATGGGCTAGACCAGGGTTTCCCAGACTTGGGTCTCCAAGTGTTGTTGAACTCCAACTCCCAACATCCATAGCTAGCAGGACCAGTGGTCAAGGATGATGGGAATTGTAGTCCAAAAAACGTCTTGAGACCCAAGTTTGGGAAACCCTGGGCTAGACTAAACAACAAGTGTACAATGTGCAAATCAAAACATGTGCACCAATTTTGCCTACCGCGATTCTGCTGGCGAGGATACGGCTTCGAGTCCTGAGCAGGGGCAGCTGCCTCACTGGGCAGCGGCTGCTGTTTGCTCTTGCTGATGGGCATCGGTTCGGGGAGCATTTGCTTTGGCACCCCCTTGAAGAACCACGCCCCAGAGCGCTTCCATACCTGAAAACAGAACAGGACAAAGACGCGTGAGAACCGTGTGTTCAGAGACGGCTGATGCTATACAGTTTTCTTCCTGGGAATTGTACCACCGGCAATCTGGGTGTCACCTGATTGAATGCTCTCGATTCCAGCGTTGCAGGGAACTCAACTAAATGATTCTTAATCCAGAATGCGACAGCTAGACTGGTGACTGGAAATGGCTGCCAAGACCTACATTGGCTCCCAGTACATTTCCAAACACAATTCAAAGTGTTGGTGCTGACCTTCAAAGCCCTAAACGGCCTCGGTCCAGTGTACCTGAAGGAGCGTCTCCACCCCCATCATTCAGCCCGGACACTGAGGTCCTGCTCCGAGGGCCTTCTTGTGGTCCCCCCCCCAAGAGAAGTGAGGTTACAGGGAACCAGGCAGAGGGCCTTCTCGGTAGTGGCGCCCGCCCTGTGGCACGCCCTCCCAGGAGATGTCAAGGAAATAAACAATTATCTGACTTTTAGAAGACATCTGAAGGTAGCCCTGTTTAGGAAATTTTTTAATGTTTGATGTTTTATCACTGATGATGATGATGATGGGAGCTGCCCAGAGTGGCTGAAGAAACCCAACCAGATGGATGGGGTATAAATAAATTATTATTATTATTATTATTATTATTATTATTATTATTATTATTACCCTGTTAGAATTCCTGCTCCATGATTGCAGTCATGGGATTTTTGTCTATCGCATGACGGTATATGTTTTGACTCCACAGAGTGGGAAGTGACAGAGATAGGATGTTCGTGTTACTGTGTTCCGTGAAGTGGGACTATTGTCCTTTGTCCTTTTTCTCTTTGCTGTCTGATGCTAGAGAGAGACGGAGCCATGTTGCAGTGCTCCGTGTGTGTTTATATGTAAATAAAGTAGATTAGCCAAAATGCTGAGTTGCTGAGGTCTGTTACGCAAGCTGCGAAGACTCTGCGGATCTCTAAGTGTGCCAGTGTCTGTTGGCATCGGTCGCTGTGATGCTCGGGCTGAAGAAAGCTTTTGAAGCTCCCGAATGATCAACCAGGAGGGAGAGAACATGCCAGTCGGGCATGTGTCTCTGCCAGGGTCCTACTCGAGTGTAGGCTGAGCTCCTGACAGACCTTTGGGGTCCCTTCCAACTCTACAGTTCTATGATTCTTCCAACGGCAGGGCCAGATCTACATGGGCTTTCCCTTTTTCACAGCTCTCACACACTGGGCAGAGATCTTCATCTAGCTGTCCATTATGACCCCAAGGTCTTGTTCCTCATCCATCACCTCCAGATCAGACCCCAATGGCATATATGCAAAATTAAGACTTTTGCCCCCAAACTTTGCAGTTGTTTACCGTATTTTTTGCTCTATAGGACGCACTTTTTCCCTTCCAAAAATTAAGGGGAAATGTGTGTGCGACCTATGGAGCGAATGCAGGCTCCTTGGCTTCAGCAATAGCAACGCGAAGCCTCCGAAGCGCAGAGGGAGCGCTCCCTCCGCGCTTTGGAGGCTTTGTGTTGCTTTCGCTGAAGCCTGGAGAGCGAGAGGGGTCGGTGCACACCAACCCCTCTCGCTCTCCAGGCTTCAGGGATAGCCACCTGAAGCCTCCAGAACACAGCGGGAGGTCCCTCTGCGCTCCGAAGGCTTCGGGTTCCTTTTGCTGAAGCCAGGAGAGCAAGACTCTCCTGGCTTCAGCAGAGAGGGAGAGCTGCATAGCGCCCCTTCAGCCAAGCGGGAGGAGAAATGGAAGGGCCTCCGTTTCTGCTGTCGCTTCACTGAAGGGGCGCTGAGCAGAGAGGGGGAGATTTTTTTTTCTTGTTCTCCCCCTCTAAAACAAGGTGCGTCCTATGGTCGGGTGCGTCCTATAGAGTGAAAAATACAGTACTTTGAAATGCACTCATTTTTGAGAGGATTACAGGCAAAGAAGGCCACTTGCTTGCAACCAGCTGAAGGAGGACAGCGGTGGGGAACCTGTGGTTAATTGCCAGGGGTTTTTTTCCCCATTTGCGATTTTTAAAAAGCGTTTGTTTAAAAAAGGGCTATCTAAGGTATCTAACTTTTGGAGATACAATAGGGATAATGCTTCTCTAAAACATATGTTTTTTCATTGTCCTATATTGGAAGATTTTTGGCAGAAGGTAACTGAAACTATCAACAGAACTGTACGGAACAACCTTACATTTACAGAGCAAAATATCCTCTTGAATTATATGCCTAGCACATGGAACCTTACAAATGGACATTATGAGTGGATTCTCTGTGCCCTTACCACGAAAAAAGACTGATACTGATGAATTGGAAAAATAAAAATGCGGCTCCCTTCTACGATTGGATTGGAGACTTATATAAGCACATACTTGCCAAAGACAAACTCAATGACATTTGAAATCCATACTTACAAATACTGTAATAGGTTAAGATCTGGTGATGTACAAGAACAACTTTGTAAAGTAAAAAATATATGCAGTATATAAAATCCCATTTCTCCATATGTTGCAATGCACTTCTCCAGCCAATAACTGTATACAAAAATGCATATCCCAGAGTTAGTAAAGGGTAAAGGGACCCCTGACCACTAGGTCCAGTCGTGGCCGACTCTGGGGTTGCGGCGCTCATCTCGCTTTATTGGCCGAGGGAGCCAGCGTACAGCTTCCGGGTCATGTGGCCAGCATGACTAAACCACTTCTGGCGAACCAGAGCAGCGCACGGAAACACCGTTTACCTTCCCGCCAGAGCGGTACCTATTTATCTACTTGCACTTTGATGTGCTTTCGAACTGCTGGGCGGGCAGGAGCAGGGACCAAGCAACGGGAGCTCACCCTGTCGTCGGGATTTGAACTGCCGACCTTCTGATCGGCAAGTCCTAGGCTCTGTGGTTTAACCCACAGCGCCACCTGTGTCCCTATCCCAGGGTTAAAGTGTGCCTAAAAATTTGTATGTCACTGAAAACAGCATATTAGAAGAAATCGCTTTGCAAAAGACCGTGCATGTTAGGCAAATTGCATAAGAAATTAGGAGAAATTCACAGTAGAATGCTGGTGAATTTTCATTTAAGAAATCACAATTTTAAAAATTGCCAGGGGTAATAGGAGTTGTAGTCCATTGAAGCTGGGGAGGCCAGGAGGTCCTGACTTCTCAAATAGGCATATTAGGATAGACCATCTGAATGAGTGTATACTCTTTGCATCGTTCATGTATTTCCCAGGAAAATGCAGGTCTAACAAGCCACTTCCCGACTGACCTCTCTCTGTTCACAGCAGATCTTACACAACCAGATGGAGTGAGGCCGGTTGTTGCTGGTCTGGGTGCCACATTTAGTGCAGACGTTCTGCATGGGAAAGAAAGATACAAAACACTGTGAAAACAAGCCAGAAAAGCCCTTATCAGAATGAAGATGGACTTCCATTATGTCTCTGTACGGGTGTCTAAACAGCCCACATTGGTCTCCCAGATATGGCGCTGGAAGACAGACAGTGCCCATAATCACAACACACATTTCAAATGCTATGGCACTGTTTTAAGAAGAATTCTGGGAGCTGTAGTTTGTTAAGGGTGCTGAGAGCTCCTATAGAGCTACAGTCACTGTGAAAAGTGTTTGTTTCTGTTCTTCTCACTGTGGAGCTGCGTGGAGTCACAGGACTCTGTTTACATTCCAGACACCTTGCAGTCTCGCGGGAAAGGGAGACGGGATGTGACGTTAGTGGTTTCCTGTTTCCTTTGTTCCTTTGTTCAGTTGCTCTCTGCTTTCATAGAGAGAGGATGTCTTTTCTGTTCTGCGTAGTTTAGAAATAAAACTCTTTACAATGTAGCCAAACCTCTCGACTCTTCCCTGTGCTGGGAACCCTGCTGGATAGAATGTGCTTGAGGCCCTATCAAAGGCTCAGGTCATTAAACACGTCAGAGGCGATTTCAAAAGCTCAACTCGGAGGAAGATGAGGCCTTATCGGCTTGGCCGAGCGGAGGGATTAACTGTCAAACTACTCTGGGAACTGTAGCTCTGGGGGGAGGAATTGGGGGGGGGTCTCCTAACACCTCTCAGCACCCTTAACAAACCACAGATCCCAGGACTCTTTAAAGTGGAATAAGAGTACTTTCAGATAGGCCAGATGGCCGGGGCATAAATATTGGCATTATTATTAGCAGTGCTTTTTTTTCTGGGGAGGGGGAGGCAGGGGTACGCATACCCCTAAACATTTTGTGAATCTTTGTCCATTTACTGTATTTATTTTTCCAATTTGAACTACAAAATGGTGATTTTTGGCAAAATGAAAGTACCCCTAAACATTTTTTTTAGAAAAAAAACACTGATTATTATTATTAATATCATTAATATTATTTGGATGCGGCCTGTCTGAAAGCTGTGCACACACACAAAAACACACACACACTTTCCAATAACAACAATCAAGGAGAGTCACGTTTGTGACAGAAACGGCGCCAGACATTTTTTGGCCCAGTTGCAGAAGGTCGACTGCAGCAGATGGGGGAGCCTTCTCGTGCCATCTGTGCCATGCAGCCCTGGCGCTGCCACTCGCGCCCTTGAGGGGAGGCTGCCTCCAGCTTAATTAAGGATGTCATCTTTCCACCAAATACCTGGCACAGCGAAGCTTGCTTTCGAGATGGCGGGCAAGGAGGACTGCCTGACCGCCTGAGCGAAGCCGCTCTGAGGCTTTGGTGAGGACAAGAGAAACGGTCCAAGGCGCAGGGGGCACTTCCCCCTCCAAAATAAATAAGAACACAAGGAGAGCATCTGCAGGATCAGGCCAAAGGTCCACCCAGTCCAGCATCCTGTTCTCACAAGTGCGACTGCCTCTGCTCTCTGCCCATCTGTGACTTCCAGCAACTGGTATTCAGAGGCATGACACTTCTGGCAGTGGCGAAAGATCTGTCAGTTTGCATTTCTTAGTGCAGAAAGTATTGATCTGATGTGTAGATCCTATTCTAATTAATTCCAGAGGGTTCTGGAAGCCTCTCTGTGTGAAAGAAGCAAGCAGAAGCTTCATGTTGTTTGGGTTATACTTCCAGAGAAGCTGAGTACAGCTGGTTCAAACTGGTTCTCTTATCTTTTTCTATCAAGGTCATGCTGACTATAAAAGTAGGGCCGGAAGGAGCCTGCGTTTCACTTTCTCTATCTCTCTTTCCTTCTGGTGTGGTGTTCTGTATACAGTGGTACATCGGGTTAAGTACTTAATTTGTTCTGGAGGTCTGTTCTTAACCTGAAACTGTTCTTAACCTGAAGCACCACTTTAGCTAATGGAGCCTCCTGCTGCCACCGCGCTGCTGAAGCACGATTTCTGTTCTTATCCTGAAGCAAAGTTCTTAACCTGAAGCACTATTTCTGGGTTAGCAGAGTCTGTAACCTGAAGCGTATGTAACCTGAAGCGTATGTAAACTGAGGTACCACTGTACAGTCATACCTCATGTTACGTTTGCTTTCAGGTTGCACGTTTACAGGTTGCGTCCCGCAGTGACCCGGAATTATCAGAAAGGGTTACTTCCGGGTTTCGCTGCTTGCGCATGCGCAAAATGACATCACGCGCATGCGCAGAAGCAGCGAATCACGACCCACAGACGCGGGTTGCGTTCTTTTCAGGTTGCGAACGGGCCTCCAGAACAGATTCCGTTCACAACCAGAGGTACCACTGTATAGTGTTAAGGTTTAGACCAGGGGTAGGCAACCTAAGACCTGTGGGCCGGATGCGGCCCAATCGCCTTCTCAATCCGGCCCATGGATGGTCTGGGAATCAGCGTGTTTTTACATGAGTACAATGTGTCCTTCTATTTAAAATGCATCTCTGGGTTATTTGTTGGGCATAGGAATTCGTTCATTTTTTTCTTCAAAATATAGTCCGGCCCACCACATGGTCTGAGAGATGGTGGACTGGCCCACAGCTGAAAAAGTTTGCTGACCCCTGGTTTAGACTTATTATAAGTTATTCTAAGTTTAAGTTAAGTCTGCTGCAACTGGATTTCTTATGGACAGTGCCAATCCTGAATGTATTGGGTTTGCGACCATTTATGCTCATTTGCCTTCAGTAGCAGTAAAAGCTCTGCTGGATGAAATATCAATTGCCTCTGGTCTATTTTTGGGGAATCCTGCAATGTATTTTAAGTTGTTACTCTGCTAACTATACATTGGAATCTACTGTGGATCAATACTGAGTAGAATTTCATGACAAGATCATCCCCATCCTTAGTGTTTAAAGGCCAAAATGCCTCAGGCCCCAAGTATTTGACAGACCGCCTCTTCCCTCCAGACCCTCTTGGGTGCGGAGGTCAGCTGAGGTCAGAGTCCTGCCCTTTGTCCCAGGAAGCAAAAAAAGCATTGGGCCACCCCTGGAACAAAGCATGCGAGGGCAGGGGGGCCGGAAAAGGGAGCAGAGATTTGGGCTCCTCACCTTTTTGCAATCTTCACACACCACACAGGCTGACCCCAGGCGCCCCAGCTGTTCTCCGCACAGGATGCAGCGGTTGACCCCGTCACCGGCCACATTTCGGCGCATATCTTCCAGGCGGTTCATGAGACGCCTAAAGGCAGGGAGGCAAGGCAGCAGGGTCAACAACAAAAAAAGGGTGCTTTTGGCCAAGTTAATTGATTAAATCAGCCTATTCCCAACCCAGAAGATCCTGTTGAACTAGTAACTACCATCAGCCCAAGGCTGCGCAGCCATGCTCCCACCAGCCTTAAGAGTCACATGGCTGTGCTCAGAGCCGTCTTTCCCATTGGGTTTACTGGCACACTGCGGTTGGGATACTGCCAGGGAGATAAAGTCCATCATGGCCCCAAGCCGTCTGCCGGACGATCCATCGATCTCTGGTAGGCACGCAGTATCATCAATTTAGCGACATGAGCTCCAGAACATTCTAGGAAATATTTTGCCACATTCCAGAGCTCATGCACACTCTTATCAGCAGATAATGCACAGCAAAAGTCGCACCCAGGAGAGCATTATTTACAAGCTTTATTCAGCGTTGATCAGAACAAAGAAAGACTTGACTGCCTGCGTCAGTGTCTCCGACAGAGAGAGAGAAACGAAAGCAATAGGAAACATAAACATCCTGTGAACAGGACATGCGCAGACTCTCTGACTCACAAAGCCTGCTCCCTTTTAAGGTGGAACGGAAATATCCTAACAATTGCACCAGGGTGCCGGCTTCTCAGGGGCGCCCCAGTGAGTGGGGGAGCTGCGCGGCTTTGCCACCGGCCTCCCCTTTCCTTCCTTCCTGCACACCCGCCAGCTGCGCCCCATCAACAATATGAGCCAGTGTGGTGTAGTGGGTAAGAGCAGTGGACTTGTAATCTGGTGAACCGGCTTCGCTTCCCCGCTCCTCCACATGCAGCTGGTGGGTGACCTTGGGCTAGCCACACATCTCTGAAGTCTCTCAGCCCCACTCACCTCACAGAGTGTTTGTTGTGGGGGAGGAAGGGAAAGGAGATTGTTAGCTGCTTTGAGACTCCTTAGGGTAGTGATAAAGCAGGATATCAAATCCAAACTCTTCTTCTTCCCAAGCCCCTGCGGGAGGAGAGTGATCCCCGCAAAGGCTTGGGAAAAGGTCAACAACTCTGGAAAACGGGGGGTGGGACGCCGGTGGGATCTTTGCACCACGGCGCCGGATATGCTTAAGACGGTTCTGGCCCATGTGGTGGACATGTGAAAAAATGAAAAAATATTGGGACATGATATATAACGAAATGAAAAAACTATTTAAATACACTTTCACAAAGAAACCAGAAGCATTTTTGCTAGGGATAACAGGGAATGAATTAAAAAAGGAAGATTACAAACCATTCATGTACGCAATGACCGCCGCTAGAATCTTAGTGGCTCAGAAATGGAAATCCCAAGAAATCCCAACTTTAATGGAGTGGCACACAAAAATGATTGAATACACAGAATTGGCGCGATTGACTTATAAGATTCGGAACCAAAAAGAAGCAAAGTTCGAAAAGGATTGGAGTAAATTTGTTGAATATATACGGAGTAATTGTAAGCATTTAAAAACTGTAGCAGGATTCATGTAAATCTTGTGATGTGGATGGAGTGTAAATAAGAAACTGTAAGAAAAGATTTGAGACATGAAAACCATTGAAGGGATGGAAGAAAGTCTGGGCGCAATAAGGCGCGGGGTAAATAAGAAGACATACAAATTTTGGAATGTAAGAGTATTTATTTTATTTGTTGTTGTTAAAAAAAAGCAATAACAAGTATTTTTAAAAAAAACACAGCCCTGGGCTGTGCTGGCTGGGGTTGAGGGCAGCAGACTGGCAAAACCTGGGTTAGAAAGCTTTTTCTTAATGTCGGCTCAACGCTGCCTTTCCTTCTACGGAGGTACAGTCCTTTCAGAAGTGAGAGAGGGGAGATCACACAGTCGAAGGCTGGACAACTCAGTTGTGGTGCTGATAATGCCAGGGTCACAGGGTCAATCCCCGTATGGGACTGTGTCATATTTCTGTATTGCCAGGGTCCCTTCCAACTCCACAACTCTATGAATTCTATTATTCAGCATCAGTTTCATATGAAACTTGACACAGCGCTGCTGTGATGGCCTGGGAATCCGATTCAGAGGGTGAACTGGAGGAATCCCAGCCTGCACAGGAGTCCCCGCCTCCAGGGCCGGCTGAACTGGGGCAGGGCCTTGATTCTGAGGCGCCTGCACCTGTGCCGGATCCTCAGGAGCAGGCACCAGGTGAATCCATTCTGGCTCCAGAGGTGGTTGAGGACTCAGTGCCTACAGGTGAGTCTCCCCCTGGGCCCAGTAACCCTTCAGCCTCTCCTGAACTGCAGAGGCTCAGGGCAGAGAGGCGAAGGGAACTGGTTTCTCCCAGGAGGAGTGCTCGCCTTAAGGCCAGGAGAGGCAGGTCTCCTGGGGGCCAGGACCACCCCTGGCCTCAGAGAAGATAAAGGCCAGTCAGCCCAGTCCCAGGTTGCGGGAGCAACGTCGTTGTTGAGTACCTGTTCCTGCCCGGACCCAGACCTGACCTTCCAGTCAAAATAAAAAAATTCCTTCCAGTAGCACCTTAAAGACCAACTAAGTTAGTTCTTGGTATGAGCTTTCGTGTGCATGCACACTTCTTCAGATACACAGTGCCTAAAAACCTCCAGCGAAGGAGAGTCCACCACCTTCTGAGGACGTCTGTTCCACTGTCAAACTGCTCTTACCATCAGAAAGTTCCTCCCAATGCTTATCATTTGAATCTGTTGGCTCGGGTTCAACTCTCCAGACCCTTAATAGCTAGTGGCTTAGGGCCCTCGTATTTACGGGACTGCCTCTCCTGGTCTGCCCCGCAGAGGACCTTAAGGTCCATGAATAACCATAGTTTAGAGGTCCTGGGCCCTAAGGAAGTCAGACTATCCTCCACCAGAGCCTTTTCAGTGATGGCTCCGACCTGGTGGAATGCTCTGTCCCATGAGACTAGGGCCCTTCAGGATTTAACCTCCTTCCACCGGGCCTGTAAGACAGAGCCTTTAATTTGAATTCAGCCTGATCTTTTATTTCCCTTCTCTGCCCTTCCCCTCCCCTTTTATGAAGATTACCCGCTCTGAGACCCCACAGGTAATTCTCCCTTGGTCTCCTCGCTGGCCCAAGTAGGACTAATTCAGCCAGCTAGCCCTGGTGACTATCTAATGCTTATTAGATGGATTTCCCCCAAACTGATTTCTGAACTTTGAATTTTATTGTTATGCATGTTTTTATACTGTATTTTAGCTGCTTTTACAATTAAGTGTTTTAAATTTGTTGTTAGCCGCCCTGACCCCGGTTTTTGAACCGGGAAAGGTGGAGTATAAATAATAATAAAAATTACCGTATTTTTCGCTCTATAACACGCACCAGACCATAACACGCACGTAGTTTTTAGAGGAGGAAAACAAGAAAAAAAATATTCTAAACGAAATAGTGGATATATGATTTTTGTGGTTCATGCTGTGGCCACAGACATGTGATCTGACAGTGAGTTTGGAGTAGCCCAATGCAAAAATCCTGAGGATCCATGTGGATCCATGCTTTGTAACCACGGAGGAGGAAAGGAAGGGGAACCATGGATCCTCTGCTCATGACTGCAGCAGATCCCCCCCGCCACCCGCAGGCATTCGCTCCATAACACGCACAGACATTTCCCCTTACTTTCTAGGAGGAAAAAAGTGAGTGTTATGGTGCAAAAAATACGGTAATTTATTATTAATGCTATTCTAGGCTGTATCAACAGAAGTCTAGTGTCCAGATCAAGGGGAGTCATAGTACCACTCTATTCTGTCTTGGTCAGAATACTGTGCCCAGTTCTGGGCGCCTTAATTTAAGAAGGATGTTGACAAGCTGGTGTGCAGAGGAGGGCAACCAAGATGATCAAGGGTCTGGAAACCAAGCCTTATGAGGAACGGTTGAAGGAGCTGGGTATGTTTAGCCTGGAAAAGAGGAGACTGAGGGGATATATGGAAGCCACCTTCAAATGTCTCAAGGGCTGTCATATGGAAGATGGAGCAAGCTTGTTTTTCTCCTCTGGAGGGTAGGACCCAAACCAATGGCTTCAAGTTACAAGGAAGGAGATTCCGGCTAAAGATCAGGAATAATTTTCTGACAGTAAGACCTGTTTGACAGTGGAATGGACTACCTAAGAAGGTAGTGAATTCTCCTTCAATGGAGGTTTTTAAGCAGAGGCTGGATGGCCATTCTGTAGCTGAGATTCCCGCGTTGCAGGGGGTTGGACTAGATGACCCCTGGAACCCTTTCCAACTCTACAATTCTGTGATTCTATTTTAAAAAAATGGCATAACAAGTGGCATATCAATTGATTTATTGCAAAAAAAAACCTTCAAAGCAATTTAAAGAAACAATGAAACAATAAAATTACAGCGAACAGAGTTAGAAACAGCTGCTTAAAAAAACAGAAAAAAATAGTTAACACCAACAAGAAGCTAAAAACAGATTAAAACTCGAACCAGCTATGTAAACATCTGAGTAGGCTTGTCTAAACAAAAAGCTTTTTAGCAGGTGCAGAAAACAGTACAGTGAAAACTCCTGCCTGATATCAACAGGCAGGGAGTTCCAAAGTGCATATGCTGCCATACTAAAAGATTGATTTCTTACAAAGAAATGTGGAGCAACGATTGTGTGGCACCTGTAACAATGCCAATTCTGCAAATCAAAGCGGTCAAATGAGCATATATGAGGGTAAGAGGGTCTCGCAGGTAAATTGTGCAAGGTGTGCTCCTGAGATCTAGTATGTAGGGGAGCAGGGGATTTCAGAGAATACGCTGTTCATCTTTCCTTGCACCTCTGTGCATTTGTGGCCAACTAGGGATGAGGGTGGCGCTGTGGGTTAAACCACAGAGCCTAGGGCCTGCCAATCAGAAGGTCGGTGGTTCGAAACCCCGCGACGGGGTGAGCTCCCGTTGCTCGGTCCCTGCTCCTGCCAACCTAGCAGTTCGAAAGCGCATCAAAGTGCAAGCAGATAAATAGGTACCGCTCCGACGGGAAGGTAAACGGCATTTCTATGCGCTGCTCTGGTTCGCCAGAAGCGGCTTAGTCATGCTGGGCACATGACCCAGAAGCTGTACGCCAGCTCCCTCGGCCAATAAAGCGAGATGAGCGCCGCAACCCCAGAGTCGGCCACGACTGGACCTAATGGTCAAGGGTCCCTTTACCTTTACTGCTATGCAGCTTAGACTAGGAGGAAGAATCCGACCAAGGCAGAAGGTTCATTTGCCTTTTTCCGTTGAGAAACAAACTAAGTAGGGCTTGCAGGGGGGCTGCAGCTTGCAAAACCCCCTACCCCACCTGCCAGTTGCACAGGCAGCCCCTTCTGCCAGCAAGGTGGGAGCTTTACAAACGCCCCCAGCAGCCTCTCTCCCTGCAAGTTCGGTTGGGCAGGCATGCTGTGTAAAATCCCAAGCAGATAAAAATAGTGCATGCAATAAAAAATCTATTATTTATTCTGTTCTGAAGGGAATATATGAAGAGAAGGCGGGGGATAGCGGGGAAAAGAGAAGCCCTCTGGAGAGGTTTTCCAGAACATCCAGCCTGCAGGATATTTCATCCCCTCCTGTCGCGGTGTGACCCAAATCTGACAAAACCGTTAAATCAGTGTGCGTTATTTGGGGAAGTGTTGTTAGTGGAGACACACTTGCCTGAGCCAGTCAGCTTATGAAATTAAAACAGGAGCTGTAGGTAAAGGCTTTGCACCAATCCTGACTTCGGTACTGGACTCAGTTCAGCTTATTTCGCAGTTCTAAGCACCCCCCGTGCTGAGCCCATTATTAGCAATAAATGAACAGGTGATTTTTCTCATTATCTGTTCCGCTGATATAGGCGGACCATTTTCAAATAAATCAATTGCAGACTAATTGATTCATCTGAATATGGCTTACCTATATTAGCAGAACGAACGAGGAGGGAAAACGTGGAATGCAGGATGTAAATTAGCTTTTACGTTCATCAAGCAGTGCATTTTTTAAATAAAATTCTGAAGTTAAACGTTTCTGAAGTTTAACATGATTTGAAAAAGGTGGTTTTACATACAAAAGAATATACAAGAACTTTTTTTATCATATAATTAATGAGTACAGAGGAGTTTAGAGGATAGAACTCTGTATAACCGCGATGGGAATCTGATCTGGGGACAGAGATTGCGGAGGTAGATCGGAATAATTTGTGGGCTAAACCACCACCCCACCCCCACTAAAATCAGTATCAACTCAGATATGAGGAAATTCGTTTACATTATTTATTTAAATTATTTAAATACACTAGGTCTTCCCAGGAGGCCAGTAAGGGGACCAGTTTCTGTCCTCTAGCATCTGTCTATTTTTCTGACTTTTATTATAACAAAAGGTTTCGTAAAGGGACGCGGGTGGCGCTGTGGGTTAAACCACAGAGCCTAGGACTTGCCGATCAGAAGGTTGGTGGTTTGAATCCGCGTGACGGGGTGAGCTCCCATTGCTCGGTCCTTGCTCCTGCCAACCTAGCAGTTCGAAAGCACGTCAAAGTGCAAGTAGATAAATAGGTACCACTCCGGCGGGAAGGTAAATGGCATTTCCGTGCGCTGCTCTGGTTCGCCAGAAGCGGCTTAGTCATGCTGGCCACATGACTGTACGCCGGCTCCCTCGGCCAATAAAGCAAGATGAGTGCCGCAACCCCAGAGTTGGCCATGACTGGACCTAATGGTCAGGGGTCCCTTTACCTTTAGGTCTCTTAGACATCCAACGAAGCTGAAATTTGGAAGATTCGGGACAGAGCAAAAGACTATGCAGCGCATAGTTATAAACTACGGAACCCCCTGCCACTGGAGGAAGCGATGACCACGAACTAGGATGGCTTCAAAGGAAGATTAAGCAAATTCGTGCAGAATTACGCTACTGTAACATGCAAACACGACCGAAGCACAAGAGCACTTTCTTGCGGTTTCCAGAGACTCCTTCTGTGGTACTCAGAAGGAGTGCTGAGCTTCAGCTGTGCAACGCTATTTGTGCGAGGTCGACAGCAGGAGAGGGAAGCCGGTTTTAAATCAAACGTGTTTGCAAAGAGAACACGTAGTTGGCGTTATGTTAAGTTGCAGCAGCAGCAAAATGCCCCCCTCCCTCCAAGAGTCTCCCCCCCCCCCTTTCAAACAATGTTTCTTAAGCATCCTGGCAAATTCCCATGCGTCCCAGAAAGAAGTCGTTTCCCACTCCCTGTTCCTCGTGAGAAATGGTGCACTGCAGCAGCTTATGGCTGGGAAATAAGTCAAGCGTACCAGCTCCTCCTTGCTGACTGGGCTGCTGGTGAGCAAGGGAGATGGGAGGCCTTTTGCAGAAACACACACAGAGGCCACTCGTCCCACCTATGAGCTCCCTCAGTGACAAAATTCTACGTCTCCTGGTGGCCTCATCCTGGGGAGGCAGGGAGGGGTGGCTTCCAGCAGTGAAGGGGATGGGAACTGAGTTCGAGGGCCCCAGAGTTCCCTGTGAAAAGGGACTGGTTGTTAAACCACTCTGGATACTGCAGCTCTCTGGGGGAAGATAGGAGTTGCACAACAAATCTCAGCACCCTGGATAAATGACAGGTCCAGGAGTCTTTGGGGGAAGCCAATTTTTTTTTTTTAAAGTGTTCTCATAGTGCTTGAAATGCATGCATATGGCCCAACTCTGTATTTTCTCGCTTGCTCCCCTCTCCCATTTTGTTCACATACCTCCTGAAATAATAACAATGGCAATAACAATAATTACAGTGGTAAAGGTAAAGGGACCCCTGACCATTAGGTCCAGTTGTGGCCGACTCCGGGGTTGCAGCGCTCATCTCGCTTTATTGGCCAATAGAGCCGGTCACGTGCCCAGCACGAACCAGAGCAGTGCACAGAAATGCCGTTCACCTTCCTGCCGGACCGGTACCTATTTATCTACTTGCACTTTGACGTGATTTCGAACTGCTAGGTTGGCAGGAGCAGGGACCGAACAACAGGAGCTCACTCTGTCACAGGGATTTGAACCACCAACCTTCTGATCAGCAAGTCCTAGGCTCTATGGTTTAACCTACAGCGCCACCCACATCCCAATTACAGTGGTACCTTGGGTTAAGTACTTAATTCGTTCTGGAGGTCCGTTCTTAACCTGAAACTGTTCTTAACATTGAAGCACCACTTTAGCTAATGGGGCTTCCTGCTGCCACCGCGCCACCGCCGCACGATTTCTGCTCTCATCCTGAAGCAAAGTTCTTCAACCGAGGTACTATTTCTGGGTTAGCGGAGTCTGTAACCTGAAGCGTATGTAACCCGAGGTACCACTGTAATTTGTATGCTGCCCATCTCACTGGGCTGCCCCAGCCACTCTGGGCGGCTCCCAGCAAAAAGAGGGGGAAAACACAAGACAACATCAAACGCGAAAAACTTCCCTGACCAGGTTTGCCTTGAGATGGCTTTTAAACACCTGGACTACAGTGCCCATCATACCCATCTGCCGTCCATGTTGCTAGCAGGGGGTGATGGGAGACGGAAGACAACGACATCTGGGAGACCCCAGGCCACCCACCCCTGCTTTTGCTTCAGGCAGAATTGGCTCGTGGTCTCCTAGCTCCGGAGCAGAGAAGACCAGGAGTGCAGAACACACAAAGAGAGAGGTACAAGCCCTCCAATAAAGGAAGCTGCCCAGCACCACAGAAAGGATGTTGGGATGGTAGAACAGTAGAGTTGGAAGGGGTCCCCAGGGGTCATCCAGCCAAACCCCCCGCAATGCAAAGATGCAAACAAGACCTTATGGCCATCCAGATGTTGATGGAATAGAACAAACACTGGCCATGTTGGTTGGGGCTGATGGGACCTGGTGTCTGGGAACATCTGGAGGATAACTTCCATCATCCCCAACCACTGGTCATATTGGTTGAGGCTGATGGGACATGGTGTCTGGGAACATCTGGAGGATAACCTCCATTATCTCCAACCACTGGCCATGTTGGTTGGGGCTGATGGGACCTGGTGTCTGGGAACATCTGAAGGAATGCAGATTTGCTACCTGCAGACAAATGCACACAGACCACAACTCCCAACTCACGTGGCCTCCTTACCCAATGCGTTCCTGCTCCAACTCTTCCATCTTCTCGGCGCGAGCAATGACCCGGTTGATGATCTCCTTCTCCTCATCCGTCAGCTCTTCGTTCTTCCTCCCTCGGTCTGGCTGGGTCCCGTGAGCTGACCAGCTGCCAGGGGCTCTGCAGTGGGCATAGGAAAGAGGGGGATCTGGTCAAGGAGGGCATCTGAGGAGGACATCAAAACTGCTGCAAGTGGAACCCAACACAACATATGGGCCAAGGCGGACGGATACCTTCATAAGGGCATCGAGCCAGCTTAAAAAAAATTTTTGAAAAAACTTCTCTACCATTTAATAAAATACAGTGGTGCCCCGCAAGACGAATGCCTCGCAAGACGGAAAACTTGCTAGACGAAAGAGTTTTCCGTTTTGGAGGTGCTACGCAAAACGAATCTCCTATGGGCTTGCTTCGCAAGACGACAATGCCTTGCGAGTTCCTGCGGGTTTTTTCCCCTTTCCCCCCCTTTTTCTAAGCCGCTAAGCCGCTTATTAGCTGATCCGATAAGCCGATAAGCCGCTAAAAGCCGCTAATAGCGCTAATAGCGCTAATCCGCTAATCCGTCAATGGGCTTGCTTCGCAAGACGAAAAAACCGCTAGACGAAGAGAATCACAGAACGGATTCTTTTTGTCTTGCGAGGCACCACTGTATAGAAAATCTCCCAACAGGACACAAGGAATCTAAGTTGTTGACATTTCTGCTGCTCTGCGCGAAGAAACATATTTGATCTGAAAAGGGGACGGTTGAAAGGGGCGGTACCTCGTGGCCATCTAGTCCAACCCCAGAACAATGCGCCATCCCTGCAAGGTGGCCACCCAAATTCTGCTTTCATGCACATGGACAGCTATTACAAACTACAGGTTTACTTCTAGGACCAAACAAGATGTGACGGCAATGGAGATGTGTCACTGCATTGCGGTCTCATTTTATTTTAGGTTATTATTATTATTATTATTTTATTTATTTTAGGATATAGTCTAGGAGGGAGGGCTACCCCCTCCCACACACTGCACTCCTGATTCCAGATGGAACCCCCCATTCCCCAGTGCCTACTACAGTGGTGCCTCGCAAGACGAAAAGAATCCGTTCCGCGAGTCTCTTCGTCTTGCGGTTTTTTCGTCTTGCGAAGCAAGCCCATTAGCGGCTTAGCGGATTAGCGCTATTAGCGGCTTAGCGGGTTTAGCGGATCAGCTGATAAGCGGCTTAGCGGATCAGCTGATAAGCGGCTTAGCGGCTTGGGGAAAGGGGGGGGAGGGAAAAAACCCCGCAGGAACTCGCAAGACATTTTCGTCTTGCAAAGCAAGCCCATAGGAAATTCGTTTTGCGAAGCACCTCCAAAACGGAAAACCCTTTCGTCTAGCGGGTTTTCTGTCTTGCGAGGCATTCGTCTTGCGGGGCACCACTGTACTGGCAAGCAAAAATCAAAAGAGAAAGATGCCTTTATGCATCTTTGTTACAGTGGTACTCTGGTTCTCAGACTTAATCCATTCCGGAAGTCCGTTCCAAAACCAAAGCATTCCAAAACCAAGGTGCGCTTTCCCATAGAAAACGATGCAAAACTGATGAATCCGTTCCAGACTTCTAAAAACAACCCCTAAAACAGCAATTTAACATGAATTTTACTCTCTAATGAGAACACTGATCCATAAAATGAAAGCAATACTCAATGTCCTGTACTATAAAACAAATAAGACAGTATTGTAGATGATAAAAATTAAAATCTTTTTTTTTCTTAGATAGTCATTGTTTGGATGGGGAGCTTTTATCCATTGCCGCAGTCACACAATCAATCAGTAGCTGAACTGGGGGTTCCACACAGTCGCAAAAACAAATGAACCGAAAAAGCCTCAAAAAACAAAAATGCAAAACGAAGAGCAAAAACAAAAGCACCAAACTTAATCCGTTCCGGAAGTCCATTTGACTTCTGAAATGTTCAAAAACCAAGGCGCAGCTTCTGATTGGTGCAGAATAGTCGACAGCCGCATCACATGTTCGGCTTACGAAAAATGTTTGAAAACCGGAACACTTACTTCCAGGTTTTCGGCAATTGGGAACCAAGGCATTTGGGAACCAAGGTTCCACTGTATTATTATTATTACAGTGGTACCTCTAGATACGAACGGGATCCGTTCCAGAGCCCCGTTCACATCTAGAGGTAAACGTAACTAGCGACGGCGCGTCCGCACGCACACGCGTCGCTTTTCGCCACTTCTGCGCATGCGCGTGACGTCATTTTGAGCATCTGCGCAAGCAGCAAAACCCGGAAGTAACGCGCTCCGTTACATCCGGGTTGCCAAGGAGCGCAACTCGAACGCACTCAACTTGAAGCGTATTTAGAAGAAGAAGAAGAAGAGTTTGGATTTGATATCCCGCTTTATCACTCCCCTTCAGGAGTCTCAAAGCGGCTAACATTCTCCTTTCCCTTCCTCCCCCACAACAAACACTCTGTGAGGTGAGTGGGGCTGAGAGACTTCACAGAAGTGTGACTGGCCCAAGGTCACCCAGCAGCTGCATGTGGAGGAGTGGAGACACGAACCCGGTTTCCCAGATTACGTGACTACCGCTCTTAACCACTACACCACACTGGCTCTCTAACCCGAGGTATGACTGTATTATTATTGTTGTTGTTGTTGTTACTACTACTACTACTACTACTATTATTATTATTATTATTCCCTTCACCCTAAAGTCCCAGGGCATGTGTCAGCATTAAAAACAATGTAAAATACCATTTAAAACAATTATGAAGAAAGCCTAAAAATAATTCAAGTGCTTTCATGCCTTCCATATTGCCAGGCCTTCCTTTTGCAAACTGTGAGTAACACACAGCAGGACCAGAGGCGGATGCCAAGAGGGTCAAGGCCTGGGAGACAGAGCTGTCACTCACCTTTGCTTTTTCCTCATTCAAGGCTTTGCCAGCCAAGGGGTGGGGGGAAACTACCACCAGCAAAAAGGGGGGGGAGGAAGGGGGGCTGAGAAGCCGCTCAGCAAAGTGCAAAATTACTATTGTTGCCACAAGCCCGTTTCCTTTTAATAATCAGTTTGTCCTCTTGGAATAATAAGCAAGAGCATTTTGGCCGAGGAGCTGTCAGCTTGTTTCCCTTGCGATGGCAGCCTATATTTTGTCGACTATAAGGAGAATTAAGTCTGCAGCCCAGCAGCGCCTGCTGCCAAGGAACTCAGGCAACGAGGAAGGGGGTTTGCTGCAGCTAAACTGAGTCACAGCCAAGGCAGCGGGCCAACGGCAGAGAAGAATGGCAACACGGGAGAAGCTCCTTGCTAAGTCAACATCATGGAGCAAAAGAGAAAGAAAGTTCAGGGCTAGCCCCAAAGATAGACACAGAAAGGTCCCAGCTTTCTGGGAGCTCAGGGTACGAGATGCCCATAACTTAAAGGTAAAGGTAAAGGGACCCCTGACCATTAGGTCCAGTCGTGGCCGACTCTGGGGTTGCGGCACTCATCTCGCTTTATTGGCCTAGGGAGCCGGCATTCAGCTTCCGGGTCATGTGGCCAGCATGACGAAGCCACTTCTGGCGAACCATAATGTCCCGCCCATAACTTAGGCACATTTAAATTGTTGTGTGCAATCAGCTTTACGCATATGGAAAGGAGAAGGTGTTCCGGGATGGGGGGTGACTTTGGCAATCCTACCCACCATTGGACTTTTGGCTATATGCAATTTTGGCCTTACTCCCCCTGTGTAAGTTGCGGGCTGGGACCTGGGTGGCGCTGTGGGTTAAACCACAGAGCCTAGGACTTGCCAATCAGAAGGTGAGCTCCCGTTGCTTGGTCCCTGCTCCTGCCAACTTAGCAGTTCAAAAGCACATCAAAGTGCAAGTAGATAAATAGGTACTGCTCTTGCGGGAAGGTAAACGGCGTTTCTGTGTGCTGCTCTGGTTCGCCAGAAGCGGCTTAGTCATGCTTGCCACATGACCCGGAAGCTGTACACCGGCTCCCTTGGCCAATAAAGCGAGATGAGCACCGCAACCCCTGAGTCGGTCACGACTGGACCTAATGGTCAGGGGTCACTTTACCTTTACCTTTTAAGTTGCGGGCTAGCTATCCAGACCCTACAAGTGTCCCTAATTTCCAGGAACAGTCCCAGATTTACCGAAACTGTCTCACTTTCCGATTTGATCCTGCAACGTCCCGCTTTTCCTTAGAACATCCCTATTTTCACTGGAGAAATGTTGGAGAGTGTGGAGTTATACAATAACCTTATGAAATAGGCTAGGCTGAGAGGCAGGGACTGGCCTGAGGTCACACCCAGTGCGCTTCATGGCCAAGTGGGGGGGGGGAGTTGAACCCTGGCCTCCCAGGTGCTAGACTGATGCTCTAACCACTGCACCACGCTGTCACTCCCCACATGTTGCTGCACATGAGCTGTGCGCCTGCTCCTGAGCCCCTGTATGATATTAGACCAGCGAGGGAGCCTCCTACCGACCCACCGTCCAGAAAACTACCAGCGTTCCAGGAAATGAGAACATGAAAGGAGTTGTCTTTTTGCAAAAAGACAGGCGGAGAGAGACTGGGCTTGTTCTCCGGATCTGAGGCTGCTCACGCTTTTCATCCTGCAGTGGGATTTGATGCAGCAATTTCCTCTGCAATCCGGGCTGAGAGTGTCTGTGAAATGAGCCAACAAGGTTCTCTCGCTCCCAAAGCGCAAGGAAGAAAAAGGAGGAGAGGAGGAACTCCACGAGGAAAACATCTGCCAGCCAGGCATGAAACGCAACACTTCCTAGCTAAGGAGGCTGGTGCTGTCAGCATCCCAAGGTCTTTTAGGACCAAGGCAAGTCTCATGCCTGGAAGAACCTGGCCAAAGCTGCTAGCCCTGCCAGAAAGCAAATTCCTTGTGTTATAGGAATTCTAAGGTCTCATATAAGGGGCGCGGGTGGCGCTGTGGGTTAAACCGCAGAGCCTAGGACTTGCCGATCAGAAGGTCGGCGGTTCGAATCCCCGTGACGGGGTGAGCTCCCGTTGCTCGGTCCCTGCTCCTGCCAACCTAGCAGTTCAAAAGCACACAAAAGTGCAAGTAGATAAATAGGTACCGCTCCGGCAGGAAGGTAAACGGCGTTTCCGTGCGCTGCTCTGGTTCGCAGGAAGCGGCTTAGTCATGCTGGTCACATGACCCGGAAGCTGTACGCCGGCTCCCTCGGCCAGTAAAGCGAGATGAGTGCCACAACCCCAGAGTTGGCCACGACTGGACCTAATATATATATCCGGGACGTGGGTGGCGCTGTGGGTAAAACCTCAGTGCCTAGGACTTGCCGATCGTATGGTCGGCGGTTCGAATCCCCAGAGCGGGGTGAGCTCCCGTCTTTCAGTCCCAGCTCCTGCCCACCTAGCAGTTCGAAAGCACCCCTAAGTGCAAGTAGATAAATAGGTACCACTTTATAGCGGGAAGGTAAACGGCGTTTCCGTGTGCTGCGCTGGTGCTGGCTCGCCAGAGCAGCTTCGTCACGCTGGCAACGTGACCCGGAAGTGTCTTCGGACAGCGCTGGCTCCCGGCCTCTTAAGTGAGATGGGCGCACACCCCCAGAGTCGGGCACGACTGGCCCGTACGGGCAGGGGTACCTTTACCTTTACCTTATATACCGTATATCAAATGTTGCTAAGGCAAGCACATACATAAGTATATAAACTATGTGTCTGAAATAATACAGGAGAGCAATCCTGAAATCATTTTGACTCTCCCAAATTTACCTCAAATGTTTCTCTGCAAGGAGGTAGGAAATGGGAAAGCCTCTCCATTGTCTCTTTGCTCACAAAGCCTGTCTTAAGGGCGTATTTGTGTATGAATAGGGTGAACCTGTGACCTGAATTCAGGAACTGAATATTTACCATCACAAAAGAATAGCCAGGATGCCCAGGTAAAAGCAATCAGTGACCATTATCAGGTATCCTGGCAAACAGGTTTTCTGCTGTACACCGCCTCCTTCTGTGATGTATGTATCATGTTTTTTGGGGTGGTCTTGAGCTACAGGGTGGGCAATTTCAAAAGTCTATAGAAGGGCTTGCGCACCATTGTTCTGGGTTCCTCCTCCCTCCTGCGTGTGTTGAGTGAAAACCCTGTTGCAACAGATCAGTAAAGATCAGGCTTACTAGCTGCTTTGCTTCTCAATATTCTCTGGTTGGCCTCTGTTATTTTTTCCTACCGACAGATAACCTACATAAGGGCTCTATATGGGCTCTTAGATACCGTATAACGGAAAGGGAGCAGTATTTTTCTTATAACACTTGAGAACAACATTTCCAGATTTCCATTAAGAAGCAGCCCTCGTAGCGGTGCTCTTCGCTAAATCGCTTGGGAAGGTTGTCGCGTTGCTTCACATTTCCCCTTTTCCCCTCTGGTTTGTGTCTAAAAAGTCGGTATTTGCAAGGAGACAAACTCTCTCGTGGAAGGAGCCAAACCCCACGTCTCAGTTTCAAATTGCAAGCCAAGCCTTTGGCTGCAGCTCTTATCGACCAAATTGTATTCCATGTACAATCAAGCCGTCAATAAATCTCTCCCCACCACACACCCTGCCTATTCGCAGGCCCTCATCTTGGATTACCAAAGTAAGCAGTTTATCCGGCAGATCTTTGCAACCGAGCAGAAATCCCATCAGGTGTTTTTCTCTCTTCCAATCAATAAACCATCTTTGTTTGGATTCCTCGGTTTATTAGATACTCCTCAGAAGGGCAATTAAAAAAAAAAACAAGAACGGGTGAACATTCCTGGTCGTAACAAATAGGTCGCAGCAACAGAACCACAAAGCGAGCTGTGGTTCAAGCAACATCAATGGCTTTGGGGCCAAAATCTACCTGAGCAATTGTAGCTTTCTCAAAGCCATAGGTAGGCAAACTAAGGCCCGGGGGCCGGATCCGGCCCAATCCCCTTCTCAATCCAGCCTGAGGACGATCTAGGAATCTGCGTGTTGTTACATGAGAATGTGTCCTTTTATTTAAAATGCATCTCTGGGTTATTTGTGGGGCATAGGAATTCATTCCCCCCCCCAAAAAAAATATAGTCTGCCCCCCCCCACAATGTCTGAGGGACAGTGGACCGGTCCCCTACTGAAAAAGTTTGCTGACCCCTGCTCAAAACCAGTGAAATCAAGGGCTTTTTTCCTGCCCTGATGTGGATCACTTTGCCAGACCCTCCTAGTATCCCTATTTTCCAGAGACAGTTCCTGATTTACAGAAGCCATCTTTGGTTTCTGATTTGATCCCAGAATGTCCCGCTTTTCCTTAAGGCATCCCTATTTACATCCGAGAAATGTTGGAGGGTATGGAGCTATGTAGACCGCCGCCCTCCCGAAGCCAAAGAGATAAGTACAGTGGTACCTCGGGTTAAGAACTTAATTCATTATGGAGGTCCGTTCTTAACCTGAAGCACCACTTTAGCTAATGGGACCTCCCGCCGCCGCCGTGCGATTTCTGTTCTCATCCTGAAGCAAAGTTCTAACCTGAGGTACTATTTCTGGGTTAGAGGAGTCTGTAACCTGAAGCGTCTGTAACCTGAGGTACCACTGTAACTAGACAACCTTTGAAAGACATCTGAAGGCAGACCTGTATAGGGAAGGGTTTTTTAATGTTCAATGTTTTGTTCTGTTTCTATATATGCTGGAAGCTGCCCAGAGTGGCTGGGGCAACCAAGTAATATGGGTGGGGTGTTGTTGATGTTGAATAGGATGTCCCTAATAGATCAAACCTCTCCATTCTGAAGGAAATCAGCCCTGAGTGCTCACTGAAAGGACAGATCGTGAAGCTGAGGCTCCAATACTTTGACCATCTCATGAGAAGAGAAAACTCCCTGGAAAAGACCCTGATGTTGGGAAAGATGGAGGGCACAAGGAGAAGGGGAGGACGAGATGGCTGGACAGTGTTCTCCATGCTACCAGCATGAGTTTGACCAAACTGCGGGAGGCAGTGGAAGACAGGAGTGCCTGGCATGCTCTGGTCCATGGGGCCACAAAGCGTCAGACATGACTAAATGACTAAACAACAACAACATTTTCATCAGAGAAATCTTTAAATTGAACTGCATTTGCCATTTTATGGTCACCTTTACATCTTCTTACCTCCTTTCTGAGAGGAGGCGACCAGAGCACCAGTAATATGTAGGGTACATATTACTGGAGACACCTCAGAAAGGGGTACAGATGGCAACCCTCCAAATTCTCTCCGCCTACAGGCTCCCGTTGCAACTGGGGAAGGCACAGGGATCAGATCTTGCCCACCGTGAGAGGACAAAGCCCTTTGGGAGCCCCCTCGCAGATCCACACCCACCCAATCGAGCAGAGCGCCCACAGATGGAGCCCGCCCCGCCCCGAATCCAAACTGCCATCTGCATTTCTATTCTGTCGGGAACAAGCAGAAATTTGCAGCTGAATCGAGGAACAAAAGCCAGCCTGCGCAGGCAGGGAGCTAAATAGGCCACGTATAAATAGTGCCAATTGTTCGTGCCCGCTGCTCACATCGTGAAATTGAGGGGGGCTTTGAAAGGATCTCGTCTCCCATTCTTCCCCTCGCCAAGCCGAGGCGAGGTAGTTTTTTTTGAGGGGAAATCTAGACAGAGATGCTTCCTCGCAGGCAGCCGGCGTTAGGAGGGGGCTGGCAAATGAATTTCCCCATTCAAGGAGGATGGTTCCTTTCAAAGTCTGGCTACGTTCCTGTGATGGCATCCTGGACACTGAGCCAGACCTTTGGTTCATCTACACCAGTGTTGTCTACCCGGAGGGCTTGTCCACGCTTAACTTTTGCCCTGCTCTTTCCAGACACAGATCCACACTTTACAACTCCAGGTCCACTGGTGCCATTTTAGGTGGCCCTGATGGCCCGAGTACCCACCCAAAAATTGTTGCGGGTGCTTGGCACCCACACAGCAGGACCTCCAACGTGACTTCTGGTACACTGCGAAGCACCGGAAGTTAAGTCTGAAGCCACTCAGGGACTCAGAGGTGGTGTCTAGGGTAAGGTTACCAGATTTATTTTTAATGAATCTGGGGACACTTTTAAACTTCAATGAATTTTGTATGGGGACTGATTTGGAAATCCGGGGACTCTCCCCAGAAAACAAGGACATCTGGTAACCTTAGTCTAGGGCCTTGAGAGGCCTCAGAGAGGGAGTCCCAGGACTCACGAAGCCTTCTGACGCGACTTCACACCCTTGATTTGCATACCAAATCAGAGCCTAGGGCTTGCCGATCAGAAGGTCGGCGGTTCGAATCCCCACGACGGGGTGAGCTCCCGTTGCTCAGTCCCTGCTCCTGCCCACCTAGCAGTTCGGAAGCAGGTCAAAGTGCAAGTAGATAAATAGGTACCACTCTGGTGGGAAGATAAATGGCGTTTCCGTGCACTGCTCTGGTTCGCCAGAAGCGGCTTAGTCATGCTGGCCACATGACCCGGAAGCTGTACGGCGGCTCCCTCGGCCAGTAAACGAGATGAGCGCCACAACCCCAGAGTCGTCAGCGACTGGACTTAACGCTCAGGGGTCCCTTTACCTTTATCATGATATTAATTGGCAGTTTATTTTCACTTCATTTCCTACTGATCTGTAACACTTGTGTCCCCATTTTCATCAAGCTATCAATCAGTCCCCAGCCGCCAGATGCCATGAGTGTATATGTGAACTAAATGCACAACAGATAAACAGAGGACTTACTGTTCTTTTCCACTTCAAAGCAGCGTGGAGGGAGGAAAGGAAGAGGAAAAATGTCAAATACATTATTGCACCAAACAAACATCATCAAAGGACGCTAATATTTCTCGGCCACGGCTGAATAAGGGGAGGCTGATCAAGTCCTGGACACACGTCTGCAGTTAGTGGTGGTCTAGGTAACGGCCAATCAACCCAAGGAGATTACTGTAAGATGGAAGTCCTGTGTGTGAGTGGGAATTCGGCAGGTTGACATCATACCTTGCCCTGACCTGGTACCAGACAAAAACCCTCAGAGGACATCCCACAGGAAGGACCTAAGTCCAAGAGCGACACTCTCCCTTCCTGTGGCTTCCTGCTGGTTTTGACCTTTAAAGCCCTTCACGGCCTAGGACCCTCGTACCTAAGGGACCGCCTCTCCCAGTATGCCCCATGGAGGACCTTAAGGTCCATAAATAGCAACACCCTAGAGGTCCTGGGCCCTAAGGAAGTTAGATTAGCCTCAACCAGAGCCAGGGCCTTTTCAACACTGGCTCCGACCTGGTGGAACGCTCTGCCTCATGAGACCAGGGCCCTGCAGGATCCGATTTCTTTCCACAAGGCCTGTAAGACAGAGTTGTTCCGCCTGGCCTTTGGCTTGGAATCAACTTCATCCCCTTCCCCTCTATCCTTTTTTTCCTTTCTATTTGGGGACTTCCCTGGCTTTTTTCTGGCCCACGAAGGACCAGTCTGGATAGTTGGCCATGGTGAAGACTTGACGTTTTCATCCCAAAAAAAGTTTTTGATTTGAGTTCCTACTGAAATGAGGCTGCATTTTAATGTTGTATTTTAATCTTGTTTTTAAGTTGTATTTCAATCAATTGTTTTTATACCTGGTGTTAGACGCCCTGAGCCTGGTCTTGGCTGGGGAGGGTGGAGTATAAATACATTATTATTTTATTATTATTATTATTCAGAAACATTGCTGACTCCAGCTGTAGAGGAAGGGCAGAGCCATCCTGGCTGGTAGCCATCAATAGCCCTCTCCTCCATGAATTTGCCCAAGCTGGTGGCTATCACTGCCTCATTTCATTTTATGTGCCCTGAATCTTCTAATATTCACTTTCTTTGGATGTCCATGAGTTCCAGAGTTATCAGACTTCCCCCTCTTCTCTAAACTAAAAATTCTGCAATATCCCTTTCGAAGGGCGGCGGCCAGAACTTTACACAGTACGCCAAATGCAGTCGTACCATAGATTTGTATAATGGACCCCTGACTTCCAACATCTGCTCAAAAACCTCAAGAGAAGGCGAGTCCACAACCTCTTGAGGGAGTCTGTATTTCAGGTGTCCATGCAGGAGCCAGTCCCTGTGACCAATAGGACTTTGCAGCGCGGCCTCACAGGTGAGGCCGATTGGTAACTCACAGCACCTGGTGTCAAGAGCTGGGAAGGGATATAAGGTCAGCATTTTTCCCTTTGGCTCTTTGCCACAGCAACACATTTCCTGCCTTGCTACATTTGGCTCCTTGTCTCCTTGCTTCTTGATCCTCAGACCCCTGACTTCGTGGCTCCTTGCTTCCTGACCCTCAGACCCTTGGCTTCTGGACTCCTTGCTTCTTGATCCTCGGACCCCTGACTTCTTGACTCCTTACTTCTTGATCCTCGGACCCTTGACTTCGTGACTCCTTGCTTCCTGACCCTCAGACCCTTGGCTTCTGGACTCCTTGCTTCTTGATCCTTGGACCCCTGACTTCATGTCTCCTTGCTTCTTGATCCTTAGACCCCTGACTTCGTGACTCCTTGCTTCTTGATCCTCAGACCCTTGACTTCTTGACTCCTTACTTCTTGATCCTCGGACCCCTGACTTCGTGACTCCTTGCTTCTTGATCCTCAGACCCCTGACTTCGTGGCTCCTTGCTTCCTGACCCTCGGACCCTTGGCTTCTTAACTCCTGGCTCTCTGATCCTCGGACTCTTGGCTTCCTGACTCCCATTCCTGCTCCCACCCCACCATCTTGCCCCCAGTCCCGACTTCCCCAGCCAGGACTTCGATCGCCCATGAACCGGACCGTGATAGTGTACCACTGTTGAACAGCTCTTGGTGTCAGAAAGATCTTCCTGATGTTTAGTCCGAATCTCCTTTCTTGTAAGTAACTTTCTGGAGTAGGAGAAAACAAGCTTGCTCCATCTTCTACGTGGCAGCACTTTAGACATGTGAAGATGGTTATCATATCTCCTCGCTGTCTATTGGCAGTTTTATTTTCAATTCCTTGCCTAATGATCCCTAGCGTGCAATTTGCCTCCCCCCCAAAAAAGTTGCCACACACTGTGTCAACATCTTCACTGAGCCAGCATGGTGTAGTGGTACAGAGAGGTGGACTCGTAATCTGGTGAACAGGGTTTGATTCCCCGCTCCTCCACATGCAGCTGCTGGGTGACCTTGGGCCAGTCACACTTCTCTGAAGTCTCTCAGCCCCACTCACCTCACAGAGTGTTTGTTGTGGGGGAGGAAGGGAAAGGAGAATGTTAGCCGCTTTGAGACTCCTTCGGGTAGTGATAAAGCGGGATATCAAATCCAAACTCTTCTTCTTGTCTACTGTGACCCCGAGGTCTCCTTCCAGGTCTGCCACTGCTAGTTCAGAGCCCATGAATGTGCACATTGGAACTCTGGGACTCCCCAATTAAACCCACGCCAACTTGGCATTTCCCCACGGTCAACCAACAACATCATGGCTATCAGTTTCCTTATGTTCTGTGCCCTCTGACAATGATCTGCAAACAATTTAACATCTACTGGACTCTCTGTCTCTCTCCCCCTCCCCTCAGGTCATTAGCGGCTCCTGGAATCCAGTCTGATAAGGAGCAAACATTTCTGGCAAGGGAATAACTGCATACATTATTTAAATTTAATCCCGCTGCCAAGCTGAGGGATGACTTGAGATAGATGGCAGTTTAAGGATCGGAATTAACGGGCAAAATTAAATTAGGCCATGGGTGGCTGGGTGAAGAGAGACTTGCGTCACAATTTTAGCTTTTCCAGCAACACTTCTTATCACTGCTGGTGGACCAGAGGTGCTGTCGGTGTTTAAGGGTCTCCTCACTCCATACATACTCACACACACACACACACGGACAGTTGCTGTCAGGACCTGCCAAAGCTGGAATTACCAAGGCTCTTCTTGGGTTCTTCTTTGAAAGGTATCAACATCCTGCAACCAGACAGGCTTAATTCCGCAACCTGCATTCATGATCTCTGTTTCCCCTTCTTTTGCACAGTGTTCCTACCAATTTGTGTGTTTTATTCTGGTTTGCTTTGCTTATCACAGGAAGGAAGAAAGAAGCTCTGCAGAGCACTGAAGAACACACACACACAAGCTCCTTTGATCAACTACCTCCTCAGGCTGCTGATATTTCAATAGGTGACAGCCATAATGCATAATTCAAACAGATCTTTGCATCGTTATAACAACCGTTAATGCCGAGAACTGCTGCATGAGCTCACTTTTCCCCTCCTCCCTCCCCATCCCCTTTTCCTTGTGTGTCATGTCTTTTTTATTGTAAGTCTTTACGACTGATCTTGCAAACCACATTTTTTTGGCTAAAGAGTGGGGTGAAACTGGTTCTCTAAAGAAATAAGCCTTAGAAACGAGGAATGAAACCTCTGATTCTCTGGCAGCTAAATTACGCAACTGATAGCACATTCTTCCAGGTCCTGCGCACGCCTGTTGAATCACAGCAGGCACAAACACAACACACAAATTATTAAGCAGTATGATCACATCTTATGCACAACTAACTTGCACAACTTCAACCTTGCACAGTTGAAAACTGGCTGGTGCAAGGCGGAGAGCTTAAAAGCTCCTTTTGCATCGAGTTTTCCCCACATGGAAAGACCTTTAAAGCTCTCCACCTTGCTTTCCAGGCAAGTCCCACTTGGAGAGGGGCTCTGGGGTGCTCTCACGACATCCCATGGGAACTCAGACGGCTCCAGGAAATCTCATGAGAGCACCCCAGAGTCTGTGCGCTGAACGGGTCTTGCCTGGAAAGCAAGGAGGAGAGTTTAAAAGCTCTCTGCCTTGCCTGGTGGGGTGCAGGGATAAGGCCCACTGTTTGCCAGCTCTGGAAAGTCAGGATGGGGTGTGCGATTCGGGTATATGTGCTTTTTTGTATATGTGCCACCCCCGGAACGTACGTTCCACACAAGCTGTGATATAATATACAAATCAGCTGGCAGGTGGTTGGCGGAAGTGGAGAGAGTCAAAGGCCAGGAAATCCTCTTACCCGCCCCGAAGAGCCATCTGTCTATCATTCTGATACAACCACTGACCAGTGCTGTTGCCAACGACCGTGTCCGTCATGGCTGAATGTTGAGGCTCCCTGAAAGACAGAAAAGCGGCAAGAGCCTGTAAGTCAGCAGCGAGATCAGGGGTTGAAGAGGTAATGATTGCAGCAGCAAAGAAGAGGGTGTGAGCTCTTCAGAATAGTTGGAAAGGGACCACGAGGGTCATCTAGTCCAGCCCACTGCAATTCAGGGATCTTTTGCCCTACATGGGACTCGAACCCTGAGATTCGGAGTCTCGCGCTCTGCTGACAGAGCTACAAGGCAAGAAGCCCTTTAGGCAGAGAAGCTCCCAGAGAATAATCTTCCTCTTTCATCCCTGTATTTGAAGGTCACTAACAGGTCCCTTCTCAAAGGACCATTGGGCACCATAAGTGGATAGGAAATAAACTGCCTTTCTGGTCTAGAGAGATTTTGCCGAGTTGCGATTTTGTTCACAAGGTGGGCTTCCTGAGGGAAAGCAGCACGGGGCATTTTATCTGATGCAAGTAAAACTGAATCTGTGACCAAGTTAAGGGTGCTATGTGAAGAAATGGTGACAAGGCTAGGCCTACTAGCTTGGATATTTTCTAGGTTTCATAAAATTTATATACACTTGATCGTAAGGAGAGGGCAAAACCTCAAAGCTGTTTACAAAAAGAATAAAACAGGAAATTATCGATAAAACCAGTTAAAGCAGCTGTTGAAATAATGCAGTGATGATTGCAATTAATGATCAGTGAAAAACAGATTAAAACACTTGTCAATTTTCTGTGTATCTGGCCAGGCTTGTCTGAGCAAGCAGGAGCCCAAAAGAGTACTGTGAAGGTGCCTGCCTGGTAGCTCAGTTCGTTAGAGCGTGCTGCTGATAATGCCAAGGTTGCAGGTTCGATCCCCCAATGGGACAGTGGCATATTCCTGCATTGAGGGGAGTTGGACTAAACGATCCTCAGGGTCCCTTCCAACTCTATAATTCTACGTTATCAATAGGCAGGGAGTTCCAAAGTGCGGGTGCTAGCATGCTGAAAGATCAGTTTCTTGGCAACACAGAACAAGTCTTACATAGCAGCTATAATAGAACCTGTTAAGTTGTTGGTGAACATATCAGACGACACAGCTATTCTTCAGACAGCTCTTGTTTATTCACAGGCCAGAACAGAACTGAACTGAAGGGTTCAGCCAACCTACATATATAGAGCTCAAATACAAAGCAACAGTAACAACTTTCTGTAACTATCCAATCACTGAACGTCACTTTCAATTCCTTATTTGCATATGTGGACCTGAGTGAAAACTATCTACAGTATCCCCCTGCTGGTGAGAACTTCAGTACATAACAGAACCAGTTCCGTAAATCAAAGCGGTTAAGTGGACATTCATGGGGTAAGGGGATAAGCTCCCATCTTTGAGATTTGCAGTGGAGGTGGGGGCACTTACACCAAGCCAAAAGGATTTCCCACTAGCTTACATTAGGAAGTATTATACCAGACCAGAACATTGGTCAACGGAGCACAGTGACGTAGCCCAAAGGATTTCCCCACCCTTTTGACTCAAGCTCTTTTTCACTGGACATGCCAGGAACCTTACATTAACAAAAAATAAAGGCGCTCTGCTCTCTGTGTGTTTTCAGTACAGTGGTACCTCTGGTTACATACTTAATTCATTCTGGAGGTCCGTTCTTAACCTGAAACTGTTCTTAACCTGAAGCACCACTTTAGCTAATGGGGCCTCCCGCTGCTGCTGTCGCGCCGCCACCGCGCGATTTCTGTTCTCATCCTGAAGCAAAGTTCTTAACCCGAGGTACTATTTCTGGGTTAGTGGAGTCTGTAACCTGAAGCGTATGTATCCCGAGGTACCACTGTACTATAAAATCTATATTTACACATCTTCACTTTTCTTTTACATACCGACCGTATTTATGATGCATGTTTTTGGTGGTGTTTTCCAAAGATGTATATCCATACATACAACCTGAGCAGAGGACAGAGGGACTCACAGCATTAAGGCCTCAACAGAACTTGCTTCCCCATTAGAATCATAGAGTTGGAAGGGACTGATGGACTATATGGAATTGGCAGAAATGACTGGCAGAATCCGAGACCAGGGAGAAGAGTCGGTGGAAGAAGACTGGAATAAATTTAAAGACTATCTACAGAAATATTGTAAAATTAATGAATGATAGAATGATGTTGGATAGCAATTAAGGGGTTTCCAGCTGTAATGATCTAAGAGAATATGAAAAAAGGGTTATAAATGGGTTAAAATCTAATGCTAAAAGCTGATTGATAATGGGCTAAAATGAAAAAATTTAAGGTTAGACCGTTAAGATAAATTATAGAACAAAAATTGAGAAAGATGGAAAGAATTTGCTGAAATAGTTATTTGAACTAGAATACAAAAAAGGGAGGTGTGAGGAGGTCGATGAAACAAGTAAATGAAAGGTAAAGATATGGAATACTGGGTGTGTGTTTATTTAGTGTTTTTGTGGGGTTTTTTGCTGTATTGTTGTATTGGTTTTTTATGTTTTTATTTTTATGTATTGTAATGTATGTTCTGTTAAACTTTTTATTGTTTTCCTTTTTTCTTTTTTCTGTAATCTTTAAACTTCTAATAAATATCTTCTTTTTTTTAAAGGAAGGGACACCCAGGG
The DNA here is from genome assembly GCF_965112155.1 of Podarcis liolepis. Lineage (NCBI taxonomy): Eukaryota > Metazoa > Chordata > Lepidosauria > Squamata > Lacertidae > Podarcis > Podarcis liolepis. The sequence goes on along the minus strand of NC_139561.1, from coordinate 9,919,415 downwards.
TCATCTAGTCCAACCCGTGCAATGCAGGAATCTCAGCTAAAGCGTCCATGGCAGACGGCCGTCCAACCTCTGCTTTTAAAAACCTCCAAGGAAGGAGAGTCCCCCTGAGGAGGACTGCTCCACTGTCAAACAGCTCTGACTGTCAGAAGGTTTTTCTGTATGGAATCTCCTTTCTTTTAACTTGAAGCCATTGGTTCGAGTACTACCCTCCAGAGCAGGAGAAAACAAGCTTGCTCCCTCTTCATTGTGACAGCTCTTAAGATATCAGGGGTCCAGGGAAGCCTGAATTCACATCCCTTGAGTCCATCACAGATCAAAACAGGCCTCAGGCCTCTGCCTTCTCAGCTTCCAGCACTAGCCAAAAACTCACGCACACAAGTCTCACATACAAAGCCCTCTTACCATCGTGCCTGTTGTTCTCCATCTCAAGATCCAGGCAGGTGAGTTTGGAAAAGACCCACCCATTTATCTCAATAATAATAATAATTTATTATTTATACTCTGCCCATCTGGCTGCGCTTCCCCAGCCACTCTGGGCAGCTTTCAACAAAATATTTAAATACAGTAATGCATCAAACATTTAAAGCTTCCCTAAACAGGATTGCCTTCAGATGTCTTCTAAAAGTCTGGTAGTTGTTGTTCTCTTTGACATCTGCTGGGAGGGTGTTCCACAGGGCGGGCGCCACTACCGAGAAGGCCCTCTGCCTGGTTCCCTGTAACTTGGCTTCTCACAGTGAGGGAACCGCCAGAAGGCCATGGCAACAGAGCAACCTCTTTGGTAAGTAGCAGTATTTACCTGGTCGGCAGTCTCTAGATTTTTAACATCACTGGATGCTGGCTTACAGGCTTGGAAGGGACCCGGGACACCATCCAGACTGACCCCGCAAACCTATAACGGTTTTGTCATTGGAAGTGCATGGGGTGAACAGGTGTTGTGTACATGGGGTGCAGAAGCAAGCCACAAGGCCGGCACAGCAGAGCCCTGAAATCTAAAAACTTAAGGGATCTGTGAGGACATAATCAAGTTGATTAATGGGGGTGGGGGGGGGGTTGAACAGCTTCTACTGTGAAAGGGGGCGGTGCACACTTCAAACCTCAACCAAACCTGCCTTCCTTCCCTGCCAGGTGAGGATAGTTTTAATTATCTTGGAAAGTAGCTTTGGGGGGAAAGCCCAGTTCACTTTGTGACATTCTCACCCATCAAACAACTTTTGTACTTTGCGCCACGGAATAGCAGAAACACCATTAATACCCTCTCCATCAAACAGCAGCAGGAGACATCCTCACACATGGATCATTAAAAGAAAAAGCTGCCAAGATTTCGCCAAGTATCTCGTTTCAGGCATGTGAAAAACATGATCAAAGAGGAAATGCTATTTTTCCTTTTGTTTTCTCCGTTCCTCAAATCCCCAGAGTGGGGGGGGGGGGAAGGCTCCGGTTTGCTTCCTGCATCTTCAGAGAACAGATGTGAATGAGGAAGGAAGGCAGCATCTCTGAGTGATGCCAGCTCTGTGGGGAACAGCCCTACATCTTGTTTCAGCCTTTCTGACCAGCGTCAAGGACTTGGGCTCCAAACTCTTCCATAAGGCAGCAATGGCTGCAGGTTGATGTAAACAAGAAAGGGGGCAGAGAGAGCCTGTGAGAGGGACCAAGTGATGGTGGCTAATAGCCAAAGCAGAATCCAAAGCCATGTTAAAATGGCTTATGGATAATAGTCACATAAATGTAGAATTGTATAGCTGGACCATAAAGAAGGCTGATCGCCGAAGACCTGATGCTTTTGAATTGTGGTGCTGGAGGAGACTCTTGAGAGCCCCATGGACTGCAAGTTCAGACCTATCCATTCTGAAGGAAATCAGCCCTGAGTGCTCACTGGAAGGACAGAAGCTGAAGCTGAGACTCCAATACTTTGGCCACCTCATGAGAAGAGAAGACTCCCTGGAAAAGACCCTGATGTTGGGAAAGATGGAGGGCACAAGGAGAAGGGAACGGCAGAGGACGAGATGGTGGGACAGTGTTCTTGAAGCTACCAGCATGAGTTTGACCAAACTGCGGGAGGCAGTGGAAGACAGGAGTGCCTGGCGTGCTCTGGTCCATGGGGTCACGAAGAGTCGGACACGACTAAACAACTAAACAAAAACAAAATAGCTGGAAGAGACCCCGAGGGTCATCTAGTCCAACCGCCTGCGATGCAGGAATTGCAACTAAGGAATCTAAGGCAGATGGCCTGCCAAACTTTCTTTAGATACCTCCAGTGAAAGAGAGTCCATCACCCTTTGAAGGAGTCTGTTCCACTGTCACACATCTCTTATTTTCAGAAACATCTTCCTAATGTCTAGTCAGAAACTCCTTTCTTGTAATCTTAATCCATTGGTTCGGGTCCTAGCCTCCAGAGGAGGAGAAAACAAGCTTACTCCATCCTCCATAACAGCCCTTGAGATATTTGGAGATTGTAATCTCCTCTCAGTCCCCTTTTCCAGACTAAGCATAACCAGCTCCCTCAACTGTTTCTCACAAGGCTTGCTTTCCAGACCCTTTATCATCTCACTCGTCTGCACACCTTCCAGCTTGTCAACATCCTTCTTAAATTGCGGTCCCCAGAACTGGACACAGGACCCCTGGTGTGGTCTGACCAAGGCAGAAGAGAGAAGCCTGTACCTTGGTTCTCAAATAGAGTCCATTCCAGAAGTTCTTTCGATGCCCATAACGGTTCGAAAACTTAGGCGCGGCTTCCGATTGGCTGCAGGAGCTTCCTGCACTCAATCGGAAGCCGCAGAAGCCGCGTCGGACGTTCGGCTTCCAAAAAATGTTCGCAAACCAGAACACTTGCTTCTGGGTTTGCAGTGTTTGGGAGCAAAACGTTCAAGTCACAAGGCATTCCAGAACCAAGGTACGACTGTATATTGATGATGTTGGTGGTGGTGATTTAACTACCCTCCGCTGAGAGACCCAACTGCTTAAGACTCCAAGAGGGAGCTTAACCTGGTTCGGAGAATGCCAACACCAGCAGCATTCCCACAAGACAAAAGAGAGGGACAGCATCCACAGCAGTTAACTCTGGGGAGGGTCTACTGCTCAGGATGTCTGACGAAGACACGTTCCAGCCCTGGCATCTCCAGCTTAAACAGCTGAACTGGGAAAGCCTTCCCTCTGCTCACACTGACATGCCAAATGTCCGATGAAGTGGAGGCAGTGTGGTGTAGTGGTTAGAGGGTCCGCCTAGGACCTGGGAGAGACCAGGGTTCGAATCCCCACTCGGCCATGAAGCTCACTGGGGGGTGACCAGCCACTGCCTCTCAGCCTGACCCACCTCACAGGGTTGTTGTGGGGACTAAATGAGGAGGGGGAGGACCATGCAAGTCATGTTGATCTCCTTGGGTGAAAAGGTGGGAAGGAAATGCAATAAATAGATATCATAAGCTTGCTAACCTGGTGTTTTCCAGATGTTTTGACTACAACGCCCAGCAGCGCTAGCCAGTACAGGCTGATGGAAGCCTGCAAAGAACATAGGAAGAGCCTGCTGGATCAAGCCAATGGCCCAGGCAATCCGGCATAGTCTCATATTGACCAACCAGATGCCCCAAAGGGAAACAAGCACAAGAGCCCCCTCTACTGGCATTCAGAAGCATTGCTGCCTCTGACCATAGAGGCAGAACATCAGGTAAAGGTAAAGGGACCCCTGACCATTAGGTCCAGTCGCGGCCGACTCTGGGGTTGCGGCGCTCATCTTGCTTTACTGGCCGGGGGAGCCGGCGTACAGCTTCCGGGTCATGTGGCCAGCATGACTAAGCCGCTTCTGGCGAACCAGAGCAGCGCACGGAAACGCCGTTTACCTTCCCACCGGAGCGGTACCTATTTATCTACTTGCACTTTGATGTGCTTTCGAACTGCTAGGTTGGCAGGAGCTGGGACCGAGCAAGAGGAGCTCACCCCGTCGCAGGGATTCGAACCGCCCACCTTCTGATTGGCAAGTCCTAGGCTCTGTGGTTTAACCCACAGCGCCACCCGTGTCCCGAACATCAGAGCCAGGAGCTATAAGGCTACATGAGCTTGAAATGGGAGTCGCTTTTCCATTTTGCCTTACCGAGAGCTGAACAGCACCCAGACCCTTAGCACACCCTGAAGCAGACTGGTCCCGTAGAAAAACCTGGAACTTGGGCAGGGGTAAAAAGGAGAGGCGCAAGGGGTGCTTCAGGTGCAGTTCCTGGGCACGGCATTTCCAGAGTGGGAGCAACCCGGCGACCGGCTTCTTTCCATCCCTTTCCCAGCTCTGCAATGCAGCTTTCTTAAATATTGAACAGGCTGGCTGATGCAACTCCGGCGGGTAAAGCCAAGACTGAGGGACCGCTTGGCTTTCTTTTCTTCCCCACGTTGAGGAAGCCTGAACGCAATCAATCTTCATTCAGGAAAAGAAGGGGGAACGACCAAAGAGGACGTGGCGAGAGGAGAATAAAAGCAAGAGGGAGAGATCCGCAGAGCCTCTCCCTTTGCACGTGCCAAGAAGGTGCACCGAGGGGCAGGGAAGGCGGTCGGCTTTTTTCGGGGCCCATTTCCCCGCGAGGAGAGGGGCACAGGGCTGGGCGACCCTCCAGATGCCAGTGGACTCTCAGGGATGCTGGGGGTTGGGAACTTCTGGTTCACGAGGTTGTTATATAATAGGTTTATGAGAAAATATGCAAGCTGAGGCACCCAGATGGGCAGCGCTGGGCTTTTAAAGCAACTTCAGCTCCGCACAAAGCGATCTGCCAGGCTGGCTCCTTGCCACCCACCTGCAAAACACAGGAGCATCTGCATTGCAGGGGGTTGGACTAGATGACCCTTGGAGTAGCTTTCAGTTCTACAGTTCTATTATTCTTCAAGGTGGCGCTGTGGTCTAAATCACTGAGCCGAGGGCTTGCAGATCAGAAGGTCGCAGTTCGAATCCCCGTGACGGGGTGAACTCCCGTTGTTTGGTCCCAGCTCCGGTCAACCTAGCAGTTTGAAAGCACATCAAGTGCAAGTATATAAATAGGTACCACTCTGGCGGGAAGGTAAACGGCATTTCCATGCACTGCTCTGGTTCGCCAGAAGCAGCTTTGTCATGCTGGGCACATGACCCGGAAGCTGCCTGCGGACAAACGCCGGCTCCCTCGGCCTGTAAAGCGAGATGAGCACTGCAACCCCAGAGTCATCCACGACTGGACCTAACAGTCAGGGGGTACCTTTACCTTTATTATTCTTCACTGGCTATGTTTAAAAGAGCTGAACGCCTTAACTGCAGCCTCCTGAACCCAACTGGGAGAGGGCTTGCAGGAGCCCCCAGCCCCCATTGAATCCCCTCTCCCCACTGTCCGCTATTAACGCCGGAAAGGTAATGTCCACACCTGTTATGACCTTATGGGCATAGCAGGATGAGTTCAGATCAGCAGATAGATGGTCTTCGGGGGAGAGGTGGTTGCAGGCACACCCCATGGTCCAACTCTCCCAAGAGTGGGGCAATATTTTCAGCCTGAGGACTACATTTCCTTGTGGGATAAAAAGGTAAAGGTAAAGAACCCCTGGACAAAAGTCCAGTCAAAGGCGGCTGTAGGGTTGCGGCGCTCATCTCAATTTCAGGCTGAGGGAGCCGGTGTTTGTCCACCGACAGCTTTCCAGGTCCGGTGGCCAGCATGACTAAACCACTTCTGGCGCAACGGAACACCGTGTCGGAAGCCAGAGCGCATGGAAACACCATTTCATTGGCTCCCAGTACGTTTCCGAGCACAATTCAAAGTGTTGGTGCTGACCTTTAAAGCCCTAAACGGCTTCGGTCCCCTATACCTGAAGGAGCGTCTCCACCCCCATCGTCCAGCCCGGACACTGAGGTCCAGCGCCGAGGGCCTTCTGGCGGCTCCCTCACTGTGAGAAGTGAGGTTACAGGGAACCAGGCAGAGGGCCTTCTCGGCAGTGGCGCCTGCCCTTTGGAACGCCCTTCCAGCAGATGTCAAAGCAATAAACAACTACTTTACTTTTAAAAGACAACTGAAGGCAGCCCTGTTTAGGGAAGTTTTTAATGTCTGATGCTGTATTGTTTTTAATATTCAGTCGGAAGCCACCCAGAGTGGCTGGGGAGAACCAGTCAGATGGGTGGGGTATAAATAATAAATTGTTGTTGTTGTTGTTTACCTTCCCGCCGGAGTGGTACCTAGTCATCTACTTGCACTGGATTGCTTTCAAACTGCTAGGTTGGCAGAAGCTGGGACCGAGCAACGGGAGCTCACCCCATCACGCGGATTCAAACTGCCAACTTTCCAACCAGCAAGCCCAAGGGGCTCAGTGGTTTAGACCACACCACCACCCACTCCCTTGTGGGGACCAGGCGCTCATGATGGATAGAGCCAAAGGCAAAGGAGAGGGGTTAGGCAATGAATGTAACTCTTACCTTTTTAAGGAGGCAACATCACAGCCATGCAAAAGCTTTTGCACCGAGAGACCTGCCTACCTACGCCAGGGCAACAAGGAGCATTATCAGCCGTTCGTAAGTTCATTCCAGGCATGCAAAGGCCTCCGAAGAAGGCATGGAGCAGGGTCACTGAAGGTCATGATTTGGGGACAGTCCCAACAGCAAGGGCAAGAAGGAGAGATCTGCTGCCCAATGGCTACTAGCCAGGATGGCTCAGTTTTGCCACCACAGTGGGAGGCAGCAGGGCTTCTGAACAGCAGTTGCTGGAAACCACAGAGAGGGCTCTTGTGTTCGGGTTCTTCTTGTGGGAACAGGATCTGAGAAAAGGATGCTAGACCAGTGGTAGAAACTGAGATACAAAAGCTAGGAGCTAAACGGCACTTAAACCTGGGTTACGGGCACAACAACTGAATGTCTACGCACTTTTTTAATTACAAGAATACAAAGCTGAAAATAAATGAACTGCAGCTAAAATATCATGTTCATTTTTCATATGGTCTAGTCCAGGGGTCAGCAAACTTACCGCGCCTCGGGCCAGTGTCTCCAGCGCCGATCACGCGGCGGGCCAGAGGGCGGGAGAGCGCGTGCCCATACGCATGCGCACATGCTATTTCCGGCACACTTCCAGGTCAGAGGAGCACCGGAAATAGCTTCTGTGCATGTGCACGGCCTCCTCCGACCCGGATGTGCACCGGAAATAACGCTTGTGCATGCACAAATAACACATGCGCACAAGCTATTTCCAGTGCTCCTCTGACCTGGAAGTGGGCAGCCATGCAGCGCTGCGCCGGTAAGAGCAGGTAGCGGGGGTCGCCGCGGGCCGGATAAATGAGTCCTGCGGGCCTTATCCGGCCCAAGGGCCTTAGTTTGGGGACCTCTGGTCTAGACCTTCCCCTGCTCGCCCCCCATAATATCCTTAAGAGGGTCTCTTCTCCAGTCTTCAGAGAGTAGCTGGAAGTGGGAAGGTAGGAAAAAGGTCCTCCTTTCCTTCCACTCTGCAGTTTTAATATGAAATCTTAAGGGCAATACTGTGCCCAGAGCTCAGAAACTGCTTACCCTAATGAAATTCCCAGTCGCAAAATGCACCTAGAACAATGGGAGTTTCGAACACTGGGCTGGACCCGATCCTACAGGCTCTCCTTACGTTCCTAACCCCAGAGTCAGAGGCGCCAGCTTCTCAAGATGCTTGAGGGGACCCAACAAGACATCCTGATGTCACGCACATGACATCGTGAAGAGCCAGGGCGCAGAGTTGAATGCCCTCTGAACATTGAGGGGACCTGGCCCCCTCCCCCCCAAAAAAGAAAAGGTTATGTGGAATGAAATGCCTCAGCTTCAGGAGCCGGCGTCTATGCCCAGAGCCAACCCATTTGGGTAACTGGAATTTCTGCAAAAACAAAACAAAGCTGTTCTCTACTTCCCCAAAGGGAGGAAAGACTCAAAGAAAAGGGTGTAGGATGGGGGGTACCATGGGAGCTGTGGTCCCAGGCACACAATTTTTGAGGGGGCTGAGCCAGGTGCCCCCATGCAGGAGGCCCCAGCGCAGCCTGGCCCGGTGCTCCTCTCCGCCCGCCAAGGGCTGCGTCGGCTGGCCAGGCTCCTCCCTGTGTAGAGGGGGGCAGGGGGGCTCAGCACAGCCCCACTTTGCTCCAGTGGGGGTGGGGTCACTTCAGTGGCAGTGGCAGAGAGGGCTGGGCTGGCGCCCTGCCCCATCCAGTACACAAATGACCCCCCTCCCTGGCCCAGTGTGCAAACACGCACAGATGCCCCGGGCACCAGCAACGGATGCTACGCCACTGCTCAAAGACTGCAGAAGAAAAATGAGCATCAGCCGCTCTTCCTCCAGTATGAGCTGGGCATGCAGGCATCAAACCCAAATCCTCTGACTGCTTTGCTATAAATCTCTGCCCAGCATCTTCCCAGGAGCTGGGAACAACCTGCAGATTTTGCCAGTGCCAACACTCCTCTCAAACGGGTGGGGCCTCCTCCATAAACAGCCCCCCTTCCCCCTCCCCCTCCTCCTCCTCTTCCTCCTCACACCCTAATTCTTAGTCACCATCTATTCCAGGCACAGAAGGTATCTCAAATTGGCTCTCAAAGATGCCCCACAGCTCCCAATTAGCAATTTAATAAGCCGTTGTCTGGTGCATCCATCTAAGCAAAAAATGTATTTCAGAGAGCACAGAGGTTTCGAGGCCTATCAGCGCACGGCATCTCGCTTTTAATGATGCTCCAGCTCCTCTATCAGAGCCGTGCATCCCAATTAAAACCATGCTCAACAAAGACCCCCTTGGCAGCGAGGGCAGCGGCGGCGGGAGGCATTTGCTGAGAACACAACGCCAAAATGGAAACAGCCGTCAATAAAAGCAGATCAACAGCACGGCAGGACCTGGGGTGCAATTGTCTTCTCCCATATTCTCAACTGGGCGTTGGCTTGCCGTGATTGCTCAGTACCCAAAGAAGGCACTCTGCACATGCTCCTTTCGACTGCTCCACACCGTTCTGCCTAGGCATCTGCCCTTGCAAAGCCGCTGCTGTAGAGGTGAGCAGAAATAGATAAGATATGCCCAAAGAGCTTGCTTGCCAATGGCCCACCTCGTCCAATCTTTGTCAACCTGGTACCCTCCAGATGTTTTGAATTACAACACCCATCAGCCCTAACCAGCACAGCCTGATGGGCACCTGTCACCTGGCAAAGAACATCAGAAGAGACAATGACCCATCCAGTCCAAATTCTGTTCTCACAGTGGCCAACCAAAAGAAGAAGAGTTTGGATTTGATACCCTGCTTTATCACTACCCAAAAGAGTCCCAAAGCTGCTAACAATCTCCTTTCCCTTCCTCCCCCACAACAAACACTCTGTGAGGTGAGTGGGGTTGAGAGACTTCAGAGAAGTGTGAATAGCCCAAGGCCACCCAGCAGCTGCATGTGGAGGAGCGGGGAAGCGAAGCTGGTTCACCAGATCACGAGTCCACTGCTCTTAAGCACTACACCACACTGGCTCATGGGATGTCCGTGGGAAACTCAGAAGCAAGACCCAAGCACAGGAGCACTCTCCCTTCCAGTGGATTACAGGAAATGGTTTTCAGAAGCATTCCTGCCTCTGAACAAGAAGGCAGAGCCGAGCCATCCTGGCTAGTAGCCATCAATAGCTTGGACTACTGCAATGTGCTCTACGTGGGGCTACCTTTGAAGGTGACCCGGAAACTACAACTAAGCCAGAATGCAGCAACTAGACTGGGGACTGGGAGTGGCCGCCAAGACCACATAACACTGGTCCTGAAAGACCTTCATTGGCTCCCAGTATGTTTCTGAGCACAATTCAAAGTGTTGGTGCTGACCTTGAAAGCCCTAAATGGCCTCAGTCCTATATACCTGAAGGAGCGTCTCCATCCCCATCATTCTGCCTGGACACTAAGGTCCAGCGCCGAGGGCCTTCTGGCGGTTCCCTCACTGCGAGAAGTGAGGTTACAGGGAAACAAGCAGAGGGCCTTCTTGGTGGTGGCACACACCCTGTGGAACGTCCTCCCAGCAGATGTCAGGGAAATAAGCAACTATCGGACTTTTAGAAGACATCTGAAGGCAACCCTGTTTAGGGAAGTTTTTAATGTTTGATTTTTTTTTACCGTGTTTTTAATATTCTATTGGGAGCCTCCCAGAGTGGCTGGGGAAACCCAGCCAGAAGGGCAGGGTATAAATAAAATTATTATTATCATTATTAATATTATTATTATTATTATTATTATTATTACTGCATGAAGGACTTCTCTTTATCTTCCAATATTCAGCTTTACTGCTGAATTCAAGTGCTATGAGAGAGGGAGAAAACCATTTCCGCCACAATCAACTGGCCCTCTGGAAGTCACTAGGCATACATTCAAAGCACGTTCAACGCGCATTTAAAGCACATGACTACCCCCAAAGAATCCTGGGAACTGTAGTTTGCTATGGGTGCTGGGAATTGTAGCTCTTTGAGCTACAGCTTCCAGCTTCCAGTTGAATTTATGGTGCGGATCTGCCCATAGGTAAATGTTTCAGAGGGAAAGGAATTACGTTGCCCAAATTAGAGGCAAGTTCAATGTGTCAGGATAAAGTATGAGCCCCAGGACCTGTTTTGTGCCCCTGTTGCGCTGTTCCTGCAAACACAGGAGATGGCAGGCCTGGAGTTGCAAGCCAGTGGTGGTGTGGTGTTTAGAGTGTCCGACTAAGGCCCGGGAGATCAGGGTTCGAATCCCCACTCAGCCATGAAACTCCCTGTAATTAATGCTCGCGGCTGCTTTGCGCTGGTGTTTGCTTTAGGGAAAGAGGTCGCTTTGCTAACCATTTCATGGCATCGCTTGAGTTTGATTTCCTGAGCGCTGCGGCGAACGGGTGTCTTCTTGTTCCAGCGCAGCGCAAAGAGCTGGAAGGGACTTAAAGGGTCATCCAGTCCAACCCCCTGCAATGAACGAATCACAGCTAAAGAACCCCCGTGTTCCTCTTCTGAAAGCAATGCAGTCTGGGAGAAGGACGGGCTGGGATGTGGGGTTAAACCCCTCCCTTCTGCACCATGAAGTCAACAGCAACCAAAGGACTGGCATCACCTCCAGTTTATTCCCAAGGTCCAAGGATGTGTTCATGGAGTCCTCCTAAATGTGGCCCTCAAGGCCTCGTTCTCTGGCCCCTGGGTCCCTCCCTGGGCCACGACCCTTCCACAAACCACACCCCCTTCCCTGCCTCTGTCACGGGCTGCCCTCAAGTGTTTTGGCCTGGCTGGAAGGTGTCCCTGAACTGCTGTTTTGCCTCTTTCTTGCCCAGATGGAAGACACGAGAAATCCCAAGGGGAAGCTTACTGCACAAAGGGAAGAGTTGTATCTGATGCTCCACCGGGTCTTGCGTCTGGCCCCACTGACTGCAGGCGTTTGTTACTATTTTGCATTTATGTATTTATATCCTGTCTTTCTCCCAAGCCAGGATTCAAGGTGGATTACAAAGTTTAAAAGCATTATTGCAAAATATGCATTCATATATGTGTGTGTGTGTGTGTGTGTGTGTGTGTGTGTGTGTGTGTAATAAAAACGCAATACAGTCGTACCTTGGATCCCAAACAACTTGGTACTCGTACGTTTTGGCTCCTGAACGCTGCAAACCTGGAAGTGACTCTTCCGGTTTGCGAACGTTCTTTTGGAAGCCAAACGTCTGACGGGAGCTTCCTGCAGCCAATCAGAAGCCATGCTTTGGTTTCTGAACATTTTGGAAGTCGAACGGATTCCGTTTAACTTCCAAGGTACGACTGTACATTTGGAACCAGCGGCTAAAGTACAGTTTGCCCTGACAGCAGCCCAGCCTTCTGCACTGTCTGCTTCTCAGTTTCCAAAGGCCTGTCGCAGCACAAAAGGTCTCAGCCTTAGGCAGATGGATGACAAGGAGGGAGCCGGCCTGCCCTCTCCTGGGAGCAAATCCCAGAGTTTGGGAGCAGCCACAGAGAAGGCTCTCTCGCGTGCCACCACCAGCCATGCCTCTGATGTTGATGGGAAGGAAGGAAGGTGCTCACTCGAGGATCTTAGCACCCAGGCAGGTTTGTAGAGTCATGCCTCGGGTTACAGATGCTTCAGGTTGCATGTTTTCGGGTTACAAACATGCTGAAACCCGGAAGTACCGGAACGGGTTACTTCCGGGTTTCGGCACTCACGCATGCGCAGACGCACCGAATTGCAACCCGCGCGTGCACAGGTTGTGGACGCTGCGGGTTGCGAACGTGCCTCCCGCACGGATCACATTTGCAACCCAAGTGTCCACTGTATAAGGAAATGCCTGGGCCCCAGCCTGGCCAGCGACCCTGGGAAAGTTCCCCATCAGGGAATGTGGCCCTCCGTCCGAAAGAGGCTCCCTCCCCTAGAGCCAGTAGGAGTGGGGTCCTTTCCCTCTTTCCTGGGAGCCAACCACACCCTGGGCAAACCCCAGTTACACTGCAACAGCAGATCCCAAGAAGCTGAGGCACTTCGCGCGATTCCTGAACGGCTGCCCAGCCTCCCTTCTGCTGCGGCAGAAGGCGTCTCGGAGCTGCGCTCTGCTCACAGAAGGGAGAGGCAAAATTAAACGAAAACAGCGCAGGAGCTTTTCAATGAAACGCAGCCTTCTTTCCTCCTCCTCCTCCCCCCACTCCAAAGCTCATTCACAACTCACGTTCCATTCTTGAGAACGAGGAATCCAGTGTGTTCCCGTTCCAGTCCGTTGTTGCCGAGAGAGCGTAAGGGAGCCGCCTCTGCTGCAATGTGAATTTCCTCCTGCTTGGTGCAGACATCTGCAGGGTGGCGAGCAAATTCGCCAGGCGTGCCCACCCCCAGAAAGAAAAGGGGGGGAAACCCTGCGATTGGCAACGGCTGCAGAGGAGAAGCAAAGCACAGCTCCCCAGCAGGTAGATCGCAAGTCGCTCAAGTAGAGCAGCTCCAACTCCTACCCCAGCCATCATTGCAGGCAATGGGAACATTGGGCATCACAGCCTTTTCGTGCAACCCCCTGCATAGAGGAGAGGTCTATCAATGGCTACTGCTAGCCTCTGCCTTCCACAGTTGGATGCAACAGTGCTTCTGAATCCCAGTTGCGGAAGCCACAGGAAGGGCTTGTGTTCAAATCTTGCTTTCTGGTTTCGCACAAGCGTCTGGGTGGCCGCTAGATGGACTAGATGGGCCACTGGCTGACCCAGCAGGCTCTTCTTATGTTCTCCCTTATGCCTGGAATCCCACCCCAGAATACCTCTGCCCACTTCCACCCCATCCATTCCTACAAGCACCTCAATGTTGGCATCTGTCTGCCTCAATAATAAATAATAATAATAATAAATTTTTAGGGAGAAGAGTCGGTGGAGGAAGATTGGAAGAAGTTTAAAGATTACCTGCAGAAGCACTGTAAAATTAAGGAATGTTGAAATGACGTTTGATTGAAAATAAGTGGTACTGGTAAAGAGATGCCTAAGAAAATGTAAATAGGGATTGATAATTGGAAATGGATATTTATAATAATAGGTTAATATATGGAGTAAGGATAAATGCTAGAGGGTAGGGATTTGCTGAATTTAATATTTGAACTGGAATACAAAATGGGAGGTGTGAGGAGGTCAAGAAACTAGTGAAGAAAATATAAGATTTGAAAATATTAATCTATTTTTTGTTTTTAGCTTTGAACTTTGGTTTTTCTCTTTGTCTTTATTCTTTATTTTTTCTTCTTTCTTCTATCAACTGTTTTTCTACTGTGTATTTTTTATTTGTTTTGCTTTTGTAGTTTAAATGTTGGAATTTGTTTTTATTGTTTGTGAAACATTAATAAATATCATTTAAATAATAATAATAATAATAATAAATAATAATAATAATAATAATAATAATAATAATAATAATAAATTTTATTTATACCCCGCCCTCCCCGCCAAGACCGGGCTCAGGATGGCTAACACCAGGTATAAAAACAATTGATTGAAAGACAACTTAAAAACAAGATTAAAATACAACATTAAAATGTAGCCTCATTTCAGTAGGAACTCAAATCAAAAACTTTTTTGGGGATAAAAACATCAAGTCTTCACCAAGGCCAACTATCCAGACTGGTCCAACGTGGGCCAGAAAAAAGCCAGGAAAGAGGGGAAGGAGATCAAGTTGATTCCAAGCCAAAGGCCAGGTGGAACAACTCTGTCTTACAGGCCCTGCAGAAAGAAATCAGATCCCACAGGGCCCTGGTCTCATGAGACAGAGCCTTCCACCGGCCGGAGCCATTGTTGAAAAGGCCCTGGCTCTGGTTGAGGGTAATCTGACTTCCTTAGGGCCCAGGACCTCTAGGGTGTTGCTATTTCTGGACCTTAAGGTCCTCCATGGGGCATACCGGGAGAGGCGGTCCCGTAGGTACGAGGGTCTAGAGACAAGTCAAACCACTGCATTAGCAGCACCAAAGTGGCAAGTTTGGACAGGGTGGGCAGCCCGGCCAGTCAAAGCTGCTCCTACCATGTGGCTGCTATCGCATGCTGGTGGCGTCTAGCAGCCACAGGGGAGAGCTGAATGGACCAGAGGGAACCACAGATGGATGAAGTACCCCAGAAGAAGCATTACATGTCCCTAGCAGAAGGTGAAAAAGCTAAAGGACCCCTGGGTGGTTAAGTCCAGTCAAAGGCAACTATGGGTTTGCAGCACTCATCTAACTTTCAGTCCCTGGGAGTCAGCGTTTGTTCACAGACAGCTTTCAAGGTCCTGTGGCCAGCAGGACTCAACCACTTCTGGCGCAACGGGACACCGTGACGGAAACCAGAGTGCACAGAAACGCTGTTTGCCTTCCTACTGAAGCGGTACCTACTTTTCTACTTGCACTGGTATGCTTTCAAACTGCTAGGTTGGCAGGAGTTCCGTCCGTCGAGGGGATTCGAACCGCCAACCTTCTGATCGGCAAGCCCAAGAGGCTTAGTGGTTTAGACCACAAGGCCACCCGCATCTGTTGTCCCCCAGTAGAGGTACCCGCATCTGTTGTCCCCCAGTAGAGGTACTACCCCAATGCATCTCTGGGTTATTTGTGGGGCATAGGAATTCGTTCATTTTTATTTTTTCCAAAATATAGTCTGGCCCCCCACAAGGTCTGAGGGACAGTGGACCGGCCCCCTGCTAAAAAAGTTTGCTGACCCCTGCTTTATGCTATGCTGGAAGAAGAAGGCACCCACTCACCCCAGCACCCAGGAAATTAAGCCTGAGAGATGCAGGACATTGACATTATCCGTGAGGCAACCTCTTTCCCTAAAGCAAACATCATCACAGAGGAGCCGTGAGCATTAATTACAGGGGAAACAGAGCAGCTCTCAAAGTACTTGTGTACACAGGTAGATAGGAAGGTAAACAAACAGATGTGGAAAGGAAGAGGTAGATCTAGAACAGGAGGGAGGGGGCACTTTATCCAGGATAGCTAGACTCTTTTGCAATGGGGGGGGTCTTCAGAATGTGCACCACGACAGCAGCACTGCAGCATTTTGGGGAATGCCCTCCTGACAATCTCGTCTAAGCTCTCCAGCGCACGGTTCCTGGAAAATACCGTATGTCTCTGGAAAATGTGTCTCTGTGGACCTTCAGTCCTGCAGGGTGTTTTGGGCACCCACTGCAGCGAGAAAGCTGTGGGTGCAGGGCAGCCGGCAGCGGGGGGGGGGGGGGGACTCACTAGGATTCAGCCTTAAGGTCTTCAAAATGTCCTAAGGCAGGAGGAGAAAGGAAGCAAAGTCTGCAGTTTTAAAATAGCGCTTTGCCCACCCTTCTCAGGCCCCCAGCTGGGGAAACAATTAAAAATCATTTTTTTAAAGTGAGAGCTGGACCATAAAGAAGGCTGATCGCCAAAGAATGGATGCTTTTGAATTATGGTGCTGGAGGAGACTCTTGAGAGTCCCATGGACTGCAAGAAGATCAAACCTATCCATTCTGAAGGAAATCAGCCCTGAGTGCTCACTGGAAGGACAGATCCTGAAGCCGAAGCTCCAATACTTTGGTCACCTCATGAGAAGAGAAGACTCCCTGGAGAAGACCCTGATGTTGGGAAAGATGGAGGGCACAAGGAGAAGGGGACGACAGAGGACGAGATGGTTGGACAGTGTTCTCGAAGCTACCAGCATGAGTGTGACCAAACTGTGGGAGGCAGTGGAAGACAAGAGTGCCGGGCGTGCTCTGGTCCATGGGGTCACGAAGAGTCGGATACTACTAAACCACTAAACAACAACTGTTACATCAAGGATAGCTTACATAGAGACATGCCAGGCGCACGCATAATCTCTCTCCAGCATTTATATTTATGCCACAGAACGCAAACAAAGTCCTTGGCATTAGCAATTGAACCAAATTATTTATCTGTTATCCTCTTAATAGCAGGTGCAGATTGTTCCTCTCCTCGCTGGAGAATTATGTCCTTATTTTGTTATGATGATTAAACCAGGAAAAAAATCCCATTGTAGGGGAAATTCATCACAGAAGAGCGCCCCCCCTTTTTTTTTCTCAGACGGCACGGCAGCAGCAGAGTTCAGAAAGAGAGAAAATAAACATTCTGTTTCTCCATATGCTTTGGATTTCTGAAAATGGCAAAGCAAAGCAAGGAGAAAATTCATGCCTGGGGTACAACTAAAGGAATACTACCTGTGCAAGCAGATCGGCCACAGCTCAGTGGCAGAACTCCTGCTTGGATGAAGAAGGTCCCAAGTTCCAGTCTTGGTGTCTCCAGGTGGGGTTGGGAGAGACTCCCTGCCGGAAGCCCTGGAGACCCGCTGCTGCCTGTCAGTGTAGGCACAAGGAGCTAGACCAGTGTTTCCCACGCTTGGATCTCCAGCTGTTTTTGGACTAAAACTCCCATCATCCCTAGCTGGCAATTCCCATTGTAGGGCCATAAGAAACCCCCCCTCAAAGGCCTTTCTGAGAAAGGAGAGGTCCGTCAGGAGAACAAGGCTGGCATAGATGGAACAGGCTCAAATGTTTATTATTGAAGGTTGTAAAGAGATAAGCAAACTCAGGAATGCACATGGCCATGGTGTTGTTGGGGGGGCCATGGCAGGGAGGAGGGAGATTGCAGGGAGGCCAAGACCTTAGATGGTAATAGGAACTTACTATAACTTTCGATTTCCCAGAAATCAGGTGGTTTACAAGAAATCAGGTGGTATTGTATTCTGCAAATGTATAAAAAGCTGGCTCGCTCAGAATCCGGGGCGCAGACATCGGGCAAACGCTTGTCTGTACCATTTTTGTCATGACAAAATAAACGATTCTGTTACTGCTGTCATTTTGACTCTTTGAAGCAACTCCCTGATTGCTCTGAGGATCCCAGGAAAAACAAAACAAAGGAAGGGTCCTTCACATCATCAGAGGTCCTGCTCCCTAGTAGAGCAGTCTTTACCAACCTGCTGCCCTTCTGATTTTGTTGACCTACAACTTCCATCAGCCCCAGGATGACAGGGCAATGCCGGTTGGGGCTTATGGGTCTACAGCAGAGAAGGGTCTTCTTCCCCCTGGTATCTTGATCCATGTGCGAAGTGGGTTCTTGGCCTTAGAGGTAGGCTCCTTTCTTTGATCCACTCACACGTCAGGAAGTCCTGGGTGTTCATAGAGGAATGGGGCAAAACACGCCCCCTGAATTTCAGTGGATCCAGTGTCTGGGGCAAGGGGAAGCCCCCCCCCCAAAAAAAACCTCCACTCATTCCCAAACTGCAGCCTCTGCAATTTGTCCCTCCATGTTCATCATCATCATTCCATAGCATGGCTGTTGAGGACACAAGACAGAGCCTTCTCTGTGGCTGCTCCCATTCTGTGGAATTCCCTCCTAAGGCTGGCTCCCTCTTTGCTATCCTTCTGCTGGCAGGCTGGGAGCTTCCTTGTTCAGACAGGCGTTTGAGGGTCAGAAAATGCTAAGCAGTGGACCGCAGTCAAGGTTCAAAGACTTTTTCCCCGGAAGCTCCCAGTAGATCATGGGAACCCCTGAATTTTTACTTATTCATTTATCGTGCTAGTTCTAAATGTGTTCCGATGCATTTTCACTACTGTTTTTAACTTGTTTTGCTCTGCATTTTACAACGATGCTTTTAAATGTTGGAAGCAGCCTTGAATCCCATCTAGGGATAAAGGTGGGATATAAATCTATTAAATAAATCACGTTCTCCTCCTTCCTCTCCCCGTTCCCTACAAGCCCTTAACAAGGGTAGAGGAGACCCATGAAAGATACCCAGTTCTTATATTAATATTACCTCTTCTACTATTGCTACTATGATTAGCCGCAGTGCAATGCGGTTCTTTGCACAGAAAAGCAAGTGAGAGGTCTCTGCCCAGAGGAGCTTAAAAGCTAAATCTCAATTAAGGAGGAGGAAACTTGAGGGGAAGGGAAACTGAGCCAATGTCACAGAAAAGACCTCTTATATGCACTTATATGTCCCTTAGCTCTCAAGGCCTCCAGGCCTTTGGTATTTTTTGAGAGGGATGAATGCACATAGTCCAAACCTTTAGGCGGATTAAAGTGCTCTGACACCTTAGCAGGGGAAAAAATCATGTTTAAAAGCGGGGGGTGGGGTTGCTTTCTGTATTTGGAACGGGATGGGGAAACGAATAGGAAAGTTTGGGGTGAATGCATGATGAACACCCCGTACGCAAATCAGGATGAATTCTCATTGTTGTAACAGCCCTGCAAACATATCCAAACAAACGCTGGAGAATCTAAGCATGGAGTGAGCTTTGTGCAAGCAAATCAGGGTGAATGCTGAATAAACAGGTCACCTGCAGGGGTTCTTCATTTCAGCAGGGAAGAGGGCAGATCATCTCAGGAATTAAGCAGGACAAATGTCCCTTTACTGTTCCCCACACCCATCCTGGTGTGATTTTTGCTTAGTAAAAACTCCCTGGAACTTGTCACATCACAGCTGCTGACCGTGCGCTGGGCAGGATGTTTAAATGGGTGCGTTTTAATAATGGTGTATTTCAATAGTGTTGTGCAAGTGGTTTCTATATTTTGTAAACTACTTACATGCCTATTTTGGCATTAAGCAGCAGTGCTTTTTTCTTAAAAAAAATGTTTAGGGGTACTCTCATTTTGACGCAAGAAAACCACCATTTTATGGTTCAAATCGGGGGAAATCAATACAGTAAATGGACAAAAGTACAAAGGTTCACAATAGGTTTAGGGGTATGCGTACCCCCAGAAAAAGCACTTTTAAGCAGTATATTGTTGTTATTGTTCTTGTTATTAGCTAGATCAGGGGGCCATAAGCTTCTTTAGATGCTTCCAGGAAGCTCACAAAAACCAGGCATGGAAGCAACAGCCCTCCCTCCCTTGTTTTGTCTCCAGCACTTTCAATTCGGTGATTGTTGTTGTTGTTTAGTCGTTTAGTCGTATCCAACTCTTCGTGACCCCATGGACCAGAGCACGCCAGGCACTCCTGTCTTCCACTGCCTCCCGCAGTTTGGTCAAACTCATGCTGGTAGCTTCGAGAACACTGTCCAACCATCTCATCCTCTGTCATCCCCTTCTCTTTGTGCCCTCCAACTTCCCCAACATCAGGGACTTTTCCAGGGAGTCTTCTCTTCTCATGAGGTGGCCAAAGTATTGGAGCCTCAGCTTCACGATCTGTCCTTCCAGTGAGCACTCAGGGCTGATTTCCCTAAGAATGGATAGGTTTGATCTTCTTGCAGTCCATGGGACTCTCAAGAGTCTCCTCCAGCACCATAATTCAAAAGCATCAATTCTTCGGTGATCAGCCTTCTTTATGGTCCAGCTCTCACTTCCTTACATCACTACTGGAAGTTACCAGTTTAAACAGGGACATTGAAAGCTGCCTTCGACTGAGTCAGACCCTTGAGTTCATTTAGGTCAGTGTCATCTGCACTGGCCAGCAGCAGCTGTCCGGACTCTTGAACGGGAGTCAAGAGTTGAGGATGGGGCCTTCTGCATGCAGATCATATGCTCTGCCAGTAAGCTGTAGCCCTGCCTTCCACAGCGTTGTGGTCCCAATCCGAAATGCAGGAAGCTCAGTCGCAAACGGCGGCAGACCCGCCAAGTTTTCCTATTTTCCAGGGACAGCCCCAGATTTACAGAAGCCATCCCGGTTTCTGATTCGATTCCAGAATGTCCCACTTTAACTTAAAGGTAAAGGGACCCCTGACCATTAGGTACAGTCGCGGACGACTCTGGGGTTGTGGCGCTCATCTCGCTTTATTGGCCAAGGGAGCCGGCGTACAGATTCCGGGTCGTGTGGCCAGCATGACTAAGCCGCTTCTGGCAAACCAGAGCAGCTCATGGAAACGCCGTTTACCTTCCCGCCGGAGCAGTACCTATTTATCTACTTGCACTTTGTGCTTTCGAACTGCTAGGTTGGCAGGAGCAGGGACTGAGCAACAGGAGCTCACCCCGTCGCGGGGATTCGAACCACCAACTTTCTGATCGGCAAGTCCTAGGCTCTGTGCTTTAACCCACAGCGCCACTTAGGATGTCCCTATTTTCATCAGAGAAATGTTGGAGGGTATGGAGCTATGTCACACACACACACACACACACACACACACACACACACACACACCCAGCCAAGGAGATAAGTAACTAGACAACAACATCTGAAGGCAGTCCTGTATGGGGAAGTTTTTTTTTAATGTTTTGTTATGTTTTTATGTATGTTGAACGCTGCCCAAAGTGGCTAGGGCAACTCAGTCAGAAGGGTTGGGAATAATAATAATAATAATAATAATAATAATAATAATAATAATACAGTGGTACCTCGGGTTACATATGCTTCAGGTTACATACACTTCAGGTTATAGACTCCACTAACCCAGAAATATTACCTCAGGTTAAGAACTTTGCTTCTGGATGAGAACAGAAATCATGCTCCGGTGGCAGCGGGAGGCCCCATTAGCTAAAGTGGTGCTTCAGGTTAAGAACAGTTCCAGGTTAAGAACAGACCTCCAGAACAAATTAAGTTCTTCACCCGAGGTACCACTGTAATGACATCCCTATATTCATCAGAGAAATGTTGGAGGGTATGTAGTGGTGACACCAGAAAAACATTTGGAGTGGGGCTCAGAAGGGACAAGTATGTAGGCAAGTTGTGTTCCACATGTGAATTTAGATCTCTGAAGTGTCCATGAATGACAGGTGTCCATCGATGGAGGGGAAGCGGGGGGGCGAGCTCCTTTGGGGGGACACCTTGCCCCCTCCTCTAGTGCCACCCATGGCCACAAATCTCCAGTCATGTGGCCTGGCCTGCAGTCCATCTTGCAGACTCAGAGAGAAGGCAAAATTCGAACCCAAGACTTCCCGGTCTATCGCAGGGCCCCTCATTCCAGGCCTGAGCCTCGTCTCTTAATAACAGCACAGTCCTAGAGTTATATAAACCCTCGTGATACGCTGCGCTTTCCGAAACACAGCAGTGACCTGGCGGGGGGGAGGGGGTGTCTGGAGGAAACCCAAAAGCTGCCACATTGCATCTCTTTTATCTTTTACCCCGTCGCCGTTCCAAAGGGCCCACCGCCCTCTCCATCCCAAAAGAGCTTCGGAGGCAGCCTCACCATGGCAACCACATCCACTCCCCCCCCAATCCGCCCCCCCCTCCCGCAAGCCAGTGAACCACTAAATGCCAGAGAAAGCCAGGCGGAGAGATGGAGAGCTGTAAAAATAACCCATGAGGATGGGGCTTAGAAGAAATTTGACGGGCTGCAAATCTCTGTTGAAAATCCAAAAGCAGGGCACTGAATACCTGCTGGGCTGAATTTTAAAATCCATCACAGGCAGTTAAAAGGGGAGGAAAGTGAGGACACCTGCTGGCTCCCCCTTCTCCTCCTCCCCTCCCCGCTGCACCAATTCCTGAATTGAGCCACGTATCACATTGCTAAAGATTTGACCAGCAAACCTTCCCAGCTTCGGATCCTCACCTTCCAATGATGGCAAAAAGGAGAGGTTTCAGTTTGTATCCACCTGGTTCGCCCTCCCCCAAGCAAAGCACGCCTCTCCTTCAAAATCCGAACCAGTCGAGATTTTTGGTGCCAAGAATAATGTATATAATAATCGAGGTAATATGTAAAAAATGCATTATATTAGGGAAACTGGCTTGCAAAAAAATCTATTAGGCAAAACTGGTTCCATTAGGATGAATGCACATGAAAGCGCAAACAAAATTCCACTTTTAAAAAAATAACGAATGAATGCAGAAATTGGGGGAACTGGGTTTAAGATTAGGAAAACGGGAACTGGCGGTATAGAAATGTTCTTCCATCCCTGTCTCCAATCCAGAAGATTATTCTGGATGATAATTTGCTTAATTTGCAATGCTGCCTCCAAAGAAGACAGGGTGTAAATATAAAAGGAGAAAGATACTGGAATGGAGAGGGGGGTAGGATCCAGCAACAACAGTATGAGAAGCCAGCAATTGAGCAATTAAAAGGAGAGCTAAAAACTTTAATGAGGACAAAAAGGCTTAAAATGCCAAGAAACAAAAGCAAATTAAATGAGGAGAAAGGATCTAAAAACAAGACATTTCAAAGCAGCAAATTTTAAAAGCCTGGGGAAACGTAAAAGTCAGCAGACGATAAAAAGATCTTAAAGGAGGGATGGACAAACGCATCCTCTTCAATCTCTCATATTTCATAGAATCATAGATTTGGAAGGGACCCAAGGGTCATCTAGTCCAACCCCTAAAATATCTTCATCAGTCGGTGATATAGGCTAGTCCTCATGAAAATTCAACCCACATTTTAAGGCACATGTGCAAACAATTTCCCCCAATAAAATTCATTTGTGTATGTTATTTTTATCACCATATACATATATGCCACTTTACGCATTTTCCCTGAATATACATTTTTGTACACATTTGGAGGTTGAAAATTCAGAGAAGCGTGGATTTCAAAGGACGCCTGTTTTGTTTCAGGAAGTACAAATTAAGCAAGTCCACATTAAAGTCAACTGAGCAGAAATGGAGCCACCAGCAAGAAGGCCCTTTGCTTGTGTTGCAGAGATCAGCCTGCAGCAACCTGGTGCCCCTCCAGATGTTTTGGGAATTGTAGCCTGCATCTGGAGGGCATCAAGTCAGTCGGTGGAATCTGGTACTTGAACGGCGGTACCTGGATCAAAAAACCTCAGAGGTATTTACTTTTAGGACTAACCGATCAACAATTCCATACATTTGAGAGGTAGCGTGGTGCAATGGTGAGAATGTTGAGCAAAGGCCTGGGGAGACCCAGGTTCGAATCCTGCACTCGGCCATGAGTATTGCTGGATGGAATTGGACCACTCACAGGCAGATCACACTACTGCATAGGGTTGTGTGTGGATAAAATGTGACCCTTGGAAGAATATGTGAAGCAATATGCAGCAAGGTTAGGTATCACACTGTTTGGCCCTTCCCCATCTCCTTTAGGAATTCTAGAAACACAACACTGGCAAGCCCCTTCCCCACCTGTGCTGCGTTTGGGGGGCTGCGTCAGACAGCTGTGCCTGCAACAGCGTAAATCACGTTCCAGTGTTTTGCTGGATGAGCTCCGAGTTCAAATCCCTGCACAACCGTTACACATGAGACAGAATCAGAGAACTGTAGGATTGGAAGGTACTGCATGGAGAATCTAGTCCAATCCCCTACAATCTCAACTAAAGCATTTACGTAACCTCTGCTTAAAAATCTCCAATGAAGGGAAGCCCACCACCTTCCAGAGCCTCTTACAGCCGGAAAGTTTTTTCGTAGGTTTAGCCGGAATCTCCTTCCTTGTAACTTGAAGCCATTGGTTTGAATCCCACCCTCCAGAGAAGGAGAAAACAGGCTTGCTCCATCTTCCAGATGACAGCCCTTCAGATATAGGAAGATGGCTATCATATCATCTCTCAGTTTCCTCTTTGCCAGGCTAAACATGCCCAGCTCCTTCAGCCGTTCCTCATAAGGCTTGGTCTCCAGAACTTTGATCATCCTGTTTGGATTCCTCTCCTCAGCACACCTTCCAGCTTGTCAACATCCTTCTTAAATTGGCCGTGCTCACTATATTGGATGCCCCTGAATTAAAGGATCAGTCAAATTTATGGTGGAGATCCATCCATAGCTATGAGCCTCCATATTCCAAAGCACTATACCTCTAAGTACCAGCGGGAACCCAAGAGGGGAAAGTCATCTTGCCATTGTACCCTGAGTTTCCATGGGCTTCTGGCTGTGCACTGTTGGAAACAGGCCACTGGACCTTGATTTGAATGAGTAAAGCAATTATTAAGTCCTTCGAGGGAACCCTTGCCATGGATTGATTGGGTGGAACCAATGGGAGTTAAAGCCCATCAACATCTGCAGGTCCATAGACCACTCTCCTGTGATTTGTTGCATGCCCTGGCTCTTAGCCTCAGTTCCCCCAGCTGTGAAGTGGGCATAAATAATGCCTCTAGCCTAACAGATGGAGAATTAAAGATAGATAGATAGATAGATAGATAGATAGATAGATAGATAGATAGATAGGTGATAGATAGATGATAGATGATAGATGATAGATAGATAGATAGATAGATAGATAGATAGATAGATAGATAGATATAGATGATAGATAGATATAGATGATAGATAGATGATAGATATAGATAGATGATAGATATAGATAGATGATAGATAGATAGATGATAGATAGATACTGTAGATAGATAATAGATATAGATTCCAGCCTCCATCAAGCACTACCACAAAGATGAACAAGAGAGGCCCTTTTATTTTATTTTTGCTGTGGAAACAGTCATTAAGGCGCTCCTTCTGCCCCACTCCCACCCCCCACCCCCCGCAACAAACTGATTTGCAAAGAAGAAATATTCAGAGCTGAGCTCCTGGGAAAAAAACCCACATTCACTGAAGGGGCTTTTTGGCAGTGAACGCTCAGTCCATTTTCGGCACTGTACATTCTGTATGTGTACAAACTAGTACTAGCTATGTGCGGGTATCTGCATCCATTAACGGACCCATTTAAGAGCAGGGCATCTTTGAGAGCAAGCAGTAGCGCCATGTAGCAAGCCAGATCGATTCCACACTCCTGATCTACCAGAACCACCCCTGTAGCCTGTGGCACGAGACCTAGGGGGACCTGCGTGGAAATGTCACGGCTAATTCTGAAATGGATTAAAGCACCTTTCAAGCTCAGTTAGTAAGTGATGTCTCTCCGGGATTAAAAGGGGGAGCAAGCGGTAACTGCAAGGTTCGACTCGGCCCCTAATTCGTTAGGTAGCCCTAGCGCAGAAGATGCTGCCACACACACATAGGCAGCAGTACAGTGGTACTTTGGTTTAAGAGCAGTCCAGTTTAAGAACGACTTGGTTTACAAACTCCGCAAAACCGGAAATAGTGTCTTGGTTTGAGAACTTTACCTCGCTCAAGGAACGGAAGCCGAACTGTGGAAAGGCACCGGCAGCAGGAGGCTTCATTAGGGAAAACGTGCCTCGGTTTAAGAACGGTGTTGGTTTAAGAACAGACTTCTGGAACAGATAAAGTTTGTAAACCAAGGTACACTGTACTGGACCATCACTTAGTCCCCAGGTAGGGCTGGGACTGAACCCTGCTTGAAGCTCCATGTGGTAGCCTGATACAAGCCACTCTCGCTCAGCTTCAATTTCAACATCTCCGGCATTAGAGATCAGAACACCCACTCACTTTACAGCAGATAGGAACACTTTATACAGATGTTAAAGGTAAAGGTAAAAGGACCCCTGACCATTAGGTCCAGTCGTGGCCGACTCTGGGGTTGCGGCGCTCATCTCGCTCTATAGGCCAAGGGAGCCGGCGTACAGCTTCCGGGTCATGTGGCCAGCATGACTAAGCCACTTCTGGCGAACCAGAGCAGCGCACGGAAACGCTGTTTACCTTCCTGCCGGAGCGGTACCTATTTATCTACTTGCACTTTGACGTGCTTTCAAACTGCTAGGTTGGCAGGAGCAGGGACTGAGCAACGGGAGCTCACCCCGTCATGAGGATTCGAACCACCGACCTTCTGTTTGGCAAGTCCTAGGCTCTGTGGTTTAACCCACAGCGCCACCCGCGTCCTTTTACAGCAGATAAGAACACTTTATACAGATGTTGTTGGACCACAACTCTCATCATGCCGGTCTACTGGAGATCCTGGCTGGGTCTGATGGGATTCGGACTTCAACAACAGCTAGAGAACCACAGCCCTGCTTTGCAAGGTTGCCGTGAGGGTTGCAACTGGATAACATGCATGAAGCACTTTGAACAGTCGGAATAATTATTGCATTCCGTCTCCATCACGGAGTCCCTTGGGCAAGCCTCGGTTTCCCTTCCATGGTGTGCAACCACCTCAGGCCTTTTTTTGACACAGAAACCCATCCTTTTAATCCCAGATGTATTCTTTCGCAGAACTGTAGCACTGGAGGGTGCATCGCCATTCTAATCCAAGCCCCTGCAATGCAGGAATCGTGGCTTCAAAAATCCCTGACGGATGTTCAAAAACCTCTGAGGAAGGAGAGTCTTCCACCTTCTGAGGGAATCCATGCCGCTGATGATCCGCTCTTACCATCAGAAAGTTCTTCTTGATGTTTGGTCGGAATCGCCTTCCTTGCCATTTGGCTCCACTTGGTTTGTGTCCTACCCTCCGAAGCAGGAGAAAATAAGCTTTTCCATCTTCCATGAGACAGCCCTTCAGATCTTTGAAGATAGCTATTCCATCACGTCATCCAGGCTAAGCATAGCCAACTCCTTCATCTGTTCTTTAATGTTATACACCCCACTTTTCTTCCATTGGTAGATGGAAGATGGCATACATGGTGAGGCCCCGTGGGGGTTAATTCCCAACTGGCCTCTCATTCAATGACCACCCCATCTGCTTAGCTTCAGGAAGGCCTCCGCACTACAGTGGTACCTCAGGTTAAGTACTTAATTCGTTCCGGAGGTCCGTTCTTAACCTGAAGCACCACTTTAGCTAATGGGGCCTCCTGCTGCCACCACGACGCCGGAGCACAATTTCTGTTCTCATCCTGAAGCAAAGTTCTTGACCCGAGGTACTATTTCTAGGTTAGCGGAATCTGTAACCTGAAGCGTATGTAACCCGAGGTACCACTGTACACACATTCAGGACCATCCTCTGTGACATGGGCTGTGGTTCCTCCACGGGTGAGAGGAAAACACACTCTGTACATCAGGCATGGCCAAACGTGGCCCTCCTGATGTTTTTCGGACTACAGTTCCCATCATCCCTGACCACTGGTCCTGTTAGCTAGGGATGATGGGAGTTGTAGTCCCAAAACATCTGGAGGGCTGAGTTTGGCCATGCCAGCTGTACATGGTCAGGCGCATCCCAGAAACAAACTCCAGAATCCAGAGCAGGGCCCATGGCCAAGCCCACCCCCTAGCTAAGCCTTGCTGCTCCGCTGTTGGAAAGACCACTGCCGTATAACTGCTGCAGACTCCCGTGACAAAAAGCCAGGCTCATCGGCAGCCTTTTGCACTGTTGCCAACGAGCAGGCGAGGAAGTGTTTCAAAATCTTGAGGTTGGTGCCAAAGAAAGACAGAACATTCTTTATGTGTGCTACAACAGCAGCAAGAATACTCATCGCAAAGTATTGGAAGACACAAGATCTACCCACCTTGGAAGAATGGCAGATGAAGGTGATAGACTATATGGGACTAGCAGAAATGACTGGCAGAATCCGAGACCAGGGAAAAGAGACGGCGGAAGAAGATTGGAAGAAATTTAAGAACTATCTTAAGAAACATTGTAAAATTAATGAGTGCTAGAACGATGTGGTTTTAGAAATCAAATGGAGTACAGCTGTAAAGATTAAGTTAAAAGAAAAGAAAGGTTGACAATTGGATAAAATTAAGGGTGAGGATTTGCTGAACTAAATATTTGAAATGGGAATGCAGAAAGGGGAGGTATGAGGGGGTCGGTGAAGCAAGTTTTAAGAAAATAAGGTTCTGAAATTATACTTGTTCTTCTTTTGTTTGTGTGTATTGTTTTGTTTGATATAATTTGTAAAACTTCAATAAATATCTTTAAAAAAAAAAATCTTGAGGTTGGTCAGGAAAATCAGGGCCAGAATTGACAGCTATTGCAATGAGCTCCTTGCTCTCCCTGCATGCGCACACATATCCCAGAGGATATGGTCCACAGAGCAAAAAAACCAAAAACCCACAGGTGTGATTCTCAGATGCAGCAGCAGGGCAACCAAGTGGGTCACATGTCATTGTCACGCAGACACGACTTCCATGCAGGGCAGGAGCCAGGAGCCTTTCCTCTGTCACCTGGGGACAGGTGAATTTGTTGGGGACCCAAAACTGGAGCAAAGCCACAGCAAAGGGGGGCAAGGGAATCTCACAAAAAATCTTTCATGTTAGGGTTAAAGACCAGCATCACATAGAACACGTTGCCCAAAAGTGTGTCGTAGGATAAAATAAGAATAAAGTCAGGATACTAGGAAGGGCATTGAAGGTGTGAAGAGGAGGACAACCGAAAGGATAGAGGGTCTGGAAACCAAGCCCCGGGAGGGATGGTTGGGGGAGCTGGGGGTGCTGAGCCTGGAGAAGAGACGGCTAAGAGGAGAAGGGTTGTCCCATGGAAGATGGAGCAAGCTTGCTTTCTGCCCCTCCGGAAGGGAGGACTCGAACCAATGGCAAGAAAGGAAATTCCGAGTAAACATCAGGAGGAATTTTCTGGAGGTGGGAGCTGTTTTGACAGTGGAACGGGGTCCCTTGGGAGGCGGTGGACTCCCCTTCCTTGGAGGCATTTAAGCAGAAGGCTGGATGGCCATCGGTCAGAGATGCTTTAGTTGAGATTCCTGCATTGAAGGGGGGTTGGGCTAGATGGCCATTGGGGTCCCTTTCAACTCGACAGTTCTGTGATTCATGAAAATAAGATAAAAGGCAGGGAAAGCTTTTTCCTCTCATTTGCAGGGGGCTTTCCCTTCCTTCCATTATTCCATCCATTTCCGTTACCACCCCCCCCCCCATTTCCCTCTCCTTCTCAGAGGTCCAAACAAAACTGATTGCTTGCAGAGGACTTTCCTCTCTTCCATTACTCTGTCCATTTGGGTTTAACACCATCACGACCCGCCATTTCCCAGGGTTCTGTTCTGCCTCCCATTTCCCATCTTCATGCAACTTGGCCAAGGCTCGGACCAGTTTCCCCGCCTAGCACAGAATATCTTTTCCAATATTCTTGCATTCCTTTTTTCTTTTCTTTTCTGTATCTGTTAACTCTGCACGAATCCCGTTTAAATAGGAATGTGCCTTCTATCGCACACGCTCCCATGTTAATCATTTCTGCAGAACACAACGCGATGTACAGGCGTTCCCATCGGTTCGTATTGGAGCTACGAGCACTAGAATGTAATATCCAAACCACATTGCACCTGGGGTGCATCCCGTTTCCAGCAAGGGCCAGTTAGGCAGCTTAGCCCTTTGTTCCCAGTAGACTACCCCTAAACAGGGAGGCTCCATCCTTAGGGGCTGAACCCCATTGACAGACCTCACCTCTGAGAGTTTCTCCAAGTCTTTACAAGAATTTCCTTGCTGGATCCTAGCAAATGCCCATCTAGCCCAGAATCCTGCGGCCACCAGTAGCAGCCAGATGAATACCTCCGTAGAGCCCAGAAGGCACACGCACACACACCCTTCGTTTATTTCTACATGCCCATTTGGCAATACAGACCTTGGCCCCAGACCACAGCCACCTCCTTCAGAAAGCACTCAGTCAAGGAAAGAGGGTGGACAGGGCTCCCGTATCATCAATAGATGTGAGGTGGGCAGCTTGCCATTAAAGGTGCAAGAGCCCCGTTCTATTTTGTACCTGGCCGCCCATCAGGAAGCTGTCCACCTCCATCCCTCTCAAGGCATTGCAGATCACAGCCTCCTTCATCGTCACCCCTCAAACATATTGCCGCTCCAGGTGTACTTAGAATGGGATGTGGGCTTTTGCCCTTTCTCGGCTCCACAGCTCTGCGGGCCTGGGGATCAAAGATGAGCAGGGAGGAATCTGCAAGCCCCAGTAAGTCTGCAGCAAAGCGGGGGGCACCAGCCAATACAACACACACCCTCCCACACATTTCGAGGGACACAAAGCAAGAGAATTTGTGCTGTTTCCTTTCCCTGCATCCCATTCACATACCAGAACTGTAGTTCCCCACGCCCAGCACTTCAGCCCCCAGCACCCTCAACAAACTACTGTTCCCAGGACTCATTCAGGAAGGTGATGCACTTTAAATGTATGGCAGATGCGCCCAGGGATTAGGGAGCCCTTTGCCGCCAGCTGCCACCTGAGACTTGGCTGGCTTTGTTGTAACAGGCCGACACTGTTCAGAAACCTGGCTTGAGATGCTTAATCACAGGGTCGTGGGTTCAAGTCTCACATTGGGCAATATATTTCTGCATTGCAGGGGGTTGGACTAGGGGACCCTCATGGTCCCCTCCAACTCTACAATTCTTTGATTTAACACCTGCAGGTCAAAATCTCACTGATCCCACCCCACCCCCCAGCCCAGTTCAATCAGGTTTCAGGCAATGGAAGGCAGTTCCATGCCCAACCAGCCAAGAGCCTGTTGCTGGCAAAGGTGGGGGCAGCACTTCAGGCTTCCTGCATGCAGAACTGAACCCCAGCGCTAGGACCCCTCCCCATTTGAGGCAGTGGACCAAAGGGGGGGGCAAGGAGGAGCCCCAAGAAGTCACTTGGAGCATCTGCCCAGTCTATCACAGCAGATCTGCCTCGTATATTTAAAGCACACTCGAGGAGCATTTAACTTTCTCTAAAGAATCCCGGGAGCTCCAGTTTGTGAAGGTGAGATTGGTGAGGGAACTACAGATCCCTAGATACTTCGGAGGAGCTTTCAATGGGTGTTGAGTGTGCTTCAAATGCTCTGCCCCCCCCCCAAGCCAGACGCCTGCCAGGGAGCCCCCTCTCCTTTTTGGGGGGGGGTTTGAACTAGATGACCCTTGGGCCACCTCTTCCAACGCTGTGATTCTTTGCAGGATACCGAGGTGAGGTTGCTGAGCTTTCCCACGGCGGGAACCATCCCGCAAGAAAGACCGTGTTTTCCAGCAGGAGGCGGGTTGGGGAAGGAACGTGGGAATGTCCCTGCCCGCAACCCGCGCCCAGATACCTCCCAAGCGCCTAGCGGCGTCGCCCGACCCGTGACACCCAACCGGCCAGCCAGCCCAAACAGGCGGGCGAGAGCGGCTTACCGTCAAGGCAGGCTAAGGCTCTCCCTTGCGCAGCGGGTCTGCGGCAGCGGTTCTGACCGAGGGAGGGAGAAAAAGAGAAAGTCCTCGCTCGCTGGCTGGCGCGCTTGTTCCTCGCTCCCTGCTGAGCCGAACGCGGAGATCAAAGGGAACCTGGAGAAAAGCGAGCGGGGGAGAGGTGACGTCGCCCGGGGGAGACGCCCGTGCGCAGCCGAAAGGGAGAGTGCATGCCCTGCGCGCGCCTCGCCGTCCAGCTGTGGCGCGAGCCCTCGCCTTCCCCGCATGCGCGAGCCGCCCGGACTAGTCGCAAGAGGCACATCAATCGCAAGCCCTGCCCCGCCTGCCAGGCGAGGCTCCCGCTGCGCAGAGCTTGGGGGGGGGGGGGAGAGAGAGAGAGAGAGAGAGAGAGAAAGCGGGGGGGGGGGCGGAGGGACTGGCCAGCCGCGTGGGAGGGGCTGGGGAGGGAGCAGCTGGACAGAAAAGGAACCCGGGCCGGGTGCAAGGGAAACCACAATATACGCGCCGTTCCGACGTGACGGCCAACACGCAGGTTCCTCACTCTCCCGCGCAGGCGGACGCGTAAGCAGTTGCTGTCCTCCGCCGGAGGTTTCTAAGCAGAGGTCAGGCGGCTACTACCTGCCAGGTATTCTTTAGTTTAGCTGCGATTCCTGCACGGCGGGGGGTTGGAGGGACTGGCCAGCCGCGTGGGAGGGGCTGGGGAGGGAGTAACTGGACCGGGTGCAAGGGAAACCACAATATACGCGCCGTTCCGACGAGACGGCCAACACGCAGGTTCCTCACTCTGACGCGCAGGCGGACACGTAAGCAGTTTCTGTCCTCCGCCGGAGGTTTCTAAGCAGAGGTCAGGCGGCTACTACCTGCTAGGGATTATTTAGTTTAGCTGCGTTTCCTGCACGGCGCGGGGGTTGGACTAGATGACCCACGGGGTCCCTTCCAGCTCTACAATTCTGGGATTCTAATTCTGGGATTCTAAGTGCACGGTGTTCACAAACAGCCGTTGGGCTCTTCCCAGGTTTTTTTTAATGGATCACACCACATTTCAGCTTTCCGCAGGACGGCAGGTTTCGGGAGGGGAGAGCGAAAGCAGAGGCTGTAGCTCAGGGGGAGAACATTTTCCTTAAATGCGGAAAGTGCCTGGTCCAATCCCTGATGGCGACCCCAGCCTGAAATTCCGGAGAGCTTCTGGCAGTCACTGTGTAGACAATACTGCGCTAGGTGGACCAAAAATCCGGCTCAGTGCATTATACTGTATATCCTTAAAGATCGTCCCAATCTGTCTCCGAAACCCCATCCCTCATTTTTGCTAACTGTGAAGCCTCCTTGGATATATATGGCTTCACAACATATATTTTGCAAAATCTTGGGGAACGTTCCGCCCAAATTCTCAGGCAAATTCTGTCTAAACTTAGACGGCGTCCCTGCCCACAATCTTCTCTCTTGCAACGCTTTCATCCTCCGCCACCCCCAGGTCTCCTGCTGTCCCGCTGCCCCCACCCCTAGGCTGCAGGCGCCCGCTGTTAACTCCTCAATCCTCCTTCCCTGCTCTCCAACTGCATTTTCTTGCATTCATCCCGTTTCTCTTGTCTGCATGGGGCTTCCCTTGTGCTTGACCCGGAACCTGCAGTTAGTGCAGAGTGCTGCAGCACGATTGCTGACAGAGTACAGTGGTACCTCGGGTTAAGAACTTAATTCGTTCTGGAGGTCCGTTCTTAACCTGAAACTGTTCTTAACCTGAAGCACCACTTTAGCTAATGGGGCCTCCTGCTGTTGCCGCGCCACCAGAGCACAATTTCTGTTCTCATCCTGAAGCAAAGTTCTTAACCCGAGGTACTATTTCTGGGTTAGCGGAGTCTGTAACCTGAAGTGTATGTAACCCGAGGTACCACTGTATAACACCTGTGCTCAGGAACCTTGCACAGTTTGGCTGTTTGCTGCCTGGCAGATTCACAGTTCAGCTTGGGACCAGTTTACCTATGAGAGCAACACACCCCATAGATGCCCATTGAACTGCTTTGATCTGTGGAACCAGCGCTGTTACAGATGCCACATAGCACCCATTCCACTTTTGAAAGAAATTGATCTTTTGTGCTCTTTGGAACTCCCTGCCAATTGACATCTGGCAGGGACGCGGGTGGCACTGTGGGTTAAACCACAGAGCCTAGGACTTGCCGATCAGAAGGTCGGCAGTTCGAATCCCTGCAATGGGGTAAGCTCCCGTTGCTAGGTCCCTGCTCCTGCCAACTTAGCAGTTTGAAAGCACATCAAAGTGCACATAGATAAATAGGTACCGCTGTGGTGGGAAGGTAAACGGCGTTTCCGTGCGCTGCTCTGGTTCACCAGAAGCGGCTTAGTCATGCTGGCCACATGACCCGGAAGCTGTACGCCGGCTCCCTGGGCCAATAAAGCGAGATGAGCGCCGCAACCCCAGAGTCGGCCATGACTGGACCTAATGGTCAGGGGTCCCTTTACCTTTACCTTTTAGGCACCTTCACTATCTATTCCCCCCCCAGCGCCTACTAAAAACATTTTTTGTTCAGACAAGGCTACCCAGATATGCAGAATGTTGCCGTGTCTTAATCCGCTTTTAGCTTATCACTTGTTTTAATTATTTTTAAAAAATATTTAGTTGTTTGTAATCAGTGTGTGTGTGTGTGTTGTAAACCATACTGAGGCTTTTTCTTTTTTTTACAATCAGGTGGGGTGTTTGTATGGCAGCCATGAAACTTTGTGGTCCTGATTTTAGGGATAGAAAACAGCCCCTTTAAAAAAAAAGTAGGACTTTGTTGCAGAGGGAATGACAACAGCTGCTGCTCCCCCCCCCCTTTTGAATTCAAACACCTGCCAGTTTTCACTGCAAACTCCTGTTTAATGTTTAGAAATCAATACGAGAGAAACAGTAGCAAGTAAGGGAATGTTAGCTGCATGGGGACAGAAACCAAATGGCCAAGTGTTACAGCCACAGGCAGTGTGAGGGGGGGGGGGGCGCTTTGAGACTGCCACCCTCTGGCTTCTGAACTGTGGTGCGACCAGCTAACTTTAGACCAGGGGTCAGCAAACTTCTTCAGCAGGGGGCCGGTCCACTGTTCCTCAGACCTTGTGGGGGCCGGACTATATTTTGGGGAAGAACATGAACAAATTCCTATGCCCCACAAATAACTCAGAGATGCATTTTAAATAAAAGCACACTGTCAGAGCTGCTTGAAGATCCTAGCTCACGGAGGATCACGCTAGCCAGCGATCATTAAGTAAAAGTCTTTATTGAATTACAGTTTCCATTCTCACGCTGCTGCTCGCAACTCTACGCCTAGTAGCGAGGTCGGCGAAGCTCCGTCTGAGTCTCCGCCCCGTGTGCACCAACTTAATATCCTAGCCTTGCTCCACCTTTTCCGCCTGACTGTCCTCCTCTGGGTCCCTCTACCCCCCGGGGCTTCTTCCTTCCGGGATTCTTCTGACGCTGACCCGGACCCTCCTGCCTCCTTGCGCCGGGCTTTAGGACCTGGTTCCCTTTCGGGGCTGCTTACTGCGCCGCCTTCCTCTGCATTTGAACTTGGCGCGCGCGCCCAACCTTCCACTTTCCTCTTAACCGTTTCTTCGCTCCCCGATGGAGGTGTGGCCACTCCTGACTCATGCCCTCCCTCCTGTGGTGAGCTGCCAGCGCTTCCCCCCTGGCTCCCTTCCTCTTCCCTGCTTCCTGGCGGTGACGCTGGTCCCGATTTCCAGCTGCTCCCCCCTGAGTCCCCTCTGGCTCTATCTTCCTGGGGTGCCCCCCTAGACTCCCCCCTT
Source organism: Podarcis liolepis (assembly GCF_965112155.1). Taxonomy (NCBI): domain Eukaryota; kingdom Metazoa; phylum Chordata; class Lepidosauria; order Squamata; family Lacertidae; genus Podarcis; species Podarcis liolepis. Next base: position 9,884,544 of record NC_139561.1, on the reverse strand, counting down.
GCCCTGGCCACTGGTGCTCCTTTCTGTGAATCCTCTGATTCACTGGAAAGACTAGGAGATCTCGGGTCGTCGTCATCACTCATCTTTTCTTCTGCCTCCTCCCCTTCGCTCTCTGTTTCCTCCCTTGCCCGTGCCTCTGCTCCTAAACCCCTGACATCCATCCCCCCCTCGAAGCCCCCCATTCCCCCCTCCCCTCCTTCCGGTGCTGGAGCTGGGGGCTGCTGTTGCAAAGTGACGAACGTCGGATATCGGTCGCTTCCCGTGGCGGGCCTCCATCTGAACTCTCCCGGGTCTTCCTCCCTGCTCTCGTCGACGACGGTCACCTCCGCTTCCATCTCTGTGCCGCCGTGCTCGAAACCAGGGTCGTCCCCGAAAATGTCCATGTCCGTCTCTCCCTCACTTCCTCCTGGCGGCGTTGCTCGTCCTGAGCATTCCAGCCACTTTCTGCGGAACTGCTCCTCTGGCCTATCGTCCCACCAATACGAGGGTTCTGAGGCAGATCCCGAGGGTGACCCCTCCGGGGAACGGACGTCTCGTGTCGGTTCCTCGTCCGAGTCGAACCCCCGGAACGTGCTGGCCGAAAGCGTGGGCGTGAAAAGCCAGTCGTCGAAAAAGTCTGCTGGCATAGGTCTATGTGGGAAGAGGGCATGAAACTCGTCTTTGAGCAGAGGTTCGTCTAAGGCGTAGCCCGGCACCCAGCTGTTCGCACTGGCCGGGGTGCCCTCCTTGGCGAGAAAGTATTCTACCCCCTCTTCCCCCCATCTGGAGTCCAAAATCTCCGTGACTTCGTTGATGCGCTCCTTCTGTGCCACTCCCGCGTGCCCTGTTCTGCCTCTGGCCGGACTCGGCGCCGTTCCGGGTTCCTGGAACCTGTGCGGTGCCTTGTAGGGAGTGAGCACCGATCTGTGGAATACCGGATGCATTCTGGAACCCTCTGGAAGTGCCAGTCTGAAAGCTACCGGGTTGACCTGCTCTTCGACTTGGTAGGGCCCCAGTTGTTTATGCCCTAGTTTCTTCTTGGCCAACGACCTGGCCGGCACTGCGTGGGCTGCTAACCAAACCCAGTCTCCCACGTGGAGCTCTTCTCCAACCCTTCTGTGCTTGTCTGCTTGTACCTTGTATGCGTGCTTGGCCAGCTCCAGGTGGCGCCTCAGCTGATCGTGGACTTCCTGCAGCTCCGACGCGAACGCATCTGCTGTCTGCGGCTCCCCCTCCCCCATTCTTTCCAGTCCCGGGAAGGTTCTGGGGTGCCTCCCGTTGTTGGCGAAGAACGGCGTGACCCCCGTGGACACGTGCTTCGTGTTGTTGTAGGCGAACTCGGCAAGCGGCAGGTAATCCACCCACGTCGCAGGCTGTTGATTTGCATAACATCTCAGGTACTGCTGCATGATGGCATTGACCCGTTCCGCTTGCCCGTTGGTCTGCGGGTGTCTCGCCGACGCCAGGTTGATCTTGACGTTCAGGAAGCCCATCAGCTTCTGCCAGAAATTCGAGATGAACTGCCGCCCCCGGTCGGACAGAATAGACCGTGGCAGACCGTGAACCTTGAACACGTGGTCTATGAACAGTTTGGCGGTTTGCTCCGCCGTGGCCACCTTAGCACACGGAATGAAATGCGCCATCTTGGAAAACAGGTCCACCACCACCAGCACTGCCGTCTTGCCCCTTGAGCTGGGCAGATCCGTGACAAAGTCCAGGGCCACCCTTTCCCAAGGTTCGACCGGAGTTTGCAGCGGTTCCAACAGTCCGGCCGGCGGTTTGTGCACTGGTTTGGCCCTCTGGCAGGTGTCACACCTCGCCACGTAGTCTGCGACCTCCCCTCTCATTCCAGGCCACCAGAAATCCCTGGCTACTAATTCCACCGTCTTCTCCTTGCCAAAGTGCCCGGCCGTGGGCGCGTCGTGCAGCTGCTGCAGCACCTTGGCTCGAAGTTCGTCTCCCGGCACGTAGATGGCCCCTTTACGGATGAGCAATCCATCTCTTAGCTGGAAACCGTCGGCCGCTGCCTTGCCCCTTTGCACCTCTGCCATCTTTGCTTGTGCGAAGGAGTCCCCCTGCAACGCTCGTCGCACCGCCTCTAGGTCCACGGTCGCCGCGGCGCACGCCCACACTGTTGGTGCGAAGATGTGCATGGCGGCCGCTGGTGTTGCGTCCTCCAGATACTGTGGCTTACGGGAGAGAGCGTCTGCCATGATGTTGGTGTCCCCCGGGACATACTCTATTCGGAAGTCGAAGTTCGCAAAGAGCTCAGCCCAACGTATCTGCCTCTGGTTCAGGAACTGTGCCGTGCGCCAGTGCTCTAGATTCTTGTGGTCCGTGCAAACCTGCACCGTGTGCTTGGCGCCGATCAGAAAGTGCCTCCACGCCTTGAACGCTGCGTGAATGGCCAGCAACTCCCTGTCCCATATGGTGTAGTTCTGCTCGGACTTGCTGAGCTTCCTGGAGTAAAACGCTCCCGGTCGCCACACCCCCTGCGGGTCTTTTTGCAGCAGGACCGCCCCCACGGCTCTGTCCGAGGCGTCTGTCTCCACCCTCATCGGCTTGCTGGGGTTGACATGAAGCAGCTGCTCTTCCGACGCGAAGAGACGCTTGAGTGCCTGAAAGGACTGCTCCGCCTGCTCTGTCCAAATGAACTTCTTTTTCTTGGCGCTAAGCGTGTCAGTGATGGCCGCCGTCTGCATCGCGAAGCCCTTGATAAACTTGCGATAGAAGTTCGCAAAGCCGACAAACCGTTGGACCTCCTTCCGGTTGCGCGGGCTCTTCCAATCCAACACCGCTCGAACCTTGGCGCTGTCCATGGCGAGCCCCTTGTCAGACAGCTTGTAGCCCAGAAAATCCACCTCCGGCACGTCAAATTGGCACTTCTCCAGCTTGGCGTAGAGCCTATGTTGCTTTAGCCTGCTCAGCACTTCCTTGACGTGTTTGTCATGCTCCAGCTGCGACTCCGAAAAGATCAGGATGTCATCTAAGAAACAGACGCACGTCTTGTAGAGAAGTCCCGCCAACACGTGATGCATAAATGCTTGAAAAACGTGGGAGCCATTTTGCAATCCAAAAGGCATAACTCTATATTCGTAGGTCCCCAGTGGCGTGAACATGGCTGTCTTCCACTCATCACCCTCCCGCATGCGAATGAGGTTGTACGCCCCCCGCAGGTCCAACTTGGTGAACACTCTGCCCTTCCGTACCTTTGCGAGGAGGTCGTCAATTCGGGGCATGGGGAAGTCCGATGGCCTAGTCACACTGTTCAAAATCCTGTAATCCACTACGAGTCTCTTTTGGGGCGTGTCCCGCTTCTTAACAAAGAATACGGGACTGCCCCCCACTGCCCTGGACTCCCGGATGAAGCCGCGCTGCAAATTATGATCAATGAACTCCTTGAGTTCTTGCAGTTCGTCCTCTGACATGGAATACAGTTTCCCTTTAGGCAGCGCCGCCCCCGGCAGCAGGTCAATTTTGCAGTCATATGGTCTGTGAGGGGGTAGCCTGTCTGCCTCCTTCTCGCAGAAAACTTCCAAAAATTCAGCGTACTTGTGGGGAATCGCTTGCAGCGTGCCTAGCAGCAGCTGTGACTCCTCTTCCTCTCCTTCCTGCCTGGGCACGATGCAGTGTTCAGCACAAAAGGAAGAGCCGAAGGTCAGCTGCCTCTGGTACCAAGCCATCGTTGGGCTGTGCTTGTCCAGCCAACTCATGCCCAATACAATAGGCGTGTCAGATAGTTGAGTGACGTTGAAGCTGATGATTTCTCTGTGATTCCCAAGTCGCATCACCATTGGTGGCGTCTGCTTCACCACTTGCCCCCCGAGCAGCTCCCTGCCATCCACCGTGACAACCTGCAGGGGCAGTGTGGCCGGCAGCAACTGCACAGCGTGCCTGTCGACAAAGTCCTGCCCTATAAAGTCCGCATTGCTGCCTGAGTCAATGGTGATTGGCACGTCCATGGTGATTCCATTGGGCAGCTGGAGAGATGCTGTGAGCCTCACTACTGGTTTGGGCGGGAGGGGGTTCACGGGCTGTAAAATCTCTGGGGACTGCGTCACTAACACGTCTGGCTGGGCCCCAGTGCCTCTTCCTCCAGCCAGACAGCGTCGTTTCCCTGCTGTGGTCCTCCTTGCTGCGTTGCTGCAGTCACCATTGCTGAGGCTGCAGTGAGCTTGTGGGGCCTCTGGGGACACTCTTTTGCCATATGCCCTGGCTCCTCACAGACGTAACACTTCCTGTTCCCTCTAGGAGGCTTCGCTTTCACTGCTGCCGGTGCTAGGGCTCTGGTTGCTGACTGAGCCCTTGCACCTCCAACCTCCATAGGTTCGGCTCCTCCTCCTGGCGGAGGCGTGGATTGCGCCCGCGCTGCTTCTCTGGGAAGGAAGGAGGGGCCCCCGGCTGGTTCGCACCCTCCACGCCCTTCGTCCCTGCTCCACGGACGTCCTTCCAGCCTCACCCCCACTGCCAGTGCCCTCTGAACGACCTCCTGGGTGGTTCGGGGTCTCTCCCCCCTCGCAATCTCATCTTTAATCGAGTTGTGCAGCCCCTCCCAAAAGAGGTCTCTTACAGGAGCCGAATCTCTGTCCCATTCCAGGGCACTGACCAAGGCGAAAAAGCGGGCATGATACTGCCTGACGCTGGCCCTCCCTTGTCTCAGCCCATGCACCTCCTTCCGTGCAAGATCCACGTCAATACTTGATAAAAAACACCCATCCATCGCTTTAATAAAGGCATCTGCATTCTGGAGCGCCGGATCCTTATCTCTCCATAAATTGCGTAGCCATGCTTTCGCATCCCCATGCAAATGGGACAAGATGAACCCCACTCTCTCTTGTTCATCTCTAAAGTCTTTATGCAGCAGTTGCAGTGCGCACAGTACGTCGGCTCTAAAGTTGGGATACTGTTGCAGGTTCCCATCGAAGTGAGAGACCAGCCCGCCTGTCCGTCTCGCCAACCCAATTCCCTCCTGCCGGGGTGTCTGCTTTGTCAGCACGTCTAACCTGACCTGGAGATCCCTGCAGGCGGCAGCTGCTTCCTCCTCTCTCTTCCTGGATGCGAGAGCCTCGGCGTTCAGTTGTGCCACTGCGTTTCTGAGTTCCTCTATCTGCTGCTCAGCCGTCATGTCGTCTGCCGTTCGTGAGCTCGCTAGTAGGCACCTGTTTCTCTCCCCTCCTCGAGGCTGTAGATGCCCACAAGAGGGAGACGGAGCTTACTGTCAGAGCTGCTTGAAGATCCTAGCTCACGGAGGATCACGCTAGCCAGCGATCATTAAGTAAAAGTCTTTATTGAATTACAGTTTCCATTCTCACGCTGCTGCTCGCAACTCTACGCCTAGTAGCGAGGTCGGCGAAGCTCCGTCTGAGTCTCCGCCCCGTGTGCACCAACTTAATATCCTAGCCTTGCTCCACCTTTTCCGCCTGACTGTCCTCCTCTGGGTCCCTCTACCCCCCGGGGCTTCTTCCTTCCGGGATTCTTCTGACGCTGACCCGGACCCTCCTGCCTCCTTGCGCCGGGCTTTAGGACCTGGTTCCCTTTCGGGGCTGCTTACTGCGCCGCCTTCCTCTGCATTTGAACTTGGCGCGCGCGCCCAACCTTCCACTTTCCTCTTAACCGTTTCTTCGCTCCCCGATGGAGGTGTGGCCACTCCTGACTCATGCCCTCCCTCCTGTGGTGAGCTGCCAGCGCTTCCCCCCTGGCTCCCTTCCTCTTCCCTGCTTCCTGGCGGTGACGCTGGTCCCGATTTCCAGCTGCTCCCCCCTGAGTCCCCTCTGGCTCTATCTTCCTGGGGTCCCCCCCTAGACTCCCCCCTTGCCCTGGCCACTGGTGCTCCTTTCTGTGAATCCTCTGATTCACTGGAAAGACTAGGAGATCTCGGGTCGTCGTCATCACTCATCTTTTCTTCTGCCTCCTCCCCTTCGCTCTCTGTTTCCTCCCTTGCCCGTGCCTCTGCTCCTAAACCCCTGACACACACGTTCTACTCATGTAAAAACACACTGATTCCCGGACCGTCTGCGGGCCGGATTTAGAAGGTGATTGGGCCGGAATCCGGCCCCCAGGCCTTAGTTTGCCTACCCATGATCTAGTCCAGGGGTCAGCAAACTTTTTCAGCAGGGGGCCAGTCCACTGTCCCTCGGACCTTGTGGGGACCGGACTATATTTTGGGGAAAAACATGAACAAATTCCTATGCCCCACAAATAACCCAGAGATGCATTTTAAATAAAAGCACACATTCTACTCATGTAAAAACACCAGGCAGGCCCCACAAATAACCCAGAGATGCGTTTTCAATAAAAGGACACATTCGACTCATGTAAAAACACGCTGATTCCCGGACCGTCCGCGGGCCGGATTGAGAAGGCGATAGTACCTCAGGTTAAGAACTTTGCTTCAGGATAAGAACAGAAATTGTGCTCTGGCGGCGTGGCGGCAGCAGGAGGCCCCATTAGCTAAAGTGGTGCCTCAGGTTAAGTACAGTTTCAGGTTAAGAATGGACCTCCGGAACGAATTAAGTACTTAACCCGAGGTACCACTGTATTCTCTAGTTGGCCTTTGTCATTTTCTCCTACCAATAGGGAACCTACGTATGGACTCTATATGGGCTCTTGGATACCCCATAAGGGAAAAGGGCACATTTTTGTTTATAACAAAGTACCCACCTGAGCTCTGTTTTGCCCAAACACACCAGAGGCCTTGTCCTGCAAACACCCTTGCTTCTTCCTGCATTAATATTCAGCTGCTGCTCCTTCAGTGTGCGTCGACTCTCTTCTCCCCAAGAACAGGGCGTCTGAAATTACTTGGCACCCTCCGTAACAGATGAGGCATTGCTTGTCTTTGCTGAAGAACCTCTCCATGGGGCCAGGAAAGGCAAGGGCATAGCAGGATGTCTGGAAGCCATGCTGGGGGGGGGGCGTGGAGTAGAGAACAACAAACTTATAAGCAGTGCCGGATTAACATATAAGTCAAACAAGCTATAGCTTAGGGCCCCACTCTCTTGGGGGCCCCCAAAAAATTTAAAGGAAAAAATACAACAGCAGCAAGAATACTCATAGCAAAGTATTGGAAGACGCAAGATCTACCCACCTTGGAAGAGTGGCAGACAAAGGTGATTGACTATATGGGACTGGCTGAAATGACTGACAGAATCCGAGACCAGGGGAAAGAGACGGCGGAAGAAGATTGGAAGAAATTTAAAATTTATCTTAAGAAATATTGCAAAATTAATGATTGCTAAAATGTTGTGGTTATATAAAGGAAGGGATTACAGCTGTTAAAGATTAAGTAAAAGGAAAGAAAAGGAAAAAATCGGATAAAATCAAGGGGAAGGATTTGCTGAAATAATTTTGGGAATTGGAATGCAGAAAGGGGAGGTATGGGGAAGTCGATGAAGTAAGTTTAAGGGGGGGAAAGGAGTGGAAATTATACGTGTTTGTTATTGTATGTACATTTTTGTATTGTGTGTGTTGTATGTCTTTTTAAAATTTGTTAAAACTTAATAAATATTTATAATAATAATAAAAAAAATTAAAGGGGAAAAACCCGGGATGCACATTTCCAAAATATAAGATAAAAAAACAAATAAAATAAAACCTACATGCAGCAACAGTGTTTTGTGTTGTGTAGGCTCCTATGATGTAAGTAATGGGCCCCGCCTGCTCCCTAAAATATCACATATTTTGTTATGTGCAAATGGCTTTAGATACATATTAGGTCAGTGGTGTCCACACTTTTTTCAAAGAGGTCCAGATTTGATGAAGTGAAAAACAACCAGAGTTGTTGACCTTTTTTTAGGATTAGGATTCAAGTTGTTGAGTTTTTTTTAAGACCTCAGGAAATAAACTGCCACAGGGGCCGAAACGGACTTTGGGCATGCCTGTATTAGGTCCATAAATTACCATATGACATATATTCAACACAAAAAACAGCAACAATTTGTTGTTGACCAAGGACAGCTGGGCATATACAGTGGTACCTCGGGTTAAGAACTTAATTCGTTCCGGAGGTCCGTTCTTAACCTGAAACTGTTCTTAACCTGAAGCACCACTTTAGCTAATGGGGCCTCCCACTGCCGCAGGAGCACAATTTCTGTTCTCATCCTGAAGCAAAGTTCTTATCCTGAAGCACTATTTCTGGGTTAGCGGAGGCTGTAACCTAAAGCGTCTGTAACCCTAGGTACCACTATAAATGACCCCATTACTTTCAGTAGCTTAGGGCCTCATCAAACCCAAATCCAGTCCTGGTTATAAGGCAGGATTCTGCAAAGCATTTGTGCAAAATTTCAGAGGCCTTTCCCCCACCCTGCCCATCCAGATACAGTGAGAGGCTAATGAGAACCTGGCACCATCAGGATTTCACCATAGCTGTGGTTCCTGCATTGCAGGGCTTGGTCTACATGGCCCCCGGGTTCCTTTCAACTCTTCAGATTCTATGCTCCCAATATCCACCCTCCCTTCCCCACAGGTGGGCAGGGTTTGCGGCACCGAGCGGAGCTCACCTGGGCAGGTGCCACCATCTGCTTGAGCTGGCCTTTGACCTGCCCTCGGCCAGGGAGGACAATGGACGGCCGGACGGGGGTGGGCCTCAAGCCCCTTTGCTGTTCTTCCTTCAGATTCTATGCTCCCAAAGCATTTCTTGTTATGCCTTTGCCAAGTGTCAGGTCTCATCTCTGCACACAAGACCCAGCTCTCCTTTGAAGCAGCTTTTCAAAAGGAAATCTATGCGTGGTTTGACACCTCACTGGAACTGGGTTGCTGTCCTCCCCAACCCCCCAACACAGGATTTTGCTTTTCTGTTGTCAATTAGGAACTCACAGCAGCTATTTTCATGAGACTTAGCCTAGAAAAAAGATTTGGCATCTCTCTGTTTCTCATGAATAAGGAAGGGGGGCCATTCCCCCCACCCCGTACCGCTCCCCCTGCAAGGATGTGTTACAGGAAACCTAAGGTCTCACATATATATATAAATCATATCTTCATGAATGTACAAGGCAAACATATACATAAGTATATAAACCACATGTCTGAAATAGTACAGGAGAACAATCCTGAAGCCATTTTGACTTTTCCAGCCACCTCAAAAATTCTCTGCAGTGAGGAAGGAAATGGGGAAACCTCCCCATTGTCTCTTTGCTCACAAATCCTATCTTAAGGGTGTATTTGTGTATGAATAGGGTGAGCCTATGGGACGCGGGTGGCGCTGTGGGTTAAACCACAGAGCCTAGGACTTGCCAATCAGAAGGTAGGCGGTTCGAATCCCCGCATCGGTGTGAGCTCCCATTGCTCGGTCCCTGCTCCTGCCAACCTAGCAGTTCGAAAGCATCTCAAAGTGCAAGTAGATAAATAGGTACCGCTCCGGCAGGAAGGTAAACAGCATTTCCGTGTGCTGCTCTGGTTTGCCAGAAGCGGCTTAGTCATGCTGGCCACATGACCCGCAAGCTGTACGGCGGCTCCTTCGGCCAATGAAGCAAGATGAGCACCGCAACCCCAGAGTCGGCCACGACTGGACCTAATGGTCAGGGGTCCCTTTACCTTTACCTAGGATGAACCTGTGACTTGGTTTCAGGAACTAAATATTTAGCATCTCAGAAGGAATGGTCAGGCTGCCCAGGTAAAGCAATCAAGTGACCGTTATCAGTGTCCTGCCAGACAGGATTTCTGTTGTAGACCGCCCCCCTGTGATGTATGTATGATGTTTTGGGGGGTGGTCTTGAGCTACAGGGTGGGCAGATTCAAAAGTCTATATAAGGGCTTGTGCACCATTGTTCTGGGTTCCTCCTCCCTCCTGCGTGGGGTGAGTGAGGACCCTGTTGAAACAGAAGTATTAAAGATCAGGCTTAATAGCCGCTTTGACCTTGGCTGATCTCTGTTTCCTTCCTCCGACCGATAGGTAAGCTTTTAGGTTTTCCCGGTGAGCCTCCTACAGGCAGGGAAACAGGTTTACTGAATTCCCTTTTTAGTTGTATTGTCTATAATATTGAGTGCATCCCAGATTCCAGGCAGGGAAAGATTTCACAGATACCTACACCTTTCCAGAGTGTCGTTCTTTGGAATCAACATAAATGAAGATGGCGGTGACTTGAGGACATATAGTTTTTGTTTTTCATTATTTAGTTCATATTATTGATTGCCAGAAAGAAATTAAAAACCTCAAGGCAACCTATTCATAGGATGGAGGGGCTCGTCAGCATTAATATTGCCGCTTCCCTGTTCGGTTTTCAGGGAAGCCGTAGGCTCACAGCTTGGGTTCCAGCTCAGAGCAAGCCTGCATCTCTGTTCCCCCAGCTTCTAGCTGCACCCCAGCAGAAATAAATTATATATATATGACACCACGTCTTCAGAGCATGTGGTACCAAAGTTGAGGATGTGTTTTTCTATTTACAGTAGGAGCATCCAGACGCTCAGGCCCCTCTGGCTGGAGGCGCAGGGAGTCACTTCACAGGTGATTGAGTGAGTCATGGGGCCAGAACCCAGTTTTGCATTCCGGATCCCACCCACCCTCGCCACTACCCACCGCCACCCCCAAAAAATCCACAAAGAATTAGTATAGTTGATGCATGTGGCAGCCCACACAAGAGACACGTGGAGACAGTGATGCCAAAAGGCTCAGTCACAACCATCTGGCTAGCAAATTCACAACGAAGGATAACTTCACAGAAATTGTAACGAAAAACCTGAACTCTCGACTTGGCTTATTTCCCCCTCCCTCCCAATCTACTTCCCTTTTGTGTTGTGTCTTTTAGATTGCGAGCCTGAGGGCAGGGACTGTCTTTTCCTTTTATTTGCGAGCTGCTATGTGAGCCTTTTTCAGCCCAAAAGCAGGATTGTGTGTGTTTTTTTCAGACAAAACTCGAAGTAAATAAATAGAAATGGTGTTTCCTTTTATACATTTAATAAACGAAGTGTATGGACCACCAGCAAGACAAACATCATTCCAGACAGATCTACTCTCTTGAACAGGAATCTACTAACTTGAAATGGTTTTTCACTCAATTTTGAACAACGGAGGCCAATTGTACTGATTGCTTTTATTGCTAAACAAGGAAGTTTACAATGAAAGCTATATATTTAAACAGGACATGCTCAGAGGCAGATGGGGCTCGTCAGCCATATAAGGTAGCCGATCCAGGAGAAGGGAAACTCTCATCCTAAACCACTGCTGTCTTGCGGGTGAAATAAAAAAATTAAAGTCTTATATATATAATAAATGTTCATGGATATGGCAGACAAAAGGTAAAGGGACCCCTGACCATTAGGCCCAGTCGTGGCCAACTCTGGGGTTGCGGCGCTCATCTCGCTTTATTGGCCAAGGAAGCCGGCGTACAGCTTCCGGGTCATGTGGCCAGCATGACTAAGCCGCTTCTGGCGAACCAGAGCAATGCACGGAAACGCCGTTTACCTTCCCATTGGAGCGGTACCTATTTATCTACTTGCACTTTGACGTGCTTTCGAGCTGCTAGGTTGGCAGGGACCGAGCAACGGGAGCTCACCCCGTTGCGGGGATTCGAACCGCCAACCTTCTGATTGGCAAGTCCTAGGCTCTGTGGTTTAACCCACAGCGCCACCCACGTCCCTAATGCCAGGCAAACACATACACAAATGTATGGGCCACATGTCTGAGGCAGCACAGGAGGGCAGCCCATTTTGGCTCCCAAACTGACCAAATGCTTTCTCTGCAAGGTCAAAGGAAAATGGAAAAGCCTCCCCATTGTCTTTTCATTCACAAAACCTGTCTTAAGGGTATATCTGTGTATGGAATAGGGTGAGCCTGTGACCTGGTTCAGGAACTAAGTATTTGTCACTACAAAAGACTGGCCAGGCTCCCCAGGGTATCCAATCAAGTAAGCATTAACAGGTAACCTGCCAGACAGGAGGTAAACAATGCACTCAGATTTATGCCTTAGCCCGCCCTTTCTGTGATGTACGTAGGTATGATGTTTCTGGGGGTGGTCCTGGACTCCAGGATGGGCAATTTAAAATGTCTATATAAGGGCGGGCACACCTTGGTTCTGGGTTCCTCCTCCCTCCTGCATGTGGTGAGTGAGGACCCTGTTGCAACAGTTCAATAAAGATCAGGCTTACTAGCTGCTTTGCTTCTCAATATTCTCTGGTTGGCCTCTGTTATTTCCTCCGACTGATGGAGAACCTGCACAGGACTCTATAAGGGCTCTTGTGTCCCCCATAAGGGAATAAGGGCAGATTTCCATTTATTACACGGGCCATCTTATGGAGAATAAAAGGCGAAGGAGTAAACCTGACACAAATCTGGAGTGGAGCCACTAAGGTGGGCTTCATTAGTCTGAGCAAAACCTTATCACAGCGCAATGACATATTCCAGCCAGGAATATGCAGCCAGGGTGCAGAGCAGGGCCACTGACTAAGGGGTGTGTCTTGGGAGAGTCCCCGGGGCCAATTAGAGAGGTCTGCAGAGCCACAATCTGGCCCCCCCAGGACTGAGAGCCAAACCTTCTTATTCTGGGAGTTCAGCCTCGCCACCACTTTTTTCTATCTGATGCTGCTATCGGAGGCTGCTTTTTAAATAAAGAGTTTATTCAGCATGCCTCCAGGACCCTGGGCGCTTGCATGATTTAAAGGCAGCAATATCCGCACCTTGAGAATACTAAAAGGGAAGTCTCAAAATAAAATGAAAGGACATCTGGTTCATTGCAGGCCAGAAGGAATGCAGGAGGAGAATATATTAGAAGACAGCTGTCCCTCTCTCCATAATTATTAAATAAAGTTTCTTTTTGGATGCTTACAAATATACTGTTGCACTTACCTCAATCTCCAAACTTCAAGAGACCCCGGCGCTTATCCAGGGTTCAGTTTCCTTGGAATGAAGGTCATTGGAGACTGTGGTGTCTTTAAGATATCTGGTTTTATTTACACATGTAAACAGTCAGAGCAGAGGGTGGCATACCCTCCAACATTTCTCTGAGGGAAATAGGGAAGTCCTAAGGAAAAGTGGGGGGATGCGGGTGGCGCTGTGGGTTAAACCACAGAGCCTAGGACTTGCTGATCAGAAGGTCAGAGGTTCGAATCCCCGCAATGGGATGAGCTCCTGTTGCTCAGTCCCTGCTCCTGCCAACCTAGCAGTTCGAAAGCATGTCAAAGTGCAGGTAGATAAATAGGAACCGCTCCAGCTGGAAGGTAAGGGTCGTTTCCGTGTGCTGCTCCGGTTCGCCAGAAGCGGCTTAGTCATGGTGGCCACATGACCCGGAAGCTGAACGCCGGCTCCCTCGGCCAATAAAGCGAGATGAGCACGGCAACCCCAGAGTCGGCCACGACTGGACCTAATGGTCAGGGGACCCTTTACCTTTACCTTTAAGGAAAAGTGGGACATTCCAGGATCAAATCAGGAACCAGGGTGGCTTCTGTAAATCCAGGACTGTCCCTGGAAAATAGGGGTGCTTGGAGGGTCTGGGATAGAAGGTCTCACAGTAGTAACACCCCAGGATATCTTGCTTCCTCTGACAGGTTAAGTGGCCTGTGATATTCTAAGCCTTCTTGATACACAATCACTCACCTGACTGTCATTCTGACTGGCCCCACAAACCTATAACACTATCTCACAAGCAGAAATCAGCCTGGGTTTGGGGCGGCGGGGATTCTTCACATGGTTTGATCCTGACTTTCCCTTTGTAGTGTGTTTGACCCTGCTGCCGTTCAGATACATCTTCAGATGTCCATCTTCCACATCCCTGCCATGATTCAGGATAGCCTTTTAAAAAAAAACTTTAAGTACCGCTTACCAGTTTTTTCAATGGAATAAGCTCATAATCTTTTCCCCCTTTTTAAAGACACACACACAAACAAAACAAAAAATTAAATTGAAAAAAAACTGATTGGGGAAAGAAAATGACTCTTGGCGGAACCGGTGCTAGCCAATCAGTGCTGTGCACAGTCAGCTTTACTTCATTTCCTCCCTGGGCAGACTGGCTGAGCGAATAAAAAATGTGGCAAGCTTCCATCTGCAGTTTCATCCACCTAGACCCTGCACTCTCATTTTAAATCCCGCTTCCAAAACCATAAGGACTAGGAACCTACTTGGCTTTCAATGGTAATCAAAGATTCAGAAGGCTGGATTCAGAGAGCCTTATTATGCATGCAAGGCACACTCTCCTTGAACCATTAGAGCTGAATAGGTGGGCTGCTGCTGCTGCTGCTGCTGCTGCTGTTCCACATGCATTTTGGCTAACATGCTCTCATTTGTTCTGTTGCCAACTGCAAATTATCAGTAAGCTGTTCCCACAAGTAGGATGAGCATGGCAAGAGACGTCGGGATTTATTGCCATCAACGGAGAAAGAAGGGGAATTATTCCTGGTCTGTTTATGCTGGGTGGTTGGTGACTTTCCAGAAAGCAGCCACTGAGGGCCACGTCACCTGCTAAGATCACTATAGTTTTATGACGCAGACCCACTCCGAGCACAGATATTACCCTAGCCTGCCCCAGGAAAGGGAGCTCAGGAAGGCAGATCAGCTTAGCTTGCTTTCAATATGCCCTTCACATTCTGTGGCCACCAAGCAAGCATCTCTCTTTGTCCTGGCTGCCTCCACCTATGGGACCCGGCCAATACACTGTACTCAGCAGAGCAGGGAGGGGATTTTCATATTTTCACCTGACAAACTCGGTTCATGTTGCTGTTTAATTACATTAGCAAGTTTCCCGAGAACTTTTTCTGATAATTCAGCAATAAAGCAAGCAGATATGGAGAGGTTCCAGAGTTAAGCAATCTGCAGTTACCCTGACAATTGCGTGCAGTGAAGGCAGACCAGAAATTAAACGATCTCTTGGAAACACTTTCCAACTTTTTATCATTAGCATCAGTCGTTTTAGCCAAGGATCTGATTGCTGAAGTCATTGTTCTTTCTGTCTTCTGAGGAAGGGGACTCGGAGGCGTTCCCTCTGCTGAATTTTCTGCTTTCCTGGTCGCATCTGCGCTTGTCTCCTTCTTTGGGTGAAATCACCCGGTCTCTAAGGCCACATCCACACCAGATATTGAAAGCACTTTGATACCGCTTTAAACCCTGTTCCCCTCACTGAACTACAATTCCCAGAGTTCCCTGTGAAGGGGGGTTGATTGTTAATCCATTCTGGGAATTTTGTAGCCCTGTGAGGGGAATAGTGGTCCCCTAACAACTCTCTCTTTTTTATTTTTAAAGATTCCTTATTACAAAACAATTTACATAGAACATAAACACAACAAAAACTGACATAAACAGACTATAGACACTGACTAACAACACCTCATTTGACATTACATTAGGGACGTGGGTGGCGCTGTGGGTTAAACCACAGAGCCTAGGGCTTGCCGATCAGAAGGTCGGCGGCTCGAATCCCCGCAACGGGGTGAGCTCTCGTTGCTCGGTCCCTGCTCCTGCCAACCTAGCAGTCCAAAAGCACAAAGTGCAAGTAGATAAATAGGTACCGCTCCGGCAGGAAGGTAAACGGCATTTCCATGCGCTGCTCTGGTTCGCCAGAAGCGGCTTAGTCATGCTGGCCACATGACCCGGAAGCTGTACGCCAGCTCCCTCAGCCAATAAAGCGAGATGAGCGCTGCAACCCCAGAGTCGGCCACGACTGGACCTAATGGTCAGGGGTCCCTTTACCTTTACCTTTTACAGTTCTGGATAATTCTCTGCCCATCGCTTCATCAGCTTGCTGCAGTTTCTGAGGATTTCTCCCAACAAGGTTTGCAGTGGTGCAGTTTTCCCGCCTGTTGGGCCAAAGACTTTCTTCATGTATTCATATAGATATAAAGTGTGTTTTTGTCTTTTTAGTTAGAAATCTAAAAATGTAACAGGCAAATGAGGCAAGGGCGCATTTAACAGCAGGTGCGTCAATTTAGAACAAACACCATGAGCAAAATGGAAATTTGGCATGGATAACTATCTATTTTATGACAATTTGAACTTGAAACTATTTAGCGGGTTGGTAGACTTATTTCCTTTCCTTTCTTTAATTCAAATATTCTTTCTGCTCCTTGCTTTGTTTGCTTGGAGAGAAACACACACACACGACTAGAGTGAAGTAGAGGGTTTGTTCTCATATATTCCCCTTCAAAATACTATTTTATTTTTTTAACATTTGGATGGTTGGGGGCCAGATACCCTTTCACTCCTCCTTCCAGACAGTTAAGAAAATATGCCCGTAGAATGTAAACAATGAGTGTTGTTTAATTGGCAAATAGGCAAACAGCTGAGCAGAACAATAGTACCACCATGGTGAGTTTTCTTCGTATGTACAGTAGATGGAACCGCCGAAGGCATGTAAGGGAGATGTCTGGATTTTGAAAAGGACAGGAGAACAACAGTGCATGCATACAAATGTGTATGCTGAAAATGGAGAGGAGAGTCAGTTTTATGGATGGATGATTTGTATTTATATTTATATTCCACCATACCTGTTTCTTCTCCCTCCTTATTTCATCCCCCACAAAAACCCTGTAGGATGCAGCAGGCCAGGACGTCTTCAGCAATCTGCAACGAAGGAGGGTGCCTGGGCGATTATCAATGCAATGAGCACCCATGGGGAGGAATAACTCTATTTCCAGTTGGGAAAAGGGGTCAGGTGGGAGCCTTTGGTCTGAGCCAACCAGGTGATGAGCATGCACCATATTTTTCGCTCCATAAGACGCACTAGACCACAAGACGCACCTAGTTTTTGGAGGAGGAAAACAAGAAAAAAAATATTCTGAATCTCAGAAGCCAGAACAGCAAGAGGGATCACTGTGCAGTGAAAGCAGCAATCTCTCTTGCTGTTCTGGCTTCTGCAATAGCTGCGCAGCCTGCATTCGCTCCATAAGAGGCACACACATTTCCCCTTACTTTTTAGGAGGGAAAAAGTGAGTCTTATAGAGCAAAAAATACGGTACTTGGCACAAGCTCTTCCAAAAGGGACCAGTAAATTATTCTGAGCTAGTATTTTGAGAGCACCTCAAACGGGAGATGAATCAGGGTGTTGCACTCCAAATCCCTTCACCACTGACCATTAGCCATAGAAGTCAGGGTTCTTGGTGGGAGACGAATGCAGTCATTGGTAATAATCGGGGGGCAATCATAACCCCATCATTGTGATTCTCTTTATGAAGAGGTACACATTCATTTGTTGTTGTTTCCCTGAAATGCCCAGCCTTTGCGGGAAATTTTGTGAGCTGAAACAGTTTCCTTCTCCCCTCGTTCTTCGCTCGGTGCCCTGAAATCGTTGCTATGGAGACTCCCGCTGATTCTGGCCTGATGAGCAGCGAGCAAGAACGCTGCAAGGTACCTTCTGATGGCACATGAGGGAGCATCAGCCACAGGTCCCAAGGCCTTGCCCAGCCAGCGGCAGTAACTGGGAATTCAGCTGTCTGGCAGGGAAGGTAGAAAATTACAACGACAGCTCAATTATTGTGGGAAAAGATCAGCAACTTCGTTTCCTCCTTCAACTTAACCCTCTGGGAAAAGCAACAGCCTGCGTGCTGAGATTAAGCCAACAAAACATCCCCATTGCTTTGTTTCCCAAGAAGGAAAAGAACCAGGAGCGTGTTAGGTCAGGGACTAACAACTGCCGCCTGCCATCGTACCCACAAAGGTTATCTTTGGTGACCCTGAGCTTTGGTGACCCTTTAAAAAAAAAAAGTTAGGAAGCAAAATGTGGAGGTTGGTGAAAGGTGCTGAGAGATTTTAGGAAGTCCCTATTCCCCTCATATGGGATGCGGGTGGCGCTGTGGGTTAAACCACAGAGCCTAGGGCTTGCCAATCAGAAGGTCGGTGGTTCGCATCCCCGTGACAGGGTGAGCTCCCGTTGCTCAGTCCCTGCTCCTGCCAACCTAACAGCTCGAAAGCACGTCAAAGTGCAAATAGATAAATAGGTACCGCTCCGGCGGGAAGGTAAACGCCGTTTCCGTGCACTGCTCTGGTTCGCCAGAAGTGGCTTAGTCATGCTGGCCACATGACCCGGAAGCTGTATGCTGGCTCCCTCGGCCAATAAAGTGAGATGAGCGCCGTAACCCCAAAGTCGGCCACGACTGGACCTAATGGTCAAGGGTCCCTTTTACCTTTACCTATTCCCCTCACAGAGATATACCGTAATTCTCAGAGTTCTCTGTGAAGAGGGATTGATTGATTGATTGATTGATTGATTGTTAAAGCATTATGGGGAATTATAGCTTCGGGGAGGGAATAGGGGCCTGTCTCAGCATACTTAACAAACTATGGCTGTCCAAATTCTTGGGGGGGAAGCCATGACTGCTTAGTGCAGTATCGTAGCACTTTAAATATATACTGTGAATGTGACCTTAGACTACTCAGAACATCTGGGCCTGCTCCCAGATCCCTGGGATCAAACTTTGCATTTTATATCATTTATTTAAGCATTTTAAATTTCTAAACTGCCTTGGGTGCCGTGGCAGAGAGGTAATATACAAATGCAAAGAACAAATCAATAAAATTGACTAGGCCTCATTATGGGATACTGCAAGGCTTCTCCTTAAACCTTGAACTCTTACTGAGCAAGACTCACATTTACTTTTGTTTTATTTTGTTAATTTTGACGGTTCAGTGTTTTCCACCACCCATGCCGAGCATACGTAAGATATTATTATTATTGTTTCACCACAGCAAAGGCAGCATGTTTCCCCAACACACACCATCTAGTTCTGACCCTCCAAGTGTCCCTGTTTTCCAGGGACAGTCCTGGATTTACAGAAGCCGTCCCGGTTTCTGATTTGATCCCGAAACGTCCCGCTTTTCCTTAGGACATCCCTATTTTCATCGGAGAAATGTGGGATGGTATGGTAGTTAGAGAATAAGACCACCCACCTGCCTGCATACCTAAACACACTCAGGAGGGAATAATCTATCAATCTCCAGTCTATGCTAGATGCTGAGAAATCATAAAATAGGAGCAAGTTAAACTTTAATTTGGACAACAGCGCTGTATCTGTAAATTGCAAAACTAAATCAAAGATGCTCATGGAGCATTAAAACAACGCATCAATTGGCACACAGCCTTCTGGAAAAAAATTGATGGTGAGAAAAACTAAACTGGACTCAACTACAGTGGTACATAAGGTTACAAACGCTTCGGGTTACAGACTCCGCTCACCTGGAAGTTGTACCTCAGGTTAAGAACTTTACCTCAGGATGAGAACAGAAATTGTGCAGCAGCAGTGGGAAGCCCCATTAGCTAAAGTGGTACCTCAAGTTAAGAACGGTTTCAGGTTAAGAACGGACCTCCGGAACGAATTAAATTCGTAACCCGAGGTACCACTGTAAAGTAAAGGGACCCCTGACCACTAGATCCAGTTGTGCCCGACTCTGGGGTTGCGGCTCTTATCTCACTTTACTGGTTGAGGGAGCCGGCGTACAGCTTCCGGGTCATGTGGCCAGCATGACCAAGCCACTTCTGGTGAACCAGAGCAGCACACGGAAATGCCGTTTACCTTCCCGCCGGAGCGGTACCTATTTATCTATTTGCACTTTGACGTGCTTTCGAACTGCTAGGTTGGCAGGAGCAGGGACATAGCAACAGGAGCTCACCCCGTCGCGGGGATTCGAACCGCCGACCTTCTGATCAGCAAGCCCTAGGCTCTGTGGCTTACCCCACAGCGCCACCCGCGTCCCACCATATACAGCTGCCAATAAAACATTAGAAGTGTGTTGTAAAGTGCGTTATACAAATGTGACACTAGATGGCGATGGTGAGCTATGGCAACTTCAATATATATTTTCAAAACTTTTTTAAAAAATAATTTTCACAACTTTTTTTATATGTGTCTAGATTCCACCTAAGTCTCAAAAGCAGCCACCAAATCACCACACAATGAGACCATACCTTAGGGCAGGGGAGAGGAACTTTTGGCCCTCCATGTTGTTCCCATCAACCTCAGCCAGCTGTAGCCAGTGTGTCTGGGAGTTGTGGTCCAGCAACAAACGGAGGGCAGCAGGTTCCCCATCTGTACCTTAGGCTGCATCCCATAATCATTTGCAAGAAATACTGACATCCCAGCTAATGCCTGGAGGATGCTTCTAATTGTGGGAAAGTTCCTAGAGGGTAGTAAATGTGAAAATCACTTCGATTTCATATTCCGGTGATCCATCTGGCATCCTCCCAAACATCCACAGGAATTTCCCCAGGAGCTTATTTAGCAGCCGAAGGGCAAAGGGTCTCAGTTACAGTAGCCCTCTGCAAAAATCACAGCACTAACACCCACTCTTCTTGGGTCCATTACTGTGCTGGAGAGAAATCCCACTTTCCCCACTGAGCAAAGACAGCTGTCAGATAACCCCAAAAACCAAATAGCCCCAATTGCTGCCATTAATAGGAAACCACAGTCGCTGTAATTAAAAGCCTCCCGAGAGAAGGGTTTAGGAGAAAAGGAAAGTCGTTTTCATCCTGACAATGGAGCTGGATTTTCTACAAAGCAGAGGGAGGCGACTGTCTCAGGCAGTAGATGCTGGGATGGGGATGCAGGATGCAGCCCCCAGTCTGCTGTTCTGGAGCCTCCCAGTCATTCCTCATGTGGGATGTAACATAAGCAGTCAAATACAACATTTCCTGTTTGCCTGGAGTGGGTATGCAGGGGAATGTTGGTCCAGCAAGTTGAACTTCCTGTTACACCTGGTCTGGAGCATCCTTCCTTTGCATGTGACCAGGTAGGTGGGCGTGACCCTTCCACAAAAGGTCCAGTCACGCAGCATGTGGGATGAGTTCCTATATGGGATGTGTTATGTACTGAAGTTCTCACCCTGGGCCAGCAGGGGGATACTGTTTTCACTCAGGTCCACATATGCAAATAAGGAATTGAAAGTGGCGTTCAGTGATTGTATAGTTACAGAAAGTTGTTACTGTTGCCTTGTAGCGGAGCTCTATATAAGCAGGTTGGCTGAACCCTTCAGTTCAGTTGTGTACTGGGCCTGTGAATAAACAAGAGCTGTCGTCTGATATGTTCACCCACAACTTAACAGGATGAACTCAAACCCTCTTCTGTAACTCTAAGCTAAAGCCTGCCTTCAGGGATGCAACTGTGAACTGAATGTGAGTAAACTTCTTACTACTTTTAAAAGAGGACTATTGTGTCTTTATTCTTTTGGGGGGGAGTCAAAGTGGTCTCACCAGAAATAATAAAACTTAAGAGATTCTAATCTGCAACTAGCTTTCTGCTGTGTAAAGAGGGGAATGTACTCTGCTGTATGAATAAACTTTCTAGCGTGAGTGAGGAAGGATACTATCTAATATCCTCTCCTGCTACCCACAGCATTCCCACACCCCATTCATTGGAGGACAGCCCATCCTGAGCCCCCTAAACTGGGCGGCTACCAAAGCTGGAGAAATATTCAGCTAGCTGCCGCCCTATCTGTTTTATTTTTGGGGGGTCTGGGAAAGAGGAGCCATTTTCTTCTTTTTCACCAGAGGCGGCAAAATGTATTGGGTGAATCCTGCCTAGCAACCAGGCCGCAGTCTGCCCAGCTACCCCCCCCCAAACATTTTTTGTCTGCTGCAAATAAAATGCCATGCCTACATTTAAAATATTGGACTGATAAAATCAAAGAGCTAATCCAAGATAAGCCAAGCGAAAGAAAAGCACAAAAGCAAGGGCTGTGATTCTGAGATGTTTTAAAGCGACTTAGATATTAGGCTTTAATTGTTGTTAACTTGCCCTGAGAACTTAGGGTGATGGGTGGGTAATTGATAAATAATAGACATAATAATTGGAAACCACTTCTGTAACACAAATAGAATAAACAAGCTTTTAAACCAAAAGCCATAACAATTTTGTTTTTAAAAAAATGGATACAGAGGCTTTCTTTTTTGCAGAATTGTGGGAAAATTTTGCAGAAAAACCAGAGGGAAGTGGGAAGATGTGTCAAAACCACCTGCCAGAGGCCTGAGCTACCTGCTATTGGAACCTGTTATAAGAAAAACTGCTCTGGGGTATTCCAGAGCCCGTATAGAGTCCTTAAGTGGGTTCCCTATCGGTAGGATGAAATAACAGGCCAACCAGAGTATATTGAGAAGCAAAGCGGCTAGTAAGCCTGATCTTTATTATATTGTTGCAACAGGGTCCTCACTCACCACACGCAGGAGGGAAGAAAACCCTGAACAATGGTGTGCAAGCCCTTATATAGACTTTTGAAATTGCCCACCCTGTAGCCCAAGACCTCCCCAAAAAAGCATCATACATACATCACAGAAGGAGGCGGTCTGGCCATTCTTTTGTGATGGTTAATACTTTAGTTCCTGAGTCCAGGTCACAGGCTCACCCAATTCATACACAAACACATACAACATACACTGCGAGAAGCAAAGTTACAGGGAACCAGGCAGAGGGCCTTCTTGGTAGTGGCACCCACCCTGTGGCACGCCCTCCAATCAGATGTCAAAGAAATAAACAACTACCTGACGTTTAGAAGACATCTGAAGGCAGCCCTGTTTAGGGAAGTTTTTAATGACTGATGTTTTAATGTACTTTTAATCTTTTGCTGGAAGCCGCCCAGAGTGGCCTTACCAGCACCATGCTCCAACCGACCAGGAGAGATGTCTGTTTCTAATCCCATCATCCCATTTCCCTGAGCACTCATTTTGTCTTCTCCTTTACTAACCTTGCTAGTAAAAACAGCCGCACACACCAGCGTGTGGTTGCTTGAGAGCAGGGCGGGGGGCGGCGGGGGGCGGAGAGAAAGCTCAGGTAACTGTTTTGTGTGCATGTTTGAAATTGCTACAGCATTTAATTGGTTTTCTTAATTGCCGCTTTCCTGCCTGCCTGCTGGGAGTTAATGTACAATGAAACTGGCTTCTGCTCCTCACTGACGGACGACACGCTGTATTCTTTGCAGCAATCAGCCTCTTCTAAATGCAAGTTCTCTGAGCCGCGCTCTGCTCACTCTGCCTTGCAGACAAAGCATGGTGTGTTGCTAAATATACCCCACCTTCCCTTTCTCGGTTAAAAAACAACAACACAAATAAAAACGGTTGTTATGAAATTGGTTGGAAGCTACAGACCATAGCTGTCAAGTTACAGATTTGAAAATAAGGGACCAGCAGGCAAAATAAGGGATTTTGCTTAACTTATACATAAATCCGGCACTGATGGAGCCATGCTGCTTTTGCTGCGACTGTGTTTTCCAGGGGGTTAAACTAGATGATCCTAAGGGTCTACAACTCTGACCAAAGAGGGGCAGACAGAACTGATGAACGACGTCGAGATGGCAAAGCTTACAGGCAGAATTAGAAACCAGGAAGAGGACCTCTTTAATAAAGAATGGGGAAAGTTTATAATTTAGTTGAAAAGCTATTGTAAAGAGTTACATACATTGGTAGGATTGTGTGATAGGAATTTTATGATCTAAAATATATAGTAATGTTCATAACTGCACATACATAGATCAACACAGGAAAGCCAACCTGGAACCATTTTGATTCCTAAACTGAGCAAATGTTTCTCTGCAAGGTTAAACTGGAAAAGCCTCCCCATTGTCTGTTTCCTCACAAATCCTGTCTCAAAGATATGAATAAGGTGTGAGCCTGTGACCTGGCCCAGGAAATAAGTATTTTACCACTACAAAAGAATGGCCAGGCTCCCCAGAAATCCAATCAAGCAACCTGCTAGACAGGAGATAAACAAGGAGAAGAGAAAAACAACATTTAAATTTCTGTGATGTAGGTGGGATGTATCTGAGGGGTGGTCTTAGGTTACACCCCTTCTGTGATATATGCATAATGTTTCTGGGGGTGGTCCTGATCTAGAGAAGGGGAATTTCAAAAGTCTTTATAAGGCCTTGCAGGCCATTGTTCGGGGTCCTCTTCCTCTCCTGCGTGTGAGGGGGGTACCCTGTTGCAACAGATCAATAAAGATCAAGCTTACTAGCTGCTTTGCTTCTCAATATTCTCTGGTTGGCCTCTGTTATTTTCTCCTACCAATAGGGAACCTATGTAAGGACTCTATATGGGCTCTTGGGAACCCCATAAGGGAAAAGGGCATATTTTTATTTACAACAGATGGCGACCACGCACGAAGGGACTTTTGGTTACCCGGATTCTGGAAGCGAGGAAGGACTGGTTATCCAGCGCGCACCAGGCAGTTTGCCAGGAGGAATAACCAGTCTTCCATCGGTCCCAGGGTCTGGCAATAACTGGAGTTTCAGCGGGGCTAACCAGAGGAAGCAAATCTTGATCCAGGCCGGCCTTAAACAACCAGTCAAGAGATCGTGGGATCACCAGGAACAGCGCATGCGGAAGTGAGTATTAAGTAGGAAACACGGGTAGTGGGTTGGGGTCTCTAAACCACAGCAACCAAAATTCTTTAATTCTTCCTTTTCCCTTCAAATCTAAAATTTCTACTTTTTTCCTCATCTAAAAATTGCCTTCTCCTTCTTTCTGTCCCCTCGATCTCAACACCAGCCCTAGCCTTTCGGAGTATGCCCAGGCAAAGGTTGTGTGTGATTTCTTCCACTTAATTCTGTATGCCAACCTATTCCTTCGGAGTTTTGCCCAGAAAGGTTGTGCAATTTCTTCTGCACTGAAAACTATAATTCCCAAAACTATAACTCCCAGGTGCAGCCGCACCTCTGCCATGGCGATCTTTGTTAGAGATGACCTGTGAGCAGAGAAAGCAAGGGCACCTGATTCCTTTCCTTCTTTGTCATTTCTGAGTCCCAATCTGGCACTGCACTACGCAAGCGTCCAGTAGGGAACTCTCAGGTTAGATTGTAAGAGGCAGGAGGTTGCTGTGGGCTCCCTGGCTGAGTAATGACCAAAGGGGGGGTTTGAGATCGCTGACCGCACTGTTAGCTTAGTAGCCAGGAAAGGCCAACAGCTGTACCAGCCTAGTAAGTCAGGCCAGACGAACGGCGGTGTGTCACAGTACAAATTCTCGGAGTTGTCCAAATTGAGTGTACTGTGGGTTATTTATTGTGTTTCCTGAAAAGTGGGGATAAAACCCCGACTGCAGTATAAAAGTAAAAGCTAGCGCTCTTAAAAATTCTTAAAATGGGTGCACCTCAATCAAAAGAAATGAACCCACAGACTCCTGATGGGAAAGAAGCCCAGTTGGTGCTTACTTCCTGCCTGGACTCTGACAGTCCCCTTCAATTTGTGTTTAAGAAACGTTTTTCCTGTGTTTAAATTGTACTTAGGTAACATCCAGCAGCTGCTTATCTTAAATGTACCATCTAAAATAAAATTGCAAGCTTGCTCCAAATTCTAAATCTAAGGAAGCCATGTTGAGCCTTATCAATCTTAAAGCAAGACAAAATGGAGAATGGAGTGTGAAAATGTTTGTTATTTGAGAGAGGCTCTAAAAGAGAGTTTCCCTCCCAAGTGGTGAAATCCTGTATACGTGCTACTTGTGTTCTGAAAGGGGGATTACCCCACCTCTTTCTTCTAGTTTTAAGTGAGGAGGGTGATTCTAAGTCTAATGGCAAATGATGTTTGTTGTAACTTTTGAGTTTGTGAGAAGGTGAAGTTAACCTAATGTTTCTGCTGCAAAAGCCTAGTTGAGCACAACTGCTCTCTCAAGCTAAAATGCAGTGTATGTATTTCATTAAGCATATGCCTATGAAAGTATGGTGTTCCTTCTAAGAAAAATATCTGAGTCCAGTTTTAACTTTGATCTGGTTGGACAGAAGAGTTATTGTAAGGCTCCTGGTATCAGTCTCTATAAGACGTCCTGGCCTCTTTTCTTAGAAAATGCCCCCCCTTGTTTCATTCTGTCTCTTTCAGGGTTTTTTCCCCTTCTCCTTCTTATTCTGTGCCAGGTAAATTTACTCCCGAGTAAGCTTCCTTTAAAGGAAACTGCAAGGGGGGGGGGCATAGATTAGGCTTACTATTCCTCTGCAAGTTCAGGAAAAATTGTTCACTCTTGTATTCCTTTTAAATCAAATCTATGGCTGTTTAAACTTTGCTTTATAAAAGATCCTCTCCCTATCTTAGGAAAAATGTTAACTTCAATCTTCTTTTAAAGATAATTTCTATAGGAATTTGCACTCTTTAGTCTAAGGAAGTAAACTCTCACTCAAACTAGCTTCAAGATCTGCTAAAAGGGTTGGGTACTTTTATTTTCCTCTTCCTTAGTACATGATAGGCGCATGGTTTGTGATAGGCGCATGGCTTGTGGTCTCTTCCCTGGTTGTGTCTGTGTATATAAGTATGTGTGTGTCTTTCTGGTAGTATAAATCTTGCTGTGAACCCTATATTTTGGAGGGTTGGACTAGATGACCCCAGGTCCCTTTCAACTTTCCCAATTTGTGGCTGATGAGTTGAAATCCAGCCCAGATTGCTCTTTGTTTTTAAAGGTGAGAGGTGAATGTGTGTGTTTCTGGTAGTACAAATCTTGCTGCGAAATCTTGCTGTGAACCCTATATTTTGGAGGGTTGGACTAGATGACCCCAGGGTCCCTTTCAACTCTCCCAATTTGTGGCTGTGTGGAAGACCATGTGTCTGCAAGCATTGGAGGGTAATTCTTAAATTCTGGTGTGGTAATGGAGTTGAAATTCAGCCTAGCTTTGCTTTTTAGTTTTAAAAGGTGAGAGGTAAAAGCCATGATGTTTTGAAGCACAACTGGTAATATCAAGCATTTGAGTGATTACAGTATTTATCATTTTGTCTACTATTTTTTTTAAAAATCAAACTTAAAAGTCAATTCAAAGTTTAAGCACATACAAATGAATAATCAAGTACAATTAGCCTTGGCCATTCCTGTAAATTAAGGCGCAGAAAATAATAATATTAATAATAATAATAATAATAATTTTTTTGTCTGCAAATGGTAAGGCTGAAATGGCTGAGAATGTTAAAAAAAAAAAAAAAATCCTATGAATTCTAACTCTGGCCATTTTTACTCATAAATAAGAGAGCGGTTGATTGTTCCGCGAATGGCCAGAGGGATATTAGCCCTTTCCTGTACATAAAGGAAGCTTGGGCTGAATGGTGAATACTTGAATTGCTGAGTTTCTCTTTTTGTTTTAAAATCTAACCCTATTTTTAAAATGTACTCCTTACCTGGCCATTTTTACTCATAAATAAGAGAGCGGTTGATTGTTCCGCGAATGACCAGATAAAATGACCAATAATGATAGCCCTTTCCTGTACATAAAGGAAGCTTGGGCTGAAATTGCTAGCTTTGGTGAATACTTAAATTGCTGAGTTTCTCTTTTTTGTTGTTTTAAAATCTAACCCTATTTTTAAAATCTACTCCTTACCTTTCCCTTCCTTATTCTAATTGAGCCAAAAGATGCAACATTTTCAATGGTATAAAAGGTTTGCTGAGACATGAACTCTGCACATGCACAGAGGCTAGATCAGCTAAAGAGAGAGAGAGAGAGAGAGAGAGAGAGAGAGAGAAAGGAAGGGGGGAGAGAGAAGGCTTGGAGAGCAGTGTGTTGCAGGGAGAAACCTTTCCAAATTTCCTTATGTAAAACTTGAGGGAAATCACCCTTAATGTGTTTTGCTCCAAGGGCTACTTAATACAAAAGAGTGAAGTACTGGACATGCCAAATTCTTTTCACAGGTAAATATCAAAGCACTCCCACTGTGAGTTCCTCTCTTGAGTAGTTTTCCCCCCCATGGGATTTAAATTTTATAACAGTTGTGTGTGTGTGTGTGTGTGTGTGTGTGTGTGTATGCCTATGCATTTTAGGAACAGCATTTCCTGACAGACCTCTCACATAAAATAATTTTCCCTTTCAACAGGTGTGTATATGCCTATGCATTTTAGGAACAGCATTTCCTGACAGACCTCTCACATGAAATAATTTTCCCTTTTAACAGAGTGTCCTTTCTTTTCTCCCACAGCACAAATGATAATGAGAGGATGCAAACAGTGATTTAAATACTCTATAAAAAGTAATTGCATTTGTTTCTCTTTTGTCTTTCTTCCCTAAAAGCCAAACAGTCACTTTCTTTCTGTTCAGCAAAACAAGTCTGAATCCCTGCTATATTGGTTGATTTCTTTCTCTTTGTGGCTTTGACATTTTTTTAGGTTACAAATAATTTGTTTTCGTTTATTAAGTTCATTTTATCAGTTCTTCCATTATATATATGAAATTAATCGAAGCACAACCAAACATTGTTTGTGGAATGGTATTGTTTACCTTTTGCCTGAGCATTTATTAATTCTGTCATTTTGGCTAGTGCAAGTTACTTGCACAACTTTAAAATTGCCATTCATTTTTTCTTGGTATTAACTCATTTCCCAGTATTAACATTACAGCTGTTGATGTCACATCAAGAAACACTTTTATTTTCATTTGGGATGTTAGAATGCCAAAACAGATTACTTCAGGTTACTTATTAATTGTGTGTCTTAGCATTTATTTATTTTTGGTTCCTCATAGCTCATTTTGTGTGTTTGTGTTTTACTTTGGGGACATGTTCATCACATGTTGAAAGTCAGTCTCATGAAGTTCTTTTATTGGATAGCACATGGTGAATTTTAAGTTTTCCCCATTGTTTTCCCATTTTTTTTTCAGTCCAGTAGTAAAATGTGTGGTTTTGATAATATCTTTGTACTATTTAATAATAGTTATTTTCTGAATCTGATGTCTTTGTGTCAAGTCCATTTTCATCTAACTGGTAATCTAATTTTTTGCTTTCTTTTTATTTTTTAACCTTTGTATTTTTTACAGTTCTCTTTCTATACATGTGGAGTAATTTTTTATTTTATAATATGAAAAGAACAACTACAACAAAAATTAAGTGAAGGAAAGCAAAAAAACTTAGCAGATAATAACAGTAATTATGTGGAAATGTGATAATAATATTGAAATAAATAAAATGCTTAATGTGCTAAGATTTTTTATTATCTGCAGCTTCCCACGGAAAACTCAAGGACATCCCTTTTGCCTTTTCCCCCTTCCTTGTCTAACTGTGTTTAAGTTTCCCCAAAACCCTGCCCCCTTACAGGATATCACTTCTACAGATGTGCAATGATGAAAAGCAGCAACAACCCCTCAACTCACAAGACCTGCAACACCAGAGTTTTCAAAGTGCCCACAGTTATCTCTTTCAAAGGCTATAGACTGACGGGGGGAGTGGACCTGACAAAGGGGGGAGGAGTTGAATTGCAAGGACATTTTCCCACTTTTGAACCTCAAGCCTCTGCTCCAGGATTCAAAAGATACCTGCGTAAAAGATCACAATTGTGTCAAGATATGCAACAGATATTTAATTATTATTTTTTTTTGTATTATGTGTTATTATGTAAGAATGTTGAAATGTGTCTGACAGTGTGATTTCCACAAAGGGGGGCAATTTATTGTGTGTAACTGTTTTTATATTTAATGTCTTATTGCTTACACACCAATGGAGAATTCTCATGCATTTTATACTTTCTAATAGCTCACACTATTGTGTAGTCCAATGTTTAGCTCAATTTATAACCACATTTCATTGTTCCACCTGGCACTCTGCCAACTTTCCCTAAACTTGCTTTACCAAGGAGAAGCTTCTAAGAAACATGAAGGTGGATATGCTTTGGTTTAGCAGGAATGATCCCTTATAGACTTAAATTGACTTATTTGGACAACTGCCCTTGTTAAGAATGGTTTTCTTTTAACAGATTGGTTTGAAGAGTTGAGAACCATGGGGCAAGATAAATTCAAATTGGACTCAGTTTGAATTGGACAAGTGTATCCAGGCTGCAATTAGCTTTTCGGTCCTTTAAGTGCAAGTGAGCAACTTCCATGAGTACAAGACCACAGCCTATAATAAAATCCCATAGCTAAAGGCCAAGGCGAAGACCTCTCCCTCACGAGATGCCCAAACCTGTGCCAGCTATGGTGAATGCCAGGCAACTTGGTTAATTGAAAGCCCTGAGGGGATTCAACAGACAGGATGTGTTGCTGTAGCACTATGTCAGTGTGAGACCACAGAAGAGCTACCTTGACACCTGAGAACACAAAAATGGCGGGGGGGAAGCAAACTGCACTTTTCAGTTATTAGTGGACCTTACCTTCCTGCTAGGTGTAAAGCATAGAACACTTGAGTAAATGGTCTCTCCCAAAGTGTTAGAATGCCACAAGTAATTTAGTAGCAAAACGCAACATGTGTTATTTTTATATGATATATTTATACAAAGACATCCATTTTCAACATACGATGTTATTATTTGTGGGGCAAAAATTTTTAAGAAAAATTCTAGCCCCAAAGGGGGGAATAATGTGATAGGAATTTTATGATCTAAAATATATAGTAATGTTCATAACTGCACATACATAGATCAACACAGGAAAGCCAACCTGGAACCATTTTGATTCCTAAACTGAGCAAATGTTTCTCTGCAAGGTTAAACTGGAAAAGCCTCCCCATTGTCTGTTTCCTCACAAATCCTGTCTCAAAGATATGAATAAGGTGTGAGCCTGTGACCTGGCCCAGGAAATAAGTATTTTACCACTACAAAAGAATGGCCAGGCTCCCCAGAAATCCAATCAAGCAACCTGCTAGACAGGAGATAAACAAGGAGAAGAGAAAAACAACATTTAAATTTCTGTGATGTAGGTGGGATGTATCTGAGGGGTGGTCTTAGGTTACACCCCTTCTGTGATATATGCATAATGTTTCTGGGGGTGGTCCTGATCTAGAGAAGGGGAATTTCAAAAGTCTTTATAAGGCCTTGCAGGCCATTGTTCGGGGTCCTCTTCCTCTCCTGCGTGTGAGGGGGGTACCCTGTTGCAACAGATCAATAAAGATCAAGCTTACTAGCTGCTTTGCTTCTCAATATTCTCTGGTTGGCCTCTGTTATTTTCTCCTACCAATAGGGAACCTATGTAAGGACTCTATATGGGCTCTTGGGAACCCCATAAGGGAAAAGGGCATATTTTTATTTACAACAATTGACAGAAAACTTGTAGTAAAAATTTGAACTTTAGATGGACAAATGATTTATAAAAATAGTTATGAAAGGGATGCAGAGGGGAAATCACTACATTAAGATGCTGCACTGGTTGGAGGGGATGCTAAGCAGCACGTCGGGGCTGCCATCGTCCTGGTGCGAGGAGTTCCATCGGCCCTTCCCCGCCTGAGAGAGAGGGAGGGAGGGAGACTCTTGCCCATGCCACCTGCAAGCCCGGTATGAGGTGGTTGCGGTGCCGCCGCGGCCGCTGAAGCACCGCCCTTCTGCGCCCCTCCCCATCCCTTCCTCTTCCTCCTTCCTCAGGCTGCCGCCTCCGGCTTCCCCTGGCAGTGCGGCGGAAGTCTCACAAGAGAGGGGCTGCCTGCCCACCCGCCGCCACCCGTCTCCTCACGACGCGCCCCTGAGGGGGGAAAGGGAGAGACAGTGACGCAGCAGCTCGTTCTCTCTCTCTCTCTCTCTCTCTCTCTCTCTCTCTCTCTCTCTCTTTTGAGGCGGAGGACCCCGAGCCACTGCTTCCCTCCTGAGCATGAAACCCAAGAAATTTAAGGGATATCATCAATAAGCGACAGGAGCGGGACACGGCGCTGGGATAAGCAGTGGCGTAGCGTGGGGGGTGCAGGGGGGCCCGGCCGCAGCATCTGGGGGTTAGGGTTAGGGGGCGCAAATCCATGGGTTGGGGGCGCAAATTACTTGCCTTGCCCCGGTTGCTGACAACCCACGCTATGCCACTGGGGATAAGGCACTGTCCCACCAAATAAGGGACGCTTGACAGCTATGCTACAGGCAGATTTTTTTAACTTCATCATGCAGCACGTAGTTAAAACTATGGAACTCAGTGAGGCCCACCACCAACTTGAACAGCTTCAAGGGAGGACTGGATGAACACACGGAGGAAGAGAAAGCTATTTGGATGCTGTCATTGATGCTTTAGCTGAGATTCCTGCATTGCAGGGGGTTGGACTAGATGACCCGTAGGGTCCCTTCCAACTCTACAGTTCTATGATGCCACTAGCCACCATGGTTACGTTCCACCTCCACCATTGCTCTTGTGTTCAGGTCCTGTTTTTGAGCTTCCCTTTGGCGCATCTTTGGCCCCCTCATGAGAAGAGAAGACTCCCTGGAAAAGACCCTGATGCTGGGCACAAGGAGAAGGGGACGGCAGAGGACGAGATGGTTGGGCAGTGTTCTCGAAGCTACCAGCATGAGTTTGACCAAGCTGCGGGAGGCAGTGGAAGACAGGAGTGCCTGGTGTGCTCTGGTCCATGAGGTCACAAAGAGTTGGACACAACTAAATGACGAAACAACAACAATTGGAGCATCTTGTTGGGCAGGCTCATCTTATGTTCTTACTTTTGATATAAGTAAAAAAAAAAACTCCTTTTTCCTTATGGGGTACCCAAGAGCCCATATAGAGTCCTTTTGTAGGTTCTTTATCGGTAGGAGAAAATAACAGAGGCCAACCAGAGAATATTGAGAAGCAAAGCAGCTAGTAAGCCTGATCTTTATTAACTGTTGCAACAGGGTGCTCCCCTCACACACAGAAAAGGAGGACCCAGAACAAAGGTGTGCAAGCCCTTATATCAGGGGTCTGCAACCTTTAAGACAAAAAGAGCCACTTGGACCCGTTTCCGAAGAAAAAACAACAACTGGGAGCCGCAAAACCATTGCGACATTTAAAACAAATATATCTCCGGAGCCACGATCTGACAGCGGGTGGGAAGGTGACGTCGGGACGGTGCGTGACTAACGCACGCACCGCCCCCATGCGACGTCACAGCCAGTACAGCGCCCGCCACAGTGAGGAGTGTCGGGGCGCACAATGCGCCTCCTCCCCTCGCTAGTATCCGCCCCGGAGCCGCAGCAAAGATGTAAAAGAGCCACATGCGGCTCTGGAGCCGCGGGTTGCAGACCCCTGCCTTATATAGACTTTTGGAATTGCCCACCCTCAAACTCCAGACCACCCCCAATACATCATACATACGTCACAGGGGGTGGTCTAAAACAGAATCCTGTGTGTGTTGTTTATCTCTTGTCTGGCAAGTTACCTGATTGCATTATCTGGGTTTTGGCACTCTTTTGTTATTATAACTACTTAATTCCTGAATCTAGGTCACAGGTCACAGGCTCACACCCTGTTCATATCTTGAATGCGCCCTTAAGACAAGATTTGTGAGGAAAGAGACAATGGAGAGAATTATTTGAGGTCAGTTTTTTCAGGACCTAATCTGTAGCATAGTTGTCAACTTTCAGATTTGAAAATAAGGGATCGGCAGCCTCACCTGT
This sequence comes from Podarcis liolepis, assembly GCF_965112155.1. Taxonomy (NCBI): domain Eukaryota; kingdom Metazoa; phylum Chordata; class Lepidosauria; order Squamata; family Lacertidae; genus Podarcis; species Podarcis liolepis. The sequence goes on along the minus strand of NC_139561.1, from coordinate 9,851,454 downwards.
CCCAGGGACAGTCTACGGGATATCTAATAATCTGGGATAGCAGCGGGAAATGGCACTGGAATAAGGGAATTTCCCACAAAAAAGGGAAGGTTGACAGCTATGATCTGTGGGGTTTCAGACATGTGGTTTATATATACAATTATGAACATTTGTTTTTTTTTTTATATATGACCTTAAAATTCTTATACACTTTGCAGATAGGTCAGCAGGATGGTGGATCAAGGATTGTGGATGTGGATGAACAGAATATTTTTATTTTTTATTTAGTGGGAGGAGGCCCTGCAGACCTCTTGTTTGCAGCTGAAGTTTCAAGCCTCTTTCCCAAGGTCTAGGAAAAAATAACTGGTACCAAACCTACCAGGGACGCAGGTGGTGCTGTGGGTTAAACCACAGAGCCTATTGGGCTTGCCGATCAGAAGGTCGGCGGTTCAAATCCCCGCGACGGGGTGAGCTCCTGTTGCTCGGTCCTTGCTCCTGCCAACGTAGCAGTTCGAAAGCACGTCAAAGTGCAAGTAGATCAATAGGTAGTGCTCTGGCGGGAAGGTAAATGGCGTTTCCGTGCGCTGCTCTGGTTTGCCAGAAGCGGCTTAGTCCTGTTGGCCACATGATCCGGAAGCTGTACGCCGGCTCCCTTGGCCAATAAAGTGAGATGAGTGCTGCAACCCCAGAGTCGGTCACGACTGGACCTAATGGTCAGGGGTCCCTTTACCTTTACCTTTACCTTTACCAAACCTACCAGTGGCCTGGTCCTCTTTCCCTGCCACCCTGCATGTTCTCCCCCGCAGGGCTGTTGTAGGTACTTCATGGCCTCAGGGGCAGAGTCTTATGATGCAAAGTTGCGTAAGTATTTGCATATGCTAATTTAGAGTCTCCCCAGCACTGCACTTTGCAGAGGGCCCCAAAGCACCCTTTAAGGAAACTTCAAAAAAGGGGAGGAAGAGAAATGAGCAGGAGACCTAGGACACAAGCCCACCCCCTCCCTAACAGCACCCCCGCCTCGCTCCTTTCCCCTGTCATTGCTTCCACACATGCAAGACTAGGTAAAGCAGTTTGGGGTTCGGTTTTCCTCTTCCATTTCTGCTCCTTTCCCCTTGGCATTTTTTATAATAAAATTGTTTTAGATTGTAAGCCGGCAGGTGGGGACAGCCTTGTTTTCGATCACCTTGCTGGCTGAAAAGTGGGGCACAAACATCTCAAATAAATAAAGCGAACAAACCAACCACGTTTTGCATTTATGGCATGTTTAAAAATCCCTTCGGGGGCGGGAGAGGTGTGTGTGCGCGCATTGCTTTCCCCAGAAAGCAATTTGCAAGCTAGGGCCAAGGGTCTTGCTGGCAAGTCTGCAAGCTGGTGCCGGCATCTGGCTCTGCAAAACGTGCTATTTGTTATCACCCCTGCCACAAGGTCTAATTTATCAGTGTTGGCTCTTCAAACAGAGAGGCATCAGTAAAAAGGGACTGGTCTGTGCCCCAAGGTGACATTTCAACAGGGGTCGGGGGCAGGATTCCAGAGGTGTAGCTGCAGTAAAGGCAATTCTAGGTATAATAATAATAATAATTTATTATTTATACTCCGCCCCCTGGGTTTCCCCAGCCACTCTGGGTGGCTTCCAACAAAACACTAAAATACAATAACATATTAAACATTAAAAGCTTCCCTAACCAGGGCTGCCTTCAGATGTCTTCTAAAAGTCTGGTAGTTATTTTTCTCTTTGATATCTGGTGGGAAGGCGTTCCACAGGGCGGGTGCCACTACCAAGAAGGCCCTCTGCCCGGTTCCCTGTAACTTGGCTTCTCGCAGCGAGGGAACTGCCAGAAGGCCCTCGGCACTGGACCTCAGTGTCTGGGCAGAATGATGGAGGTGGAGATGCCCCTTCAGATATACTGGACCAAGCCCGTTTAGGGCTTTAAAGGTCAGCACCAACACTTTGAATTGTGCTCGGAAACGTACTGGGAGCCAGTGTAGGTCTTTCAAGACCGGTGTTATGTGGTCTCAGCGGCCGCTCCCAGTCACCAGTCTAGCTGCCGCATTCTGGATTAATTGCAGTTTCCGAGTCACCTTCAAAGGTAGCCCCATGTAGAGCGCATTGCAGTAGTCCAAGTAGGAGATAACCAGAGCATGCACCACTCTGGCGAGACAGTCTGTGGGCAGGTAGGGTCTCAGCCTGCGTACCAGATGGAGCTGGTAGACAGCTGCCCTGGACACAGAATTGGCCTGCGCCTCCATGGACAGCTGTGAGTCCAAAATGACTCCCAGGCTGCGCACCTGGTCCTTCAGGGGCACAGTTACCCCATTCAGGACCTGGGAGTCCTCCACACCCGCTCACCTCCTGTCCCCCAAGAACAGTACTTCTGTCTTGTCAGGATTCAACCTGATAGCAAGAGCCAGCATGGAGTTTTTCCTGCCCCCACTGAATTCACTCCATCAACCCCAGTCCCTGTGCAGTGCTCTTCCTGTCTTCCAGATAAATAGAAGTGTCAGTTCCAGGTTAAACAGGCCACATCAGAAGCGGGAGGACAACATTACCATGGCAACCAAGGGACGTTTCTGCCACTGGTATTCACTGACGTTAAATGAAGGCATGGAATGCTTCTTCCAGCCATAAGCAACTATGCTTCTAACAAAAATAGCAGCTTGTTGTTGTTGTTTTGTCGCTTAGTCGTGTCCGACTCTTCGTGACCCCATGGACCAGGGCACGCCAGGCATGCCTGTCTTCCACTGCCTCCTGCAGTTTGTTCAAACTCATCCTGGTAGCTTCGAGAACACTATCCATCTCATCCTCTGCCGTCCCCTTCTCCTTGTGCCCTCCATCTTTCCCAACATCAGGGTCTTTTCCAGGGAGTCTTCTCTTCTCATGAGGTGGCCAAATATTGGAGCCTCAGCACAATGGGTAAAAAAGCAAGTTTAAGGACTACAGGTAAGTCAAAGCAAAAGAAAACCAGGAACCTGCTAGGTAGGTAAAAATATGTATTGTTATGAGTTTGGGGTGTGTGTTGTGTGTGTGTCAGACTCCCCTAAATTCCTGTATCCGGTAAGTATTAGAGTTAATTCAAGCCTCCTAAAACCCTGAATCCATCAAGGGTTAAAATAAAAGCCAGGCTAGCTTCCTCATGAGGGAATCGCCTGGAAGGTGAGCCATTCAGAAAACAAAGGGCAGGTGATGGTCCATTAAGAAAGCTAAGGAGAGGGGGCTCTGTGCCAGAGGGCAAATGAGTGGGGGCCCTCCTCAACTCACAGTTAGTTAGAAAAGAGTTTAAAGCACAGTTTTAGAGCTAGCTGTGGAATAAACGGGGGGGGGGAGGGAAAAGGTTGCAGGCCGGCAAAGGCGGCAAGCTGGAGAGTTGGTAAGAGCATGATGGTTTGAATCCAAGGCTGCGGTGATGGGATCCTTGGGGCATGTTGATGCTGTGAACCGTTCCATCGTAGGGTCAGGTTGTATAGATGCGTAAATAAGCCATATATCATAAAGACCCCTGAGTCTCCGCTGTGCCTCACTTCCAAGAGGAAACACGGACGTCTAGAACCTCTAGAATCTCACACCGTCCAGAAATTGGGGTGGCAGGCCCCCACAATTCAAGCAGCAAGAGACTCTTGGGGTCCCAGCACTAACTCAAGGCTGGGTTTCCCTGGAGGTCAATGGGGGCTGTGTTGTCTTTAGGATATATGGTTTTCTTTACACATATATACAAGCTGAACGTAGGATGGAGAGGCTCGCAGCATTAAGACCTCATCTGATTCCCTGGGAGTTCCCGGGAAACTCCCAAGTCACAGCTCTTGGGACCGGCACATGGCAGACATATCTTTCTCCAGATATCAGCATCAGCCCAGCTGATGCAATCTACTCTCCCATACACAGCCCCTTTCCTCACCTATTGTTCTCCATCCTAGGATGAGGTGGCATCCAACCAGGCGAGGTGGGAAAAGGCCCACCCACTTGTCTCTAAGGCAACAGAGGTCACTCTTTGGATACGGCAAATGGCAGTACAATGGTACCTCGGGTTACAGACACTTCAGGTTACAGACTCCGCTAACCCAGAAATAGTACCTCGGGTTAAGAACTTTGCTTCAGGATGAGAAATCGTGCTCTGGCGGCGCAGCGGCAGCAGGAGGCCCCATTAGCTAAAGTGGTGCTTCAGGTTAAGTACAGTTTCAGGTTAAGAACGGACCTCTGGAACGAATTAAGTTCTTAACCAGAGGAACCACTGTACTTACGTTTCCGAGCACAATTCAGTGTTGGTGCTGACCTTTAAAGCCCTAAACGGCCTTGGTCCAGTATACCTGAAGGAGCGTCTCCACCCCCATCATTCTGCCCGGACGCTGAGGTCCAGTGCCGAGGGCCTTCTGGCGGTTCCCTCAGTGCGAGAAGCAAAGCTACAGGGAACCAGGCAGAGGGCCTTCTCGGTAGTGGCGCCCGCCCTGTGGAACGCCCTTCCAGCAGATGTCAAAACGATAAACAACTACCTGACATTCAGAAGACATCTTAAGGCAGCCCTGTTCAGGGAAGTTTTTAACGTGTGATATTTTACTGTATTTTTGGTTTTTATGGAAGCCGCCCAGAGTGGCTGGGGACACCCAGCCAGATGGGCGGGGTATAAATAATAAATTATTATTATTATTATTATTATTATTATTATTATTATTATTATTATTACTTAACTGGCCAGGTGAAGGCCCATTAGCTTAATAAAGACACTGGTTTGTCTTGTTCAGCTGCCTCTTGTTCTAGGTTTTAAGCAGGACTGAAAGGGACCCATGGTTTCATCTAGACTGACCCCCCCAAGATAACCCTTGGGGTCTCTTCCAACTCTACAATTCTATCATTCTGGGAAATTAAACACCTCATCGAATTTCTTCTCACTCTGTATAGATTTCCTAAGCCTTAACCATTTCTGCATTTTTGTCCCGCTCTAACATGTTGTTTAATTTAAGCTGAGGAAAAATGGAACCTTACAAGGTGTTCTGGACCTTAGCTTTTCATATTTCTGCCCCCAAAGCAAGTTCCTAGCCCTCAGGGCAATGCTTGGAGAAGTGCGGGGAAACTGTGGGGCCTAAGATTCCCAGTCAAGCCCCGATGACGGAGTGTTGTAGAGTATTGTGTTTTAACAAGAGGGTTTCTAGACAAAATGAGGTTTGCACTTCCTGGGAATACTGGATTTCTTCCAGTTCAGTCTTGAGGGCTTGCTCATTCAAACCACCCGGCGGAACTTTGCAAGCCATTTAAAAAACACTGCATCAGAACCGGTCCAAATATTGGGCAAGTGGGACATGTGTCACATTGTAGATGCTCCTTCTTAGCCAAGTTTCCAAATTGGGAGGAAAAACGAGGCCCACAGCTCTCTACAACTTCACCAACATTTTCAGTGTCCATGTTTCCTCGCCGCCACGCTCATTTTGTTATATCCTGTCGGGGAGCAAAATATATATCTGCCTCTTTCAGTAGAAAGCATAAAGGAGGTTGCCAAGTTTCTAATGCAATCGCTAGATGGAAGATCGGGTACTCATGCCAGACGGGCCGTTTTTCATTTCTGGCAGACAGTAAAACTGGCAAACGATGGTGAGGGCTATGTAAACCCTCTGCTTTAGCTAAAATAAAAATAAAAATAAAAGTACAATTTGTAGGCTGAAGTCAGCCAAATCTGCTGATCTGGAACCAGCCGCAACCGAATCGCCAGCCTTTTGTGTGGTGTATTGCGAATTTATTCCGGTGTTGCAGTAAAGACCATTCAGAGACCATTCAGTCTCATGCACTGCTGAAGTATTTTCCTAGCCATGAAGGCTAGAAACTTCCATAGAAACCTGCTCTTTTCCTTTATGATGCTAGCAGGTATCCTCATTCTGTGGTGAGATTTCAGATTCCGCTGGACAGAAGCAGCCCTGTCTGTAGCTCTCAACTTTTGCTGTTTGAGGGATTGTTTCCATTCGGAAAAAAACCCCAATATTACCCTGTACAAAAAGTAAAGGACTTTTGGCCAACTATCTTTGGCCAAAGCCCCCACATTAAGTCAAAAATTGAAAGCAAAGACGAGGTTTATTATTAAAAATTGGCATTCATTTATCTTTTGATTTTAAAAGTTTTAAAAAGATTCTAGTCCTCATGACTTAAAAGTGAACAGGTAGCCTGGAACAAACCATTCCTTACCTTTCCTCAATATATCCTATCCCTCCTGCATTCAAGGGGTTTGAAACCAACCCCACCTCTTCTCTCTCACTCCGTGACTATTTACATTCCCAGCCCAAATGCACCAAATTCTCCATAAGAAGACGAGTTGCATATGGGAGAAGTATTTCCATGTAAGAATTCATGTGAATGCACAAGCGCTGCCTAATTTACACTACAGTGGTGCCTCGCAAGACGAAATTAATTCGTTCCGCAAGTTTTTTCTTCTTGCGAGTTTTTCGTCTTGCGAAGCACGGTTTCCCATAGGAATGCATTGAAAATCAATTAATGCGTTCCTATGGAAACCGCTTGCCAGGCTGGCGGTGCGGAGAAGGGCTTTTCTCCCCACCGCAAGCCTTCAGGACAGGTACGGGAACAGAGGGGAAGGGGCGCAGCGCTTCTCCTCTGTTCCCGGGGCTTGCGGTGGGAGGAGGGTTTTTCCTCCCCACTGCCAACATTCAGAACAGCATTCTGAATGTTGGCGGTGGGAAGGAAAACCCTCCTCCCACCACAAGTCTTCAGGACAGCCATCCGAAGGCTGGCGGCGGGAGGAGGTCTCTCCGCCCCACCGCCAGGCTTCGGAGGAGGTCCGAGGACAGTGGGGAAGACGCGCTGCGCTTCCCCGCTGTCCCGGAGATTTCCCTATGGGCTTTCGTCTTGCGAAGGAAACCCATAGGGAAATTCGTTTTGCGAAGCGCCTCCAAAACGGAAAACCCTTTCGTCTAGCGGGTTTTCCGTCTTGCGAGGCGTTCGTCTTGCGGGGCACCACTGTAACTGCATTATCGGGAGTTTTCACGCAGAATTCCCACAGACGCAAACTAGCACCACCCTGCACTAGCGATACAAAAGCATTCAAGAAACAGGTATAAGAAAATGGATTTTTTTTTATTCCTATATATATTTTTTAAGTTCTGTTGTTTTACAAATAATGCTTTTACTCTGGATAATAAGCCTTGGAGCAATTGAAAACAAAAACACAGCACAGCCAGCGACGCAGCCAGACTTCAACACCCATAAATACAGGCTGGGGACAGACAAGACAAATCAGTAAGTTTTCTACACGTGATCTTTTTTCTTCTTTTGCCTTTTAATGTCACATGATTGCAAAAGGGTCTACAGGATACATGGGCACCGAAGGCAGTGAAGACGAGGGCTTTGAAACAGCGTGGGGGGACGAACTGACCAGCCCCACACACCGGCGAGAACCTGCAGGCTTGGCTGGGGACGGCCCAGGCCAAGCGTCTGGCTGTGAGCTGTGCCCCTTCTGGAGAGCAGAGCACATCTGGAACATGTACACGATTCACATAAAACCTGTTGACGTATGCATTCCTTTTAAAGGAGAAGGCTGAGGTCCTTTTTCTCTCTCTTCCCTCCCCCCTCAATAAAATATTACATTTCATTTAATACTCTGGTACAATACTTCATACATTGCTGGAAGAGGGGGAAGAGAATAAGGAAGGGGGAAAGCTATTTTTCAACCTAGATGAATATAACAGAGATCTTCTCTCGTAGAGCCGTTAGCGTCGTTTTTTTTATATATATAAAAAAAGTCACAGGGTGTTCATAAATTAAATAAAGAAGACAGGCATTAAGGATTAAAATTTGGAGGGGAAAAAAACAAAAACACAACACAAAATTATGATATAAAGCCTCCACCCCATCCTAGTATCTGGGGCTGAGAAATACGTCAAATTGCTCAAAATTTCTAGTTTGCGAGTTTTCCAGCTCAGCTAATTCCCAGTTATTTCATTTATCTTCTCCCCACATACCTTTAACAACAGAAGCTATCGTTTCTCACTACAGAATAACAAAGTAAAATCGTTTTAAACACGAAATTTCATGGGGGGGGGGAATAAAACATTTCGTTGAGACTGACAGGGGCTTTCTTCTAAAGAGTCAGTGAAAAAATGGAAGTATGTTATCATCAAACATTCAGTAAGCAATGGCACACCGGCAAGGGTCATCCTCAGAGGCCAGGGTTTCCCAAACTCTGAGGTAATACTTTTCTCTTAAATTAGAAAAAAGGAGACATTCTTCACTCACAAACTCCAAAAGCCTTAGAGTATGTGAAAGAATAGGTGTTATCTGCCCTGAGAAGAGCACCAGGCCCCTCTGTATGAGTCCCTGATCTGGAAGTGCTGCCAAACTCATGCAGAGACATGACAGAGAGCCTCCTCTGAGCATGGATAATTTTTTTCTGCCTTGGCAGCAACTGACTGATCCAATCACCCCTGCTGCAGACCTAGCAGATTTGCCAGCAGGTAACTAGCCTGTTACCGTACAGTCCTCAAGAGTCTGGGAACCACTGCCTCTGGAGGGGTCACTAAATTTCACTTGCATGGAGTCAAGGTCAGGAAAATTGGCCATGGAGAGTTCTGAGTGCTCTCCCCCAAAATAGGAGGAGGCGGGACGTGCGCCAGACCAGGGAAATGCAATTTTTCAGTGAAAATATTCCACGTCTCAGATTTTGCAACTTTCCACTTAAAGAAAAGACAGGGCAGACTTTTCAAAAGTTAAGACAATTCCAGAATTAAAGGACATTCCCTTGACCTCCAAAATATGTAAAAAAAAATCTTCCCCGACATTTAAAATTAAGTCACTAGAACCCTTGAAGCCTTTGGCTCTTTCAGAGATCAATTTAGGAAGGATCGTTTAAAATACATTCGATAACTGTTCTGATTTCTCCATGCGCCTTCCATTTGCAAGTCCACAAAAAATCGTCCAGAACTTCTAAGACACAATATCTATGCAGCCACTCCCTTACATACTGCTACCTGTGGGTCCCATCCCTGGGAAAGGGGTTGGGTGTCCCTATTGCTATGGAAGTTCATTAAAGTTTCGCTTCCGCAAAGGGGCACTCACAGCGAGGGTCTTTATTTTTAAAAGACAGCTTTTTAAAGAAACAAACAAGAACTACAAGAACAGGTCTCCTTTTGGTTTTCAGCAAGGCCCAAAGATCTTATTCAAGTTCTCATCTCAGCACAATCATATTTGTTTGTTTGTTTTTCAAGTTTCAGCAATGACATTCTGTAATCACGTGCACTGAGAAAAATAATAACCGCACATTCAACATGCCACGTTTCCTACTTAAACCAGGCAGGCGACCGAAATCCTAGTCGCAAGAATCACACAGTGGAGCGCTTCTTGAACCCTATTCACTCAGGCTGGGGGAGGGGGGCAGATATAAAGATGGGGGGGGAACCATTGCATGTATTGATCCTCCTGCTTTAAAAGAAAAGGCGAACACTCTATGTCAAGATTATGACCACCTTGTCAAGAGTCCTATAGCGTTTGTGTGCCTGGTGGCATATTTTAGACAGTGGTCTAATAGACATCTAGGGTGGGGTGGGAGAGAAGGGAAGGGAAGGGAAGGGAAGGGATCACAGAGCACTGCATTTTGGAAGGAGATGCCAGACCCGTCAAGTCTTAAGAAAGATAGGGTTGCATCAATGTTCCCTAGAGGCTCCATGCTCAAGGTGGAATTTTGTTCCTTTAAAACTCTCATTTGACAAGCCTTCCAAAACAACAACAATAATAGTGACTGTTTCAGGCAGCAAAATTTGAGGGACCGTTGGGAGAAGAGGGGGCAGCGTTCAATGACATCACCAGCACTCCACTCAGCTCTTTGCAGGTGCGAAGGAAGGAAGGAAGGAAGGAAGGAAGGAAGGAAGGAAGGAAGGAAGGATTCAGCATCATTCTTCTGGGGGGAAAAAAATGTCCACCAGAAGAAGCGCTGAGGATTCTGTGGAGTCCCTTCAGTCACCCCCCCCCCAAAAAAAACTGAACAAGGTTTCAGCCCCCTCGAAATTGAAGTCAAAGTTCTCAGGAGGCAACACAACGCATTAAAAAGGTGGCAAGCAACAACGTTCAGGGCACTCTTTTTAAAAAAAGATATCCATCCTATGGGTACGCTTTCACCCATTCCCATTGAGAACCACCTATCAGAAGAAACCCAGGGGTGCTGATGCAGGACGGAACTAGACACTTCCCAGGAAAGTGAGGTGGCAGCCAAAATTGGCATCCCCATGTCTAGTTCTCCCTTCATAACACGCAGCCAAACTTAACTGCGCCCTGGGGTCGCTACAGGTTTCCCTGCCAGGAATACCCAATTATTTATTTTTTGCGGAGCAAAGCAGAGCACACAGGGAAACTTAGCACTGCGACACCAGGAAACAGGTTGAGGTTTTTACTCCGTATGAGGAAGGGAAGG